>NW_008795405.1:14461120-14524866 GCF_000699145.1 Aptenodytes forsteri
GCATAAATACAGTTTAAACTGACGTTTGTTCTTCTGTCACAGGAGCTATTTGGCTCCCGTTACTTGTTCCATTCTAATGGTGTACCTCAATGACATTATTTTCTGAATGTTGCTCCATGTTAACAAATGCACAATAATTGAATTGCTTGCCACTTGCAGTGATCAACTGACTTCACAGAGTGAGTGACTTTTGGAAATGTTGCAATAAGTAGCAGAGACTTGCTTCTATTTGAAAGTGCGGGGAGATCTGATGTTTGGATGCAGTTTACAGGCAAGGAATTTAGTGCTAGAAAATTGAGAAAAGACTACCCAAGTAAAATGAAGGCAGCAGATGGGTCTGTGAGAGTCACCAAGAAAAGTATGTATGTTTGGAATGGGAAGATAAAGATCGTCCTTAAAAAGCAGGAGAGCAGATGGAAGGTGGCTGGAGATGAATTGAAATGACTATGAAAGGAATATAAGAATGAGGTAGCCTCAAGCAGGCCTTGGGTACCTTTGTATTGGACAGCAAAAATCTTGAGAATATCCATCAGAATTAAGGAAAAATCATTGTTCAAGTTGAAGTGAAATGTATGTCCATTCTTACTGTGGAAAGTAAAGTGATGGGAACTGAGCAACAGTTCGTGAAGGTAAAGCCACTAGAGGTAAATAGTGCCTTAAAAAAACCCTTTCATTCAAAAGACAGAGAATCTATGTACCGTACCCCTCTGATTCTTATCATTAATTTTAAATACATTTGTAACTAAGCTTAATTTACTTAAAATTTCAGTTAGGTTTTCTGCTTTTCTCAAAGACCATCAACTAGCCATCTCAGTTGGGCTAAGTAAGCTGGAAAGATTTTTCTTACTCCCTTGTCTGTGATTCTTTAAGAAAACCACAACAAAACAACAACAACAAAAAAAAACAACCAAAAACTTGTGATTGGAAGGATGATGTGAGGTTTTGTGGGTTTTGCTCAGTGTGCATAATTTTCTTTTTCTGGCATAACATTTGGCTTTTATGCAATGCTTTCCATCTGAAGGCTTCTGAAATGTTTTGCACTGAGCAACACTTTCACTGCCCTCCTGTCCTGGTAAATAAAGCATAAAGGGCTGAAGTGATTTTGGCAAAGGTTGAATGATAGGTCAAAGCAGAATCGGGAACAGAGGCCAAGTCTCTTGCTTTCAGCTCAGTGAACAGTATACAGGACCATGACGTATGTGCAGTGGGTGATAAATAAATTAAACGAGATGTAATACTCAACAGTGAGAACAGCAGCAAATGCTTTATCTAAAATAGCTGCTATTTTTTCAGTCTTTTCACTCTGCCAGTTAAGCTCGGCTTTCCCAATGTGATTTGACTTTGTTCAGTTTGTGTTGCATCTGTCTGAAGAGATTGGACATTATTAGCCTCCTAATAAAAATACAGGAACAAATAAAGGCTTTGTCCTGCCTCCTTTCAGGGGAGGGAGGAGGAAACTGGTTCTGAGTTGGAAACTGGTTCTGGTTTAGTCAGATCTGTACAAAACCTCTTCAGCAGGCTTTAAGATGTTTCCTATTTTGCTCACTTGTTACCATTTTAAAATGTTTTGTATTTTGCAATGGTTTTATTTCCATCTTTTTTTTTTTTTAAAAAAAAACAGGCTGTATCTCCAAAAGAAGAAACAAAGACATCAGGTAAGTGTTAATGTTCTATTCATATTGCT
Organism: Aptenodytes forsteri; assembly: GCF_000699145.1. Taxonomy (NCBI): domain Eukaryota; kingdom Metazoa; phylum Chordata; class Aves; order Sphenisciformes; family Spheniscidae; genus Aptenodytes; species Aptenodytes forsteri. The sequence goes on from NW_008795405.1 coordinate 14,462,805, forward strand.
TTCATTTTACTGTTTTAACCAGAATAAGTCATTTGCTGACGTGCGCTTTGTTTGCTTACAGGCTTGGCAGTTCTAAACTAGTTTGATCCTAATAAAGTGTCTTTAAATATATACTGCAACTATTTTTAAAATGTTCCTAACTGCAAAATTTGAAAAAATGGAGTATAACTGTGCTCCAGGAGTCCCTTAATACAGTCTATTCAGTAGAAGTCTTGCTAAACTACTCAACTCTCAATGTATAACTCCATGCATCATTTGGGGTAGTTCTTCAGCAAGCTGTGGGACCTTGAAGTGACTGAAAGTACCATGTCATTAAATAGCTGCACTAATAATAAGTCTGTTGGTAATCAGTGACATTTGTAATCGGTTGTTGGCATGGCTGCCAGTAAAAGGCATTTTGTATCAATATATAATCTAGCTTAAGAAATGCTTCACTGCAGTGATCGCATCTAGTTCTTTTCTTTTGTTCGTTTGTTTGGGGTTTTTTCCTTCATTTTGCTGGTTTTGGAACAATGTATTTCAGGATAGCTAGGATGGGATTCTGCAACCTTTCCTAAGCAAGTCTGTCTCTTCTCCCTCCTCTCTCCTGTGCAGTTGCCATTTTGTTTGATTTCTAGACACACGTTCCCCTAGCAGAGCATAGTTCAACTTCTTCTGAGATTTGTTTAACTATTTACAAGTTACAGTTTTGTGCTAGAAAATGTACATGTGCTCATCTTCACTTACGTACTGTTACTGGGACAATTTGTCTCTAGTTACAAAATACATAGCTTGAATTTGTAGGCATGTGTTCTTTTGGAAGACTTGTATGTGATACTTGATGCCACTTTATTTATACGAAGGTCTTGATTTTAGTTTTCTTTATTAAACATACCTAGTATATACGATTTCCACTGTATTTTTGAATAGTGTAACACGATATGATAATCATTAGCATGAGACCAGAGTTGGAATTTGGAAAATATTGCAGAGCAATAGCCAATTAGGAACTTCCCAATGTTTTTTAGAACCACCACCACCATCTAAAATTCCTAAAATTGAAACTTCACATCCACCAATACCTCCTGCACATCCGCCTCCAGGTAAGCTTTTATTTTGTTAAACACATTTACTCTTGCCGTTAATTGCCTTGCTTTTCATTCAGATGGTGGTAACGGTGTGGGGGCAGGGGCTGTTGCCTTGATTAATCAGCTTGGCAAGTAAAAGCATTAGGAAGAAGCTCTAGAGAGAGTTTCATCTTAGTAGCACAAGCTTTTCCAGACAGAAGCAAAAAAGTCATGATGGAAACAAGACTATACTAGGTGGACAAAGGCGAAACAGAGCTGTGACTGTTAAAGGCATAGAAGACTAAAACTTACTGTCACTAGCAGGCGCAAAAAGGGACTTACATTCTCAAAGGGATGGCAGATGCCGTATTATATTACTAGAGTAGCTTCCACCTGTCCTATAGAAGTCCTCCACGTTACATTTTTAGTATAGAAATTCTGCAGGTGTGTAACTTTAAACAATAAGGGTGATACTTTCTTTGCTGTGTCCCAAAAGAGGACTTTCATCTGCCAGAGAACTTTTAACACCGCACACATGCCTTATGTTTGCAAAATAAACTGTACTGTTGTAAAAATGTGCTTCCAGCGCCTTGATGCATTAGCTGTCCTTCCAGTGACCCTTAAATATGACATAAATATTTTATAGAGCATGGTCCATAATGTAACTATAAGATGACAGTTTCTAACAGGGAACCACCAGAGAGAAAAACAGTGCTCTGAAATATAGTAGGACCATTTTTCCCATTTGTTAAAATCTAATTAAGAATGAAAAGGTTCTTCTAAATATCACGTTCATTGTTCCTTCAGTTGTTAAATCTTGAATGCACATTTTGCATCCAGAATGATTCTGAAAATGGGCAAATGGGGAAATTATTGCCTGTTACAATTTAGGAGCTAGAAGTCATTGAAATCATAGGTACCACAGCCAGCATACCCACCTTGCATGATCTAATTATGTAGCTGTCCTAGGGGACAATTTTGCTGTTAAAATTATGACTGCTTAGGTAAGATAAATCCTATTTAGGCAGGTAACGAATTTGTTTCCCTTGTTATCTAAAATTTTCCTCTTAGAATTTGTTTTATACAAGCAAATCATTGTATAAGCACTGAAACATTTTCAGAACAGTCTTTAGAGGCCAACTCTTGTCTTTTGGGGCTCCGAGGAAGAATCAGCTGAAAACTAAGAATGTTTATTGACCAAATGAACAGAAGTACTAGAAGGTGGATTTATCTCAAATTCCGTTTAGCATCGTCAGTTTAGTTGTTGTATGTCACTGGAAATGACTGCCCTATATCTGCTTCTAAATAACTTTTCTTACTGAACAATGTTTTAGATGTTTATATATACAAGCAAGATGGATGTCAAGATGCCCCAAACTCTTTTTTGCTGGGCATTTAAATACTGACTGTATGACCGTAGAGAGATGTTGCCATTAGGTCAGTCTTCTTATTGTGGTATTCCTTACTTTATAAAGCCTGCATTAAGAGGGGGAAAAAAAATACTTTAAGATTCTTATTTAAAGAGAAGACAGCTTAAAGCATGTTCTTCCCAGAAATGGCCAAGTATAATTCTGTAAAATTCTGACCTTTTTATGAACTTCCCCAGACTGTCAGGTACTGAGTTCCCTGAAACTAATCAGTGGAACAAAGCTGATCAGATTTCATGTCCCAAGCAATCTATCGCACTTTCTTACTTACCCTCTGGTTTTCTTTCATTTGGTAAACGGGTTTAGAACTGAGTGTTAAAGACTTGAGACTTTGGCCTGTATTCTCAAATAATATTTCCCAACATGGGAGTCAAGTGAAGTGCAGAGGGTAATCCCAGGCCACCTCCTGGACTATAAAAGAGGCAGAAGAGAGGCCTGGACTAAATAAGATTGAAGCACTGATCAAAAGATTTTTGGTATCTTGGGTCCCATGACTTTTTAAATCTGTTAGTTGTGATTCTGTCCATCTAGTCTGCTAATTTCTGCTGATTGTAGAACAATATTTAAATTATAAGAAAACAGTAATAAGAATGGAAGATGTATTTAACTTTTAGAATGGGAAAAACTGAACTTGGAGCTTTGTTATGCAGCTTAGGTATTTTCTAGTGATAGAAGGTCTGACTGGATACCATATGGCATTCAGAGACTTAGAGAATTGAGTCCTCTTTTGATATGTTAACTGGAAGAAAAATACAAAGTATTCAGAAGCTGTTATTGCCACTAGCCTTCAAAAAAATAAATGACATTTTTTTTTCCAGAGCGCAAGCCTCCTTTGACAACTGCAGTTTCAATGGGAGAGGCAGAGCAATCTACTACTGTGGACTCAGTAGATGTGCCAAAGGTCCAGATTCCTCCCCCTGCTCATCCTGCCCCAGTACATCAACCTCCACCTCTGCCGCATCGTCCCCCACCCCCACCCCCCACCAGTTATATTACAGGGATGTCTACTACAAATTCCTACATGTCAGGGGAGGGTTATCAAAGTCTTCAGTCAATGATGAAAACAGAAGGACCAACTTACGGAGCTTTACCACCGGCCTATGGACCACCAACTCATCTACCATATCATCCTCATGTCTATCCTCCCAACCCTCCACCACCAGTTCCACCTCCACCCCCTACTTCATTCCCCCCGCCCAATATTCCACCTCCTACTCCTGGATATCCTCCTCCACCTACATACAACCCTAATTTCCCTCCTCCAAGACTGCCTCCAACTCATGCAGTACCACCTCATCCACCTCCAGGGCTGGGAATGCCACCAGCTAGTTACCCCCCGCCTACTGTTCCCCCAGGTGGACAGCCACCTGTACCACCTCCAATTCCACCACCTGGTATGCCACCTGTAGCAGGACTTGGACGTGCTACATGGATGAGATAGCATGAGGTAATTTGCACGATATCCTTTATGTTGACTAGGCAGGAGTAGCTAGCCAAAACCTACTTTGTAAAGATGAAGAGGAGGATAATTTGTATAATTTAGATGAAGAAATGAGGCAGTGAAATGACAATTTAGCTGATCTGTTTGCAGTATTGTTTATGGTGAGTTATATAGGCTTCTAGATTTTAATCAGCTTTGCAGTATCTATTCTAACTTTATACATTTGACTTAAGTTTAAATTGTCTTGAGTTATTCCAGCACTGGATTACTTTGTACTAGCAAAACCAGCCATATTGGCTCAATTATATCAGTAAGAAGAAAATGTCCTTCTAGAAATCAGTGCCTATTTTTGAGTATCAAAATAGCCAGATACCATGAAATTTTATCTATAGTAAAACTTCATTTTTAGTAATAATTAAAACAACACAATGTCAAGCATAAAAGCTACTTTATTTAAGAGAGATTCTGAATGCTAGCTGACTGGAATCATTTTGAGGTGTTTGCGTTGCTGATATTTTTGTTTTGGAATGTACTGGTATCTTAAAGTATTGTATGTTTACACCTATTTGCAAATTCCTGTACATAATATATATATTTTCTAAGTGTGAAAGTCTGAATGTAACAGCCTACTGTGATGTACATCCTGGTTATAAATGGGACTACTTTGTTCACATCTACCCAAATAAAATTGGTTCTGAATTTGGTGGACTTCCAGGTTTTTCATAGTAGTTCAGAATTCATAACTACGGTACTTACTGCAAGATATTTCAGCAGTGGTCTCCCAAATCTTATTCATCAGTTTATTTAAAAAGAATGTATTTTATTTTATTCAACTAGAAGTATACACTATCACAATCAATCTCTTACTTCATTTTTACTAAAATATTTCAAATGAATCAAAAAAATCTGTACTATTACAATCCCTCCCCAAAAAAGCCAGAGTGGTTCAATAATAGGTAAAAACGCGTGCTAAGGTCTAAAGAATTTTGCTATATACACAACAGCAGGTGCTAACTTTTCCAGTTCTTTGTAAATAATATACAGAAAATATAGCAGGGCTGTAAGATCACAGGTTTAACAGAAATCAAACTTTAAACTGATTTCTAAAGCAGCACAAATAGACTTTCCCCACATTATGAAAAATATACAATTTTATCACTTTACAGTCATGCACTTTGAAAAAGATCAGTAGTACTCTTCCCCCACAGTTTCTAAAAAGATAAAAGGTCACTTTAACACTGATTTCGTTTAATATCTAATATTTGGATAAAAATGTGCCATTCTCAAACAAGGTTGTGCTCAGCAGTCTTATCAAGGTGCAAAGAGCCGACTGAAGCTGGTTACACCGCAGCATTTCAGCAACTTTTATGGAAATGCCATTCACTTCAGCCACTCCAACAGAAGTCAAGGATGCGATTTTACCTTCCTTAAGCAAGCAAAGTCCATTTGCAAACAATGGATGCTTTCTTGGCCAGAGGATTGCAGAACCCAGGGCTTCAATCTTGAGGAAATTAACTTGGACTGTTGCCCCAAATATATCAATGTAATGGCCGCTATTTCAAGGGATGCTCCCCTCCAACTTGATGTTCAAAGCTCCTCCGGTAGTTTTCACTGAAGACTTAGCGCATAGGTAAGTGAATTTAAATACGCATATAAAACATCTTTTTAGACAACTGAAAATTCAGCACCCAAGTCATCCTGTAAAGTCATTGAGTGTCATTTTACCCCAGGAAGATAACTTCATAGCTCAAATGGAGCTAAGTATGAAGAGTAGCAAGCCTAAAATCCCCCCAAAATAACACCCCAATGTACAGCACTGTCATGTTCTTGTGCAAAATCAATGATGCACGTCTTACATTGAAGATTTATGCTGCCAAATAGAATCTTAAAGAAACAGGATATACCCTAAGAGCATCAAGACTCTTCAGCTGAACTACTGGCTACCCTGTAAACTGGCTCTTCAGGATTTGCAGTGCTAATGGACCTCAACTGCACCGCTATTTCCCTTGTAGGTGAGATCCGCAGGTGGAACAAAACAAGCTTTGCTTGAAGTCGTTGAACAGATTTTGAGAGAGATGTGATAGCAGGGAATATCTGAATGAGAATTACATAGCTGGTGAGACTAGTAATCTGATTAGTATAGCTCTTGTCTTGTTGAGAGGACCTGCTAGTCTAATATACTCCTAAAATAGCAAGCACGTCAACACAATTAACTCCCTACAAGTGCTGGCAACATTTGCATTGCTTTAGTTAAAATTCACTGACATAAATGAACCTCGTTCCCAATATGCTTAAATCCTCTGCTTAATCCAGTGATGAGATGCCACCAAAATTAAAATGGACTTTCAAGCAGATAGATTAAAGTAACCCTCTATTCGACATCAGATGTTAAGGAAGAATGATGCCTCTGCTTTACATCACCTCTTCTGGTACGAAAATCTCAAGGTATAAATTGTACAGGAGGAAGACAAGTAATCAATGGTGACTAGAAACTGGAGGTCAAAACAAAAAGCAAAGAAGAGGAAATACGGAATCCTCTAAGGATGCCATATTTTAAAGGAGACAGACAAACTCTAGAATGGATTTTTCCAGACACATTGGATGTAAATATTATTAGACTTACAGTTAGCTAGCTCAGCGTTCACTGACTGAGCAGTAGTAAGAAATAAACTACTGGTGAGTGTGTGAGTGAGAGCATGCGTGTGTGTGTTTTGGGGGTGGTCTTTGGGTTTTTTTTCAAACAACCTACTCATCTTGACTGTTACATTTTTATTTCTGCAATGAATAATGAGGTGGTGCTTACCCTTACTGATTACTATGTATTTTGGTTGTATGCCTTCTCTGTGTTTTTTACTGGTTACAGATCTCGGCTCTGACACTCCAAATTACCCAGGCAGCTGGATTATTGTATGCCATGGGACCAATTACCTTTCATAACTTGCAGCATGGGCTCCTGGGTATTGTTATCGGTGCTCCATGTTAATACAATACCACAAGTCAAGAACTGAACTGGTAGAACAAATTAATTTAAGAGGAAGAACCTGTCCAGCTAATTCAGCTGTCTGTAGCTGTGACTGATTCTTACAGAGAATAAAAAGAAAGTGATGGTGTTTGAGGTCACTAAATCTTCAAACTAATCACTAAAATCGATACAACTTTTGAAGAGGAGGCTTTGATCTTTTCACATGCCTGTCTTTAAAATTATTTTACATCAATTATTTTAATAACCAAGCCCCGCTTCCTTGGACTGTTGGGAAAGAACATCTAATAAAATACAGGGACAGCTGCTGTGACAACTTGGAAAAGAAGGGGGTCAAATTCTTACAACTATACAAGCAGCTACTCCACAATAGCAAAATATAAGTCCAATTGTTTTATATACAGCTATTAGAAGAAGGAAAAACCCACTTGTTTTGGTTCATTAACAAAAATAAAGCTTGAATGGCAGGAAGTAGTCTCACCCGACAGCCTGTGTTAATGGAGTTTTTATTCAGCTCTGCAAGGTGGTTGTTTGGTTACCTTACACAGGAACCAGTATAGGTGAGGGCTCCAGCAAGAACATTTAAAAAAAAAAAAAAACCCAAATCTTCCTTATGTGAAAGATGAGCTGCTTTCGAAGATCCTGTGAAAGCCGTAAGCACTGTTAGGACGGCAGTTTCTGCTGAATTATTTTGTAGTAAAAGCTTTACAGGAAAAGTGTTGCCATATTTGTAGGGAATACTGGTGTGTGGCTAAGTGACTTCAGTTCATTCACATTACGACTGCAGAAATCTTGTGTTATTTGTTCATGAAAAATAGTTCATTAACAGCTGATACGGAGTCTCAAGCCTTTCTGTACGCTTGTGTGATGAGTACCACTGTACAATGTACAGAGTGGTACCAGTGTTTTTAGGTCGCCACTCAATATTGTACACAGCACCTTGTGAAAACAGTTGCATGTCATTCTTCAAAATAAGGACCTCCAAAAAAAGTGTTAGCAGCTCAGGAGCTTGGCAGGCAGTAAGCCAATTCAAATTGCTTTTTCCTTGGAAAGTGCTGCCTGGAGCCACTAACCCAGCTATGAATCATTGACAAGCGGGTGGACCGGAGCGATACAAACTGTGACTTCTCCGCAGGTTAAGGGTTCTTCTTGTTCCTCTTAGAAATTCTCTCAAGTTAGTTAATTCTACAAACAGACCATTACAACAAAGCAGGTTTGAACTACGATACAAATGATGCAAGTCTGGCATTATTGGATGGTTACCCATTGAACAGTAGTTCCAGAGCACCACAGCCTGGAAATCAGGCCTTTAGCTGCCATATTTACACTATTGTTACAAAAAAAGCAAAAAAAAAAAAAAAAAAGAAAAAAGGAAACCCTGAAAAAAACTCAACCCCAACTCCCAAAGAACAGGCAGCCAGAAACGCTGAGCTCTGCCTCTTTAGTCTTCACAGAATCAATCGCGTCCAGCCTCCGGGACAGTGTTCTTACAAGGGACCCTTGAACTGGTTTCCCGAAAGATGTTGCCTGATGGAGGGTTTGGAGCTCGCAGCATCACCCAGCTTTCGCCAGACAACCTGTAAGAAAAAATAAAGGGGTAAGGGAGAGAAAGACAGGAATTAAAAAAACCCAAAGCCTCTGATGAGTTGCAGTATTTTCATAATTGTAGTCTGAAAGTTCCTAGAACTGGGCTGTAATTCTCAGCAGAGCCACTGGATGGCATCTGTGCACCAGTTTCCAAGGGAAAAACATTGATGCATTTTTCTAATTAGTCTCTCTTGAAATAAGAACCATTTTTGCCTGGGGTAACAGTATAAAACAAATACACTAGGTTCAGAAGTTAAGTTCAATGGTAGGTCAACCCTGCCATGCTTACAGAAATGATGTTACCATGAACAGACAAGCTAATGAAAAAGATAATGATTAAAATTTTATATACATATATATATATGACTTTCTAAAAACATACATTTTATCAGTCTAGGTCCACTGGGGTAAGAAAGGCTATTTTTTAAAAAAATAAGAAACTGCAAAGCACTTCACAGCTGCCTTGAGTCTACATAAAATGAATATTTAAAGAAAAAACAGCTGATGATACACAAACAGAAATTTGGGAGGATGAAGTTATGGCGTTTTACCTTTCCCCCTGCAGGGCTACGAGTCCATTTGGGAGAATGAAGTTACGGCGTTTTACCTTTCCCCCTGCAGGGCTACAAGGGAATGTGGCATCAAGCAGACAAAAATATCCTAAAAAGCAGACCCTCGTTCACTCTGGTCTTGGCTTTGCTTATAGGGATCCAGCAACCAAAGTGAAGTGCCTCGGCCCTTGCCAAGGATGCTTGCAGTGATCTAGCTCTGCAAGAGGCACTTGTGTTCTTTACACCCTCTTTTTAGGGTTGAGGTGGTTTTCAGAATTTAAACAGAGGGTTAGGCTCCTCTCTGCTGCTGCGAGGCACTAAACGATGCCACCTGGGCTGACTTCCAATGTGGACTTCTAAAAGAGAAGGCTCCATAAGCATCCCCCTCCCTGCTGTGGGCACTGCTGGTACTGTTGAACAGCACATCCCCGGCTGCAGGTGACATGCAGCTTGAGCCATATTCTAACAGAAATGCCAAACTCTTTGTTCAAAGCCAAAGCGTGGCCAAGGTGCTTTGAAGCTGGAGGCAGTGCCACAGCAGCAGACACCACAGAGCAGAGGTTTGGTACGAACACTCACCGTACAGGACGTGGCAAGCTCAGTTAACAGTGTGGTTGCCCAACATGTTGGCAGTGCTAAAAGCACCCCACACACCATGATGGTGTTCAACAGCTTCAGACATGAGTATTCTCCCTCTGATGTTATCTAATGGTTTAGGCTCATACCCATTCAAGATGTACAGCTTTAAAGACAGCAACCAGTTGCTGCTCAGCCCAATCCAAGTCCCTAAGGACACACTTGGAGTCAACTGCTAACAGGACTCTCCAAACCAGGGAGAGCCCTTTGCACAGCTCTTGGTCAGCTAGACTAGCTACTCTGCACCCTTGAAGGCAGCAGAGTGGGAAGTATCTGCTGAGCAAAGGCTGCTCCATGCAGTGAACGAGGCACTCGGGTTACTGATACCCAAAGCAGTGGTCAGCAGAGCCTCCACTCTTCCCTTGTGCCTGTGGATCCCGCATCAAACAGGGCTTGTACGCAGCAGACCCCTGCTCTCTGTACTTCTAAGACCACAAAAGAAACCCCTAGAGCTGCTGAGAGGAGTTATTACATTGCACATTTCACGAACAATCGCCTTCTCCTTTTCACTCAGGTCTTCTTCATAGTTGTCTTGCATTTGCCTGTCCAAATTTTCATGGACCTCAAGGACCTACAAAAAACAATATCACAAAAGCATTATGCTCCTCAAATAATTAAGTGTCCCTAACAACCTCATTAACCAGTAGTTAAATTGGCAGGATTCACAAAGCCTTGAGAGTCAGAGCACTGCAAAGACGAGCATGACACCAAGTTGGGTGCCTCCATCCTCTCCCTTCCCTGGTGATGGCATGCCTCTGTCCCACCACCTGCTGTGGTGTCGTGTGGCTGCCACCACAGTCCTGGGGGACCATGTGATAATTGGCAGCGACTTGCCTGTGCCCACAAACACATCTCTTCAAGGAAGGCTGCTGGTGGCCCCACCTTCCAGGCAGCTCCCCCAAGGCAATCCCCCACAACTCATGCTCCCTCCATTCCCCTCTTCGCAGGAGCGGAGCTTCTCCACTCCTTTCTGCTAATCCGAGTCATGGGGCAACTGTGGTCAGCCCAGGCCAGCAGCTTTTAGGTCTAACAGGGTTTTAGCCATCAGGGAAAGAGGCAAACAGGTTTGTACCACTGAAAAGCAGAGTATTACCCACAGCTTAAGTGTGTGGTCTCCAATCAGCCATGAACTTTTAGATCTTAAACAGACACGGCCAATTTCACTCACCTTTTGGCTGAAAATTGTTTTTAACCTATTTAGTTTCTCAAGGGAACCCCTCAGAGGCCCACGATGACAGTGAGCAAGAGACAGGCTGTTAGCACAGAGCCCTGGGACTCAAGAGATACTGATTTGATTCCCAGCTCTTACCCACTCCCTCTTTGAGCTGGACGCAGCCAGGCTGTGAAGAGGATGGGAAATGGGGAAAAAACCAGTATTGCCTCCCAGGACCCTGTGTGCTGACCGCAGCCCTCTGAAGGCGCCGTCCCCACCGAGTGCTGAGTGCCGTGGTGAATCTGGGTCACCCTCTCCTTGTGCCACAGACGCCCTCTGAAAATGGAGATAATCACCTCGACTCCCCAAGCTTTACTTTAATCTCCGTCAGCACCGTTTCCACCCACAGCACATGCCCTGTAAAGGTAAGGGAATAGGTGGCCCTTGGCCGGGGCTGGCACGCACGCGCATCCCCTGCCCACACACCCACAGCCAGGATTGCAGCCACGGCTACAGGGTAACATTTACCGGCTGTTCAATGAGTTCAGCTGGTACAAACGCTGATGAATACAGGCCATACCTACAAAGTGCTGGCGCCAGGCCTGTCTGCTCCTCCACAAGCAGCTCCGTTTTGCTGTCTTTCCTCTCATGCCTGGCTACAGGCAGCGGGCCCAGGTACATGCCTGCAGCACACTGCCTGCAGGAGCCTCTGGAGGAGTGAGGCATCGCCTTTCCTTTCCCTCCTGCTCATGACTACGGGGCTTTTCCCATGATATTAATGGGAGGAAAGCACTGCAAAAATGGAGACATGGCTGCAAAAGCATAGGAATAGCCTGAAAGGGAGGGGGGAAAGGATTTGAGACTCTCCAAGGAGGCTCTGCTCTGCGGCTCGGAGGGCATCTCCAAGCGGGCTTTCCCGGATCTGGGAAGAACCAGGTTTCATTGCAGAGATAGAGAGGTTACAGCTCCAGCACTGACACCCCAGACCTGACACGTCCAGTGCTCGTGTTCGTGGGCCCCCTGGTTGCCACTCAGCCTGGTGGCTGGGCCACACTTGCAGATTCGCCTTGGGAAGACAAGTAAACACGCTCTGAAAGGAGCTCAGGACACTGCAAAAAAAGTGGAAACATCCTGCCTGTCACTTATTTTCTTAGATTTCAGGTTGACAATGTTTGAAAATGGAAAAAATCTGATTTTTAACGTCTGTCTTTTAAATAGCACTTGGAGACATGCTCCCCAAGCACAGATCCCCAGGCCACACATGGCTGGTAAGACGTACGTCTATGTGGTTGCAGTGTCCCACCACGTGCTGCCCACACCCTGCACCTCTGTAGCAGCTGGGAGCCAGCCCCGGCCCCCCACGTCCCGCCTGGGGCACGCACCGTCCCGGCCACCCCCGCAGAACACCTCCAGGGAGACAGTGCCTGGCTGCGGCCAGGTGGTCCCTCGATCACAGAGATGAGGCTGCCTGGGGCTAAGGGCAGCCTTCGCTTCCCGCTGGAAACACACTGACCCACAGAATACCCCCTCCAACACATCCGCATGCATTCAGATAGCTCCTCTGGACAGGCATGTAGCACAAGTTGGGCATATCACAGCGCAGGACTGCCTCGAGATCTTACTGCTGCATCTGTGCTGACCCACATACCTCACCCAGGGCCACTGATGAGCAAGATGGTCAGCTCCATGTGCCGCGTCAAAGCTCCTGGAATCACCCAATGCCGTCAAACAGCACGTGGTCTTATTCACCTCGATACATCCACACGCATATACAGCTGTACAGCAGGTGTATTTGTGTGCGTAAGTATTCCTACACCTCCTAGGGAAGTACAGAGCTAGATTCAGTGCAAGGATTGGCTTCACCCTTTGCTGAGGTAGGCAGCACCGGCTGCTCCACGAAACGGGATACCAGGGTAGATTATCCCCTGGTCTGCCTCAGCACAGCAATCCTGCAGTACTCAAACTGCGTTACAAACAAAAATAGGTCATTCTCCTAGGGCCCTTAACCTACTTCTAAAATGTACCAGCTAGTTTAACCAACATAGCTGGGACCAATCTTTGCACAAATAAGAATTATCCACATCCTTTCTAAGAGGAGGGGAAGGGCAAGAGGGATGCAAAAGGCATGTACGTGCTGACAAAGAGAGCATCTATTTTTTGCTAAAGAGAAGGCAATTAATTATTGATCCAGCTGGACTTGCCCATCGAACTCGTTCATCTGGAGTCAGTGTGCCTCTGACTCTCAGCTGCAAAGGCAGCAGCCTGCAGGATCACATCCCCGTGTGGAGCGCCAGGGCTGCCTGACTGGCAGCTAAGCACCGGCTGTGTCCACAGGGCAAGTGTCAAGGACAACCATGGTTTAGATTAGTTAAAGATCACGTCAGCTCCAGCCTCTGCCTTCACCTGCTATCAATCTTGCAGGCACAAGAGTCTCAGCATACAAAAATAAGCTGTTTTTCTATGACTTGCGCTTAAACTAAAACCGCATTGCCTAGTCCAGGAGGTGTGGAAGGGTGGTGCAGCCCATTTCTGTCAGTGGAAATGTCTTTTAATGGTGTAAGCCAGGCAGAGCTGGAGCTGAAAGCTGATCAGACGGAAGTTATGGTTGTATTTCATTTCTGAATGACTTGGGACTCATTTACCCTGGAAACTATCCTGCTCCCCAGGCCCACCCCACGTCTGGGTAGGCACTTTGTAAAGATGCGTTAGCATCTTGGGCATGGGAAAAAGGGATTTGGAGGGATAAAACTCAACGGCCTATCCTGGAAAGGCATGCTGGAAAAAAATACACTCTGAAGAGTGAAATCACCTCCTGAAGAAAGACAGGAAGGCCTCTTAGTGCTGACCCAGCCCCAGCCATTCTCAGATCCTGCCAGGCGCCGCCTCAGCTGTTTAGAAGGACCAGGTTAATGTTCTTCCGATTACACTGCTGGGGACTATGGACGTGCCTTCACATAAATTGTCTATGGCTTAGCTGAAGTTCAAGGACTGTGGATTCAGTGTGGATCTAAGAAACTGGGGTATATCCTCCTGTGACTTCTGCCACATCCCAACCCCGCAGCCTACAGAAAACAGACAAGCGTACCCCAGGCTCAAAGCGGCTCACGCCATCCCCTCCTTTTTGCTCTTCGTCAAGCTGCACTGACAGCACTTGGCCCTTTGCAGATGCACCAGCGCTATGTGATCTCCCTGGGTAAAACGCCAGCCGGCGAGAGCAGCCTGCTCTGCTCGGGCACGGGGCAATTCCCCGTGCAGGGGAATGGGGCTGGATTGGGTAACGCTGCTCTTCTGCCTGGGGATGCCATCTCCTGAAGACAACCTGCATCTCGCTCTCGATGAGCACACTGTCCCGTCTGGTTTTCTCCCTGCCGATACGTAAACTGCGAGGAACACCTCGGGTATATTTAGTTCTCCTTCATGACTGCACTGACGTCTGTGACCAAGGCAGTGCCACCTCAAAGTCACCCAGTCCATCACATCCACCTCCCTGCTGACTTGCTGTACTGGCCCCGCATGACCACGCAATGCGTATTTAAAAAACAAACAAAAAAACCTCACCAAAGAGTCGGGATGACTGCAGTAAAGCTTTGGAAGGGAAATTGAAAGTTGAGGTAAGCGTTTCTGTACCAGGAAGCACTCTGAGATTGAGGGACGCTTTCTGAAGGGTGCAAGCCTCACTGATTTTCTTGATTTATAAGTCAACTGGACAAAACATTGGGGAACACGGCATCCTGCTTCGGCAAGGGAACAGTCTATATGCCCTGCTAGGCTTTTTCCCTAGTTTTGGCAGGGCCAAATCCTGCCTTACCCAACATCGGAAGGAGTGACTGATCACCTGCTCGATGGCTCTGCGCACATGGGAGAGGTCCAGGCTGCTGCTGCAGGGGGAGTTGGGTTATAGGCTAAATGTTGATCTCGTACATTTGTCTCCTCCTCACCTCCCCATGTCTTTAGCAGGTTTGCTCAATTCCTAAGAAAAGTGCTTTGATGTTCAGCGAGATACTGAGCTGTAGCATATGTACCTTTTATTCTTGTTAGCAAAAACAGCTGTTAGGAGTGCCAACCTGTCATCTTGTTCCTTATTTAGTAGGCGCAAATAAACAAAAACTATTTCAGAAGCAAAAATAAAGAAAATCCCTAAATGTGCTCAAGGAAGAACTTAAGCTAAATGGCAGGCAACGCTTCAGCCACATAGCTAGTGTTCAGCTGCCAGAAAAAGCCAAGGAAAAAGCCTAGGGGACATTACATAGATGGGTGCAGACGGAGGCAATCCAGAAGCCCTGCAGATCTGTGCAAAGTACACAGCCCCTCAGTGACCTTTGCTTGGGCACAGAGCCGCATCCTTGCAGCCACACCACTTCTGGCCAGACTTGCATTCAAGCAGCCTGCAAGACAAGCGAAGCCAACTTCCAGCTGTCCTTGCCTTTCCTCGTGGTAAGGAGCTAGCCTGCTATAGCCGTAAGGACTTCTTTACACAACCAAGAAGGGTTTTTTCTAATATCTGATGTGGTATAGCCAAAGCACAAAGTCTCATTTGTAGGCTACTCTCTTCTCCTCCTCAAGGGAAGGTCATGAGCTGTATCACAGCCAGAGAGGGTCTAAGCTGGTAGCTGCATCCAGTTTCCCACATGCAGGGGCTGGCACTGGAAAAACTGCCCAGTCCTGCAGGGTGCAAATAAGACCTACTCCATATGCTACACATGCCGTGGCCAAAAAATGTTATCTTCTACCCAGTTTAAGATCCGCGGCTGGAGACCAACAGCCACAATTTCACTGTGCCACAAGAAGGGAGGAGAAGAGATTGAGACCATGACCAGTTTCCTCCGTCTTTTCAATTTCCAGCTGATCCTTGGAAATGGGCCACAGGATGGAAAAAACCCACCTTCTCATCCCTCCTGTCACACGGACCTACAGGAGAATTTCCTCCTCGCTTCAAATTTGAGAATATTTTTAACCCTGTGTGTGAGCAGGACACATCACGTGAGATCATTTATGCCCCGTGAGAAGTGACTGCTATGCCACCTGCTTCCCGACCCCAGCTGTGGCACTTTTCAGGGTTTTGAAGACAGACAAACGTACCCCACCGGCCAAATTATGAAACTGCAGAGGAGAATTTCTTCCAGCCCTTCCTAGTGATCAACAAAGCTCTGAAGTAGAGGATTAATAATAATAATAATAATAATAATAATAATATGTGCAAACAACCAGTCATCCAACTTCCTTTCAACTCCTTTATATGCATCATTGCGCCAGACCTCCCAAACTTAATTTCCAGTTTCCAGGAATCTTCCTCATTAATTTTCCAATCCTTTCCATAAGCTTATCAAACTGCATCTTAAAACCATTTATGCCCTTACTAAGAAATTCAGTCCCATAACCCCTAAAGTAAACAGGAACCTAATTTCCCTCCAGAATATGTTCATAATCAATTTATAACTATTTGATCTTGTAACTTAAAAACATTATCAACTCTGCTTAATATTGTCCCTCACTACCACCTCACCAAGCGCAATGAAGAGCAGGAGCAGAAAGGTACGAACCCCACAGTTTGGGAAGAAAAAGCCAACAGCAATAGTCTGGACTGCAAGAGGGGTTGGATGATTAAATGCAAGCGAAACTGGATTAGTACAAAGTGTCAGAAAAACAAAGGTATCACAGGAGTCTGCAACGTTCTGCAAGGCCTCGGTTTAGCAGATCCATATGCATATATATACAGGAGAAATGTCACCCACAAGTGCAATGCAGCATGGTACAGGATGGAGCACAACAACTTTCTGATAGCACAGAATCATTCGCAACAAGCAAAGAAGAAACTTGTCTGGAAAACACAGGACAAATACATGTAGGCAAGTGAACTGCCACTTGTGCGGTCAGGGCTCCTTTGGAAACTACTAAAAACTGTACTAAAGGTATTTTTTAATCCTTGGCGGTGCTGGACACCCTTCTCTTAAGATCCAATGAGAATTATACAATCTGGGTGTATAAAGCCTCAAGTAAGCTGAAAAATCAAGATTTTTCAGCTTGAAGGATCTTTTATAATTTAAATTCAAATTTGATCCAAATCAAACCAAACTTGTCTTTCCTTTCATAATTCCTCACACCCCATAAATGCATAGAAGATGAACTAGAGAAATAGTGACACTCAGTATCCTCCCGGGATCTTGCAACTGCCCAGCAGAACCAACATCCTTGCCAGCTGCACTACTGCTTCTCCTGACACTTGTTAGTTTTACCACCACCACCTGCCACATCTGTCCTGGAGCCAAGAGACCCTGGACAGGCACAAAAAAGTAAGCTGAAAACACTAAAAACTAGAAAATTTAGGGAACTTGTAGATCAAAGCTACAAGCAACATCTGTGCTATTTATTTAGCTGTCAGATGTGGAAAGGTACAAAGCAAGGAGCTTTGTAAGCACCAGTCTCCAGGTCTAGGACAGTCTAAGCTAGTGCTGATGCCACTGCTGGACCTTTTTTTCCAGCTATGACCATGGGGACCTGAGCTCCAGAGTAGCCATCCAGGAATCCTCCTTTTATTCGGTGAAAGCTTTTTAACCCTGTACAAAATTTTTCACCTTCAACAAATCCAAATCTATAAATCAGTATATTCCAGCCAGAGCCTAATTTAGGTAGAGACTTTCCAGCCATCCCTATGGCACCTTGGAAAGGACTTGTGCTTTGGTGTCCCTTAGATACTCAGAAGTAACTTGCTTAACTAGTTAAACATGTAACACCAGGGTATTACATTTTTCCTGCTCATGGATGGTCACTAGGGCTTGAGAACTGCTGTGAAATCACGGTGCAGGTTTTCTCCTTTAACTCAGCTAGCGGTGTCCCATGGTTTTTTTTGCCAACAGTCCTGAGTTTAATCCCCACTGATGATGCACATATCTATATGGGTATGATGCCATGGTTTGCTGTGTATTTACATAAAAAAAAGTCTTTCTCCTTTGAAGACTGCTGCAGGATTTTCAATAACAAAACATATGTAGGAACTGCAGTTTTTGTGTCCCTGTTAAAAACAGCATTTCGGTCACCGCTGTCACCCCAGAAACCCAGTTTACACAGGACTGATGAACAGAAAGGGTAACCAACACCTTCAGCATCAGCAGCTTCTGTTGGAGGTTTCCCACCCAAAAAAATAGTCATGCATGATCTTGCTTAACTCCGCAACTATTTGAAGCAATGATTATTCATCATGATATAGGTGCTGGTTACCAATAATCTGCCTGAGCACTAACTTTCTATTTCTAGCTGTTGCATTTCCACGAGAAGAGGAAATGTCCAGTTCTGCCACTTCGGTGTCTGTTGCACCACACTGCACTGTACTGCACCGCGCTGCACGGCCGTCTGTGGCATCCTTACCTTCATAGCATGCACAACAGCCTCTGGTTTCTGACCAACAGGGACATATCCTGCTGCAGGAGAAGATGCAAGATCAGATGTCATGCGAGTTGGTCCCTGTTGAAATAAGAGAAGATATGCTTTAATTCCCTTTGGGTGACTTAAGCAAGGAGGAAGAAAATATCCAGAAAATTTGAGCACTAGATTCTCTCAAATTCAGTCCTGCAAAGACAAAAGACACCACTACCCCTTCCTCACAAGTCACTTGATTTAATGCCATTCAAGCCTACCATCACTCAGTCTAGATATACTCAGGCAGGAGATCATCCTGGTTTAAAGCTAAATTGATTCAAGAAACATTTTTTGCTCACTTAGGACAACTTTGTACAAGGACAAGATCAAACGGTTCTCATCCTTCTAGCCAAGGGAGCAATGCAAACAAGACGATTTTCCAGCATAAAGCGGTCATTTCTAAGAAGCTGCATTCATGAAAGAAACAGTTGGCATAACTTCATTGCTTTTCTGGCAACATTTTCACATAGACATCAAGTACCAATCTTCAGCTACAGAGAAAATTGTGAAGGCAACCTTAAAACAAGCAGATGTCCAAACCTAATGTTGGCTGGGTTTGTTTCCAAAATGCTGGCCAGTTCTCCTGCATGAAGGATCCCATTGGGAAGGATGCTGAAATTACACTTTACAAAAGATTTCTACTGTCCAAACAGCCTTGTAAGCACTTTTCATAGGGCTTTCCTTTTTTAAAGGCATCCGACTTGAATTATGAGAGAGACAATATCTTTATTCAGTGAGATGCACCCTGCCTGTCCCTAATATTTGTGCATTGCTTTGTAGCAGTGGGAGAAATCAACAATGAAACCATTGACAAAACTCGTATTTAGTCTTTGCATCCTTTAGGAAACACAAAGAATGATCATACTGGGGGCCTCTGAAAGCAAATTAGGATGGCAGAGCAGCATGTAGCACCATCGCAGGAATGCTTTCACGTACAACACACGAGGCACTCCATTCTCATCTTTTCCACGTTTAAAAACACAGCATGTTTTATGCTTCATCTCATCGCTTTGCCTTCTAAGCCAAGGCCAGCAAGCTAGTCATGCCAGAAAGGAGGACCAATGGAGGAGCACTTTGCCACCTCTCGTTCTTCCAAATGTCTTAAGTTGTGAGGGCCTTTTTACTAATAAAAGTGTTCATGCACATACATTAAAGAAAAAGATGGGCCAATCCATTAGGCTACAGACAAAAATAGCATGGAAGGCATAGAGCCTTTCATGCCTTGACCACTGATCTGTGCTTAACCCATGTCATGACCAACAGCCATTGACTCATAACAGCGACCTTCATGAACTGAGTTGCTGGTGATGCAAAAACTTCCTTCTGAGAGGTAGGCATCTCAGAAAAAGGAAAATTAGACTTAGTAACTCCACAATAATTCTCCAAGGAGATTTAACAGACTGCCAAAGCACAGAAACCAAGAGACACTCACAGGCTGGGCATGGTTCTGGACCTGCTGGCAGAGGGTTACAGCTTGCTGGAGCTGTGGCCACCTGGGGACATGTCCTCAGCCATCCCGTCCATAACATCACACAAAAAAGGCAGAGGCTGGGGAAGAAGCACCAGGGACTGGGTCCAGCCAGTCTACAGCTACGACTTAAGACTGCAAAATGGGTTACAAATTTCTCACAGGGTTGGTAAATGCAACAGAGTCCTTCCAGAATCAGCCTCCCACAGAGGTCAGGCACCAATACATGCATAATTCCTCTGGTTTCAGCATGAAAGCTGCCTTCTTTCCATAAATGACCAAGATCATGACAACTGAAAGCAGAATATTCAGGAGTTTGTGGCCATGAAACACACTTGATACGGATTTTTCCCTACGGCCCTCTTTAGAAGAAACGCAGGAAATACCAAGCACAGGTCTAACATCCAATATTTCTTCTAAGTTGAGAGTAATCTGACAAAGTAAAAGGAACTCTGCTGGATCCTGCTGCTGACAACATTTTAAATACAGTTTTCTGACCAGAGTAGATCACGCAGTCTCCTGTATGACAGACAGCGGCAGGTTCTCCTCACAGAACTGAAGTCACTAATGAGCCACAAAGCACTTCCATGATTGTAATCACTCTCAAAATTATTACAGAATACAAACGAAACCAGAATGAATAGAAAGTAATGTTTTCTGAAGAGCTTGATCATACTTAACCGATCACCATACTGACAAGATAAAAGTAATCTTGCAAGCACGGTGATGCACTGGATATATCATATCACACAAAAAACATTCAAAGGGTCACCTTCCTCCTCAGATGAGTGGCTGAAATTCAGCAAGGACAATCAGCTGAGCTCCACCTGAACACAGGTAGAGAATTTGACTGAAGAAGAGAAAAATAATGTTAAAGAACGAGGGATGCAGCAAAGGAGGTAGACCAAAACTTGCTGTCGGAGTCTCAGTAACAGGGTGACTTCATTTCTAAAATAGGCACGATCCTTGATCCTTAGCTTGGACGCCAAAGCCCCCAGCCGACTGAAACAGACGTCCAAATTGCTGAGTGCAATTGTCAGCAATGGCGAGTGCACCAAACAACCATGCCGCTGGCCCGCTGTGCCCCAAGCCACAGAGACCTCCCCACCATGTGAGACTGTTACTACAAAAGGCCAAACATGCACGTGAAGAAAGTGGGGGAGCAAGCAAGGATCTCACCGACATCCCCGCTCTTTGCACTGTAGGATGCAACAAGTAAAAATACCCACACTGCTAAGGGTGGCTTAACATTTATCATTATACTTAGAGCTCTTTGTGCAGTTGCACCCTTAGAAAAAGCTCTTTCCAAACAAACAAAGAGTCAGAGTTTTACAAAGGGGGGTGCTTCATTCCCACTGGTTTCAGTGTGGTTCACAAAAAAAAAAGCTTCAGCCAAACTCCTATCAGCTTCCTGCACGGAGGCATACATAAAGGAGGCCAGAAAAGAGGGGACTGTAGTCAGCAAGGAAAGAAATGACAACATATCCAGCAGGATGCATGGCCAGCCTTTGGAGGATGGAGGAGAGGAAAATGGGCAGAGTTCACCGATAGTGTTAGCTGAAGAGGAGGAAATGGAAGGAACTGGAGATAAGGTCAAGGTTGCTGGACTGGAAAACTGCCAACAGTGGGAGAGAAGGGAGGGAATGGGAAGAAAGAGGAGGATGTGCATTTTACCCAGCAGGAAACCAGTTGAGATGAAATGCAGGGGAGGGGGAGCCACAGATAGGAGATTGGAAGAAGGGCAGGAGGGCAGGAGGGAGGGGGAAATCTCAGGAAGTCAGTGTTAAGGTAGTAGCTGAAATCACACAGATGGACTCCTCATGCCTAAAATAGATGCATTTGGAAACTGTGGGTAAGAATTACCACAGCTGCACCCCAGCACTCTAACTCAGCTACTCTGAGGACCTCCATCACTGCAGAAACCCATGCCCTTCCCGTTCCCTATAGCTGACATTTTCACAGCCATGGGAACACGACTGACTCAGCACCCTGACGGACAATAGTAGCAAGGTTAATCTGGTTACATCCTAAGAAGCAGAAATTGTCCATATAGGCAAAAAGTAATATGGTGTGTTTTGGGGCATGCATCACTCAATTTCCTCTCCCTGTCTGGTTTGTCAAACATGCACTCTCTGTATTAGATGGACATCTGGCTTTTCCACTTGCTAGGTTTTCATAGCATTTGGTAGCTCAGAGATGGTTCACTCCTCATCCTCAGACATGTGGCTGAGATGTCACATAATTATATAAATGAATGGCGCTAAAAGACGGCTCAGAAGTCACCAAAAAGGATGCCATTATATTTATAATAAAGCTGTTGAGAAATGCCATCTTGATCATTTTTCTAGTTGATCATTTGATCAATTTGATCATTTGATCAAGTTGATCATTTGATCAATGCCATCTTGATCATTTTTCTAGTTTACTTCTGCTGAGGCTGAACCTCAGCAGAATGAGAAGCTGAGTCATTTCAAAATGCAAAGTTTCTTATTCTCTTTGGCCCCAACTAGCTTTGGAGTTGCTCCAGGCTTACAGTAGCAGAGATGAGGCTGGAAGTTAGCTTGTTTAACTCATCACTTATACAAGGAATTTGTAATTCAAAAAGAAAACAACTGTACATCTATGTCATGGTGTCAAATGATCACCTGGGTAGAATTACATCGCACACTACTTTCTGTTTCATCCACAGCCACAGTCCTGGGTAGAATTACATCGCACGCTACTTTCTGTTTCATCCACAGCCACAGTTACGCTGCCAAAAGAAAGAGCTGCCCAGCGGTGAGATTACCAGCCTAATTCAGAGTGGGGGGCTCTAAGTTATGTATCTGATGCATTGGAGTTCCTGAGCGCTTGGAGGAAGCACCTTATCTTCCCTGTGCACAAGGTTTGTTGACCACTGCACCTCTGAGACCCAGAGACCCTTCTCCAAGACACGTCTTTAAGAAGCACAAGTCCCAAGGGAACAAAGGCTGTGGAGCCGTGCGTGATCCATCTGATGCTTCCTAGGTAAGTCGGTGCTTTTGCTGCTCTGCAAACCATTGTGGCAGTTCAGAGCATTCGAGACGGCTGTAGCGTGGATCTCCGATGAGTTCAGCCCTGGAAAGAACAGCCCTATCTCTGCTGCCAGGACGGATCTGGCACCGCAGTGTCCTGAGAGGCTCCTGGTGAGGCTCTTCTGCATCCCTCATAGGAGGCAAGTGCCAAGTACCCACGTACCCAGCCCCTCTCCCAGTGCGGGAGCTATTCATGCAGACAGCAGTACTGAAGCACCACTGAACACATTTCCCTTTCAGCCCTCGCTTGCTCCTCCATTTCAAGCAGATCAGAGCTGGATATTTGCTGGTGTCTGTGATGGGACCAACACACTTCTCAGAGCTTACTGTTCCCACGTAGCATCAGCCCGCTCCCCATCCCACCAGCCCCACATCGTGCATGCCCAAACCACAAATCCACCAGAGAAGCCCAGTTCTGCTCAAGACACTCCCAGAAACCTCCCACTGGAGCCTGCAGGGCTTGTGGTTCAATCTCCAACTCTGTAAGGAGATTCACAGTCCAGCTGTATCATTAATAGACTAAGAAAAGAGAGAGGAACTCTGCAGTCTTTCATGCCAGAGCATCCTTGAAGCAATATGCTACGCACAGGTGATAAATCCCCCAGTTCTCTGTTGCCAAGAATGACGCTTGACCCAGTGACAGCTTCAAATCCAAAGCAGAAAACAAACCAAATTAAACTAGCTCCATTCACTGCCCCGGCCTAGAACCCAAAGACAATCAGCAAAGCAACAGCACTGCTGTGAGAAAGAAAATCCGAAGACCACAAATACCGCCAATGATCCTTTTTCATCTGACACCAAAAAATGATGAGCAGAGGCCTCAACTTGCAGCTGCTGGAGAACGTCTGCTGCTCTATATCAAGCCACGATGGCATTGCCAGTGTCTAAGACCAAGTTGCCTAACGAGTCCTTGCTGGCTCTATCTGGTTGCATGGGATGTGGTCCAGCACAGATGCTGACAAGCACCGCCATCAATACTCCATTCCTACACGTTTGGAGGAACAAAATTAACAGGACTCTCTGTAATAGGGCACGCTGGGAACTCCCGATAATAACACACCTCCTCAGAGGCAAAATAAGGCTTAAAATATGAACATTTCTTAATAAAAGTGGGAATGCTTTGGAACCCAAGAAGAAAAGAGCCTAACTGGGGACGACAGGTGTCTGCTCCTTTAGAGGTTTTGGGTTGGAAACCTCAAAAAGGAACAAAGAAATTGCGATAAACAATTCCTCCTTGATTCCTCCAGGGATCTGAAAAGACATGAGACCTTGGTCCTGCCATCAGTTTTCAATCTCCTTCTGCTCAATTATATTCTGTCTTTTAATGACATCCTTTCCTACCTCAGCTCCAAGAGAGCTATTCCTGATCTGCAGAAAGACTGCAAAAAACTAAGTTTCAAAACCCAGAAGAGAACGTCATGCTGATTTTACTTCACCTAACAGCCACAGCCCAGCCACTGAGGATGCTTCAGACCAACGTGGAGCGTGCAAGCAAGCGTTAATGCTTCTGAACCTCACATCTTCTCCTTGCCTTCTATTAATTTTTGTCTATCGTTTCAAAAAACAAGCAGACATTTAGGATTCAAACCCGATTAAATAAACCACACTTTTCTAACGGCATACCTCAGACAACATTAAAGCTAAATGGAGTCATATCAGACACTATGAAGTTTTTATTGCCGAGACAGAACAAGGAAAATTACATTATAGGCAGGCACTGCCAGACAACTCACAATAAAATTCCCAGGCACGTCTATTTATCTTGCAGTGATTTTGTTTGCAGCCTGCTTACCCAGGTTTGAATTATACTTGGACCCTTCCTTAGCACTCATCACCATCCAGGTGTTTTACATAAATAAAGGTGCTGACACCACCCTGTAAATTAGGAACTGTTAAGGGACAAGCAGGAGGCAGTAACATGCCCACAGCCACCTGGAAAGTGGGTGGCAGAGCCGGGCAGTAACATGGAAAGGTGCTGTGTGACTGCAAACCCCAGCCCCGGCGTGCTGGCAGGATGGGGGGCCCAGCGTATTTTGGTTTTGTGAATGTGCTTGTGGCTGCAAAGTTTAGAAAGCGCCTGGAGCAGCTCCAGCCAGAGACAGCACTGGGGGGCAGATGGGAAAACCAGTGGCAAAACCAAGGACCGAGAGCACGGGGCCACTCTGGTGTGGGAGAAGGATCCCCGGACCCTCGCAGGGAACGTGCCAAAGCCCCGAAGCATGGTGTCCCCATCAGAAATGTGGCATAGGCAGCACTAAGGGCAAGCACTGGGCTCACGCAGACAGTCGGTCCATTCAGAAAGAGAAATCTCCCTTCACACAGAGATGAGCGGCATCCCCGGGAGATCACACAAAAAAATATCTCCCGTTACCACCAGCCTGAGAAATTCCCTGAGCCCCACAAAGGCAGATCAGACCCCCTCATCGTTTTGCAGCCCGGGCCATGTCTCCTGTCCTCCGCTGCCTTGCAGCTGCAGGGGGGTTAATGGCTGAAACAAAGCGATGGTGCCGTGCGCTGCTGAAGCGTGACATGACTCCAGGCTGATATTTCGTCCTCCCTTCCTTCGAAGCCCCTTCCCTCCCTGCTGCATCTTCTCACGCCCGTGGCAGCTCTGCCATTGCCACCATGCGTGGTGCTCCTGAAGGGGTCTGGCTCCTTTCACAGCCCCGCAGGGACAAGGCTACCTGAAGGCACCCTGGCAACAGCACCAGGGCTCCTTGCTGGCTGCAAGAAGGAGATTTCCCAAAGACACGAAGAAGCGACCGGCACCGGCTCCTCTGCAAACCACACTGTGCAAAACACAGCCTTTTTGCCACCCTGCTGCGGGCGATGCCAGACCTCTCGTGCCTGAGCGTGGGACACCTTCGCCAGAGCCAGGGAGCACCCAGGTCCCTTATGTGTCCAGTCTGCCTGGTAGATGATCCAAAGCAATGATGACACTTGGTTATTGTTATTCCGTGCCTACTGTGCAGAAAGCCTGCCAGCATCCAGCTCAAAACAAACCACCCGCTCCCCCCTTGTGCACTTAAATGGCTGCACGGCCCTACGTTCCCAAAGTCACAGCGGGCTGCCTTGCAGCTGCGAGCACTTGACACCCTGCCACCAGGCACAGGAGAAGGAACACGTGGGAGATCCCGCAGATAGATACCGGCTCCCCAGCACAACATGGGTCCCGGCTACCAGCGGGAGTGAGTGCGGGAGCCATCAGTACTCCGTATTAGCATCTTCCCTATCAAATCAAGGGACTTTATTGCAGATGCTAATCTCCTTTGGCATTACTTAATTTGCTGCCTTTAATCACAGATAGCAGCTGGTCATGTACACATTCAAATCCATGAATTAACCGCTGGGTCCACACAGGAGTCAGGCAGAGCCCATCTGTACGGCTCAGCCACCACCTCCTGCACCTTCACCGCCTCCGCTGCATTCACGGATATCTACTTAAGTAACAAAAAGGGCTTACACAGCCCTTTTGATTAATAAAGAAACAATTTAACTGTTTCATTGCTTTCTGAGCATAAATATCAAGGACACCTGACAAAAGAATAGCTCTTCTCCCCGGCAGGCATGACACAGCGCTGGCTGTACGGGCTGTGCTGGGGCACCAAAGGAAAGGGAGGATTTCAGGGACTGCCCCAGACAGAATAAACAAAGTCAGGACATTGTTTGCAACTGGATCTCATCTACAAACAGGAAGGGTGTTTTTTCTCAGCACCGCGCTAACGGCAGATCACAGCTCCAGCCCTGGGAAACTCCTCGGCGCATGCAAAGCCGGTGAGCCAGCTTCCTCCGGCAGCGGAAGGGGAGAGGAGAGCGGTCACTGTTCGGGTTCACAGCAGTGAACCAGTGCAGAGCTGGAACGGGTGCACGCTTGTTAAAAAGCCCCACTGACAGCTTCAGCTGCCCCCTCGGACTGTGAAATTTTTACCAACATGACATATTCAGAGCAGTTTCAGCCCGTAACTACCTGATACAAGCAAACAAGAAGTCTGACTGCTACGGACAGAGCGAGCCCATGCTGTACCCACAGATAAAGTGCACTAACTCCGACTGACTCACAGGGGCACTATCAGCGTAAGTATTTTGAGAGGTGCTAGTTCTTTTAAAAAAGGAATATCAAGCACATTTGATTTCAGAAGGAAACAGTGGGTATTTTTAAGACTTTCCTGATTTTCAAGAAAATCTGATTTGGGGATGGCCCAGGTGAAAGCCTCTGGGTGGGTGGAGGATGCACACAGAAGCGGGAGGATACCTGCACACATCTGTATTGCCCCTCCAGGTCTCCATTTCAGCCTGGCTGCCCTGGCCTGTTGCCGGCTAAGCAGCCTCCTCCCAGGCCTGGGGCAGAGCGAGGGACTGCCGTGCCCCTATCTCTCCCCCTGACCCATTGCCAGCCCCACACAAACGCACGTGACAAGTGAGCATGAGAACCTATAGCAGATCCTCAAAGCAGATGAATTTTTCTCGCCTCCTGCGGTACCTGCAAAGGTGGATTATGGATATGGCCTGTCAGTGCCTCTTTTGCTCATCAAATCCCCAAACTTTGTCATTGCCAAACTTTGTGCCAGTTGGCTGCCATGGGGAAAAAAGCCACCCGCCGCTCAGGGCCGCTGCAATAACTGCTAATGAAGGGCAGCTGCCTTCAAAAATGGATCAGCTTGTTCTCAGCTGCTGGTAATACACTCTGAAGCTTCATAATAGCGCTCCCCAGGCTGCAAATCCCAACAAACCTTTCATTTTACTTTCCCTTCCGCAGCCGCTGTTGCCGCAGCAGCAATACGGCTGCCTTGAATTTCTCTCTTTGTCTGCTCAATAGCATCCTGGTGGTATCGGTGCTGCCGGCGGGAAGGAGCTGCCTTCTGCCGTGCTCCTCAATCATTGTTTCCCCCTGCCTAAAAAGGGACCGTGGTCGTCACCGCTGCTGGGGGAAGGCGAGAAACAGGCCTGGGGTTGTCCTCTGACACACGCTGGCAGCGCTCAGCTCAACTGACAGCCACGGGGATGGGCCACAGGGATGGGAGAAGGCGGGGGACCACCAGAGCGCTGCACAGGATGGGCTTGGTGGGGCGACCGAAGGGGCTGAAGGCATTTTGAGAGGCCGCGACACGATGCTGAAGCTGCAAAGAGCAGTCCCTGGGATGCCAGAGGCACCGGGCAGCCCAGGGATCCCTGCGCCCCAGGGGCTTTGTGCAGCAGAGCGAGGGGCTGGGGGCTCCGTGCTGGCGGTGGCAGGGTTGCTGTGCTGTGCAGGGACACCTCGGGGCCATACTAAGGTCCCCAGTGCTCCAGGTGACTCTGCAGGGGCATCAATGCCCAGAGGGCTCCCCTGGCTCTTCTGGGTGCGTCTCCTGGGCACCATAATGGGAACAGTGGTCTCTGGCCATTTCAAACTTGATTTTAAAAGTCAGGTTGGCTTAAGAAGCAGATCCAGTTCTCCGCTCTGAGAGGAAGAGATTTATTCCCATGCAGGCTGAGGAAGGGACTAGCAGACTTGCTCTGGGTCCCCCAGTGAGACCTGAGACCAGGCTTGGGCCACAGCCACGTCTCCCTGCCTACACCAGGCTGGCGCAGGGGCCAGCTTGGTCCTTCCTCTGCAGGGAGCTGAGGGAGAGATACTGAGTCACCTTCTCGCTTTTCTTCTGCCTTAGCCCTTGTATCGAAGAGGATGGAGACCACCATCTTTCCAGCCAGAAGGAAGAGACAGGACTGTCACTGGGGCTGGCGTTTAGCTACTATGTGCCCTCGTATCACCTCCCCTCGCCACCACTCTCGCAGGCTCAGGAGACAGCCAGCGCGTCAGCCAAGGACTCTCTTATCATTCCTTCCCACCCCATCTAACAAGCTCTTTACACCTACAGACCACAAACACTTGGGTTTGTTTTTATAATAGCGTGCATGCCATCTGGCAAAACGAAATACGCTTCTCGCAAGTATCTCTACAAGGCAGAGCTACGAAATGCAGCTGGTTGTGACAGCGTGGTGGGAATCAAGGGAAGGAGCCAAAGAAGCCGGTGCTGCAGCTGGGCAGCCAGAGCCATCTCCCAGGCTTTGCGTCCTGCATGAAACAGGCACTGGAGAAAAATGCAACGAGAGGCAGTGCCACGAAGCCAGGGACTTGATGGTCCTCTCAGTCGAGTGCTCTCTGCTACATAACCACGCTTGTCCTGCTTCTTTGCGTTTTTCTATGGACCTCGCTGTTTTTGGAGTAGACTTAGGGAGGAAAATGGAATTTTCTCTTCCCAGCCTGGCCTGTAGTCTAAACTCCTGAGAGCTGCAGCTTTGAATACCCTAATGGAAATCTCACTTTTTCCAGAGATACTTATTGTAGTCCCTAGGGGTGTATATAAAGGCCAGGCAATGGCACTGTCATCACTGTCTTCTCAAAAGAGGAAGCTTTGCTCAGCCTTCGCAGAGCATATCTGCAGGTGCGTTCTCCGGGGACTCCCAGCTCCGGACCCCGGATGAGCACAGGTCCCTTCCTCCAGCCACCACCTACAGCACCCGCAGACGCATCCTCCCGCACCCAGCTGGGGCACCGTTGGGAGCTCCTGCTCCTCAGCAAGGGGTCACACAGAAAACTACCACAGTACAAACTCAGTACAAAAACTTAAGGAAGGGGAAGGTGATATTTATTTTAACCTAAAACTGATTTCTCTAATGTGTCACTCACACCTGCACACCTACAAACTCACACTCATGCATTCACCGAAAGGTAGATGTCCATGTGGCATGGTCAGGGTCACTGTGTGCAACACAGAGGACAAGGGACACCCACTAGCAAGTCCTAACAACAGCTCTGGCACCCCTCCTCATTGACAGCAAAGAACTGGGTTTTGGACACATTTTTCACATGCTTTAGGAGTCAATGGTTATTACAGGCTGATCTTTATCTCAGTGTCTTGCTTACTCACCCCCCATAAACCCTAGGAAAGCTGCTGCCTGTTGTCTCCTTTCCCTCATTTTGGGCACCTTATCTAAGCCTTCCTCTTGGAACCACAGGAAGCGCAATGGCACATCACAGTGTAACCTTGCTCTCATTATCAGGGAACAGGTCTTATAGTGATGAGCCATCTATGCTGCGGCCTTATCACAGCACAGACCTCCTGGTCCTGACGCAAACCACACAGCCCGCCGTGTTTACCCATTTGTTTGCTGTCGGCTCTGTCTTTGGTGATCAGCACAGGCCATCCCTGCATCCCTTGTTCTAGCGTTCCTGCTGGTGTTTTCACACATACTTTTCCATTCACATTCCATCCACACTAACCTTAATATTTCCATTACAAACCTCTACAGGTACTTCCACCAAAGGCAGGATTCCTATTACAAATCACATGAATGCTGCTAGTAAATTTTAAGTCTAAGCCGGCCCGGCTAGCTCCGACTGCTAGCAACAGGCTGGTTCACATTTAATGGTGTTTTATGCCAATGTGGATAAATGGCTCCTCCAGGCAGCTGGCTTATGAGCTTCTCAAGGTGAAGGTACCTCCAACCACAGGAATGTGAGCAGCCCTCAGGCCACCTTCCCATGCCTGGGCACTGAGACGTGCCTGGGGCACAGCCGCAGGGCAGCAGGCAGGAACGTGAAGGTCTGCAGGGACTGTGTGTCCACGTGGGCAGCCAGAGCACCCAAGAAGAGGCCAAAGGGAGTAGGAAAGAGACAGAGATGCAAGCTCTGGGCTGTGCCTCAGCCACTGCATTCATCCTTGGCTGTGCTACTGGGGCCTTGAATGCTCCAGAAGTCAGCAGCTGAGATACCACCTCTTGGAAAATGAATTGCTGAAACATGATTATTAGTAACAAAATAAGAGCCTTATCACTGTGGATGGAGAATTTCCTTTTCTACCATACATTCTCCCCATGTCATAAATGTAATTCAGCAATCATTAGATGTGACCAAAGGTTAAGCACTGTGTAGGGTGGCTTTACGGAGAGTGAGAGACCTGAGAGCTGACACTGAGTGTGGGCAACTCTACCTCCCAGTCTTCACTCATCATTCGATTAATGCTGGAGAAAGCCCATGAGAGAAACAAGTGAACTCTCTAGCAACACTATACTGTTCCAAAAATTAAACACCACTTTTTAGTGTCCACCCCTGGAGGATCCTGGAGCACTTAGTGCCGTTTAGCTTAGTGATAAAGAACTGCCTGAAAACCATGCTAGGGAATGGGTGGTTTCCCACCCAAATCCTTCAAGGGAAATACTGAGGCACGGAGAGGTGAAAAGAAGGTACATATGTTTGCAGGAGAAGAGTCCCTCCACAGTGGCAGGCACAGCTCCCAGTCCTGATTCACATCACTGCACCTACAGGGCTCCTCCTCCCCCTGCAACGGCAATTACCCAAAACCGCCATTATTCTCCCGAAACTCTCAGTGTTACTGAAATGTAATTTCCACCTCACTAACCAGAGGTGAGACCATACAACCGGGCAATCCAGACTCCTTGGACAATGCCAACAAGCAAAACTGAAAGTCAGTAACTCCCACCTGGTACTGTTAAACTCCAGAAAAGCTCTGAGCTGGAAGAGTTTCTAGGACAGACTGAGCATCCCCTTCTCTGTGCACTCCAGCCGCACATCTGAGACTCCCCAACGTTACTCCTCCAACAGCTTCCTGCCGTAAATCAGAGTGCTGCTAATCTGACTGCAATAACTCATCCCAAGTGCTGCCACATCCACATGGATGAGCCACGAAGGGAACACATGCAGTGCAGGTAAGACATGATGCAACATGGGTGAAAAAATCTGTTCTAGCTACCACAGAGAACCAAAGTACTGAAGACACAGCAACAGCCCAGGCTAGCACATGCAAGCACAAGCCCTCCAAGGATGCTTTGGGATCATTTCCATCGCTGACACCCAGCCACCAGGCTGGCCACTGGGTCCTCAGCAGTGCACTGCTTACAGGTACCTCAAAGTCAGCTCCCATGCCTGGGACTTCATCTGCTTCAAGGCTGAGCAGGTCTGGAGGATGCCGGCAATGGGAAAGATCAAGCCAGCCCAACCAGCTTGCCCTGGAACCTGACCCTCTCAGTCCAGGGAATGGCAGGTCCCACAGGGAGCTGCTTGTTGCCACCTCCTCTCATGCCTCACTCAAGAGTCCGAGCCCGAGGGAATCACCCTCACCCCCCAAAGGACAAGGGGAGCCTCTGGTACACCATGAGATGATGCTGGTTTGCAGTTCCCAGGGCTGGTGAGTTTGACCAGCCTGCTATCAGTTCAAGCTAATATACGTCATACTTTCCCTTGCAGTGGCCAGGAGCTTGTAGGTCAGAACTAACCCCCTGGGACTGCTTTTCCTGGATATTTGGTAACCACTGCAGACCACAGAGCAAATCTATAATTCACCATCTGCATGATGCACCACTGACTAAACAGTGCACAGATTGCAATTACGAGTGTCTTTCAATTCTGTGTCTTGAGCGTGCACCGGTGTCCATGATCCAGGATCCATTAGAAACACCAAACTGTTTCATTAACTGAGGTACGTCAGGGCCATGGAGAGCTGGAGCGATGCCTACGTGCAAACTGTGTGACAGTGAGGGATGTGCTGAGGAACTTCCCCAAAGTGTTGCACAGGCAGTGACAATGATGAAACCCTGAATGGATGTGACAGCTTTGGAGCCGACACCAATTGTCCATCACTCGCCCGTGTGAAGCCTGTGCAGGCACAAAGAGGAACAATTTCTCACAAACTCATGCCTGCTGTCAGACAAAAAGGCTGCAGAGAAAGTCAGGTACGTCTAACTGTCCACTTTCTGGGAGGTGCCTGAGACATTCAAAGACATCTGCATGAATTTGTGATCGTTATCCTTCATCACAAAAACAATATATCATGTCAAGCCACAAACCAAAGGGATTTTGGTAGGAATAAGTAAATAAATGGCTACGTAAGTATCCCAGACAATGTGAAGTTGGATCCAGAGCCTGTTTTGTTTTTTTTCTATCATCTTGCCGCAAAGAAGGCAGAACACAGCCAGGGTGACAGATGAAGGTGAGTGTCAGGCAGCACCCAGGCCTCTCCATAAATGCCAGGTGCCACCTCTTCCTTAAGGAAGGAGGGAAAGCAGGGATGAGTGGCCGGGAAGGGCTCCAGCAGGCAGCACCATCTGCCACCAGCCCTCACACAGCCCCGGTGAGCTGCGGGGGCAAATTCTCAGGCAGAGAAGTCTCCTGCCAGCTCCCAGCCCAGGCACAGCTCCTCTGCAGAAAGCTGCTGGCCATATCCCAGCCTGACCCACAAGATAAACATAAAATTGTGTGTAGCGGTGCTCCTCGGGGCAACCAGCACAGGCCGACTGAGCGTCCCCCACCTGGAACCAAGCTGGGGATCAAAAGCCTGAGCACAAGGGAAGCAAAGCAAAAATCCCCAAAACCGTAAGGCACCAGCACAGCCAGACAAACACCTCCAGGCTCATATGTCTCTGCTCTCCTTATAAAGTCTCCTGACTTTATATATGGGGCACAAAGTTAGAAAAGTGGATATTCAGTCACAGTCTTCATTTCATTTGCGTGGTTTTGTAGCTTTTTTTTGGCTGGAGGGTCTCCATCCATTCTGCAGTTCAGCAGGGATAGAAAGGGGCTCTGCTTTCACACTGGAGTTTTATTTATGCAAACTTTCTTAAATTATTATTACCCCTTTTTTTACAGCTCTAAGAAGCACACTAAATCTACAGAATAACTTGTACCCAAGCAGGCAGCCAACGTACAACTGGTCCTACAGTACCCACAGCTCTGCTGACCAGTGCCCTGGACACGGAGCAGAAGACATGAGGCAGCAGGGAGGTCCCCCTGGCTGTGCTGCCATCAGGCTTTTGCTTACGTTCACGACACTCGCAGCCCACTCACAGCAGGACTCCCTGACTGCATCTACGCTTTTCCTGCAATCTGGAAAATGATGTCACCAAGCAAATGTAGTATCTCAGGCAGTCAGGCAAACATCTGGAAGACAATATCTGGCAGGACTTGGCCTCCTCGGCCATGCCTGGCACACCAGTGCAGGAGGAGCCCTGGCACAGCAGCACAGTATCCATCTTTTGCAGGAGGCTTTAATCAAGATTCTTCTGTTGTTTGAGAAGAAGCAACGCAGGTAAGTCTTAGGAAACATAAACCTCATTTGTGATACAGAAGAACCTGCAATGAAAGTCCTAAAGAAGTTAATCACTAAAGTTTAGTGCGACCACGCACTGCCAGACACTCAGACACTTGGCAAACCATCTTTTGCTCATCCATGACCAGCTTTCTGACAGCAGGCATACAGGGCATTTACAAAGAAGGAGCTGCAGGTATAACAAGACTCACTCTTGCTTTAAAAGATGCACAACAGTGACTGTCAGTTAACCGAAAAACCTATGCTGGGAAGTTGATGATTCAAACTCAGGTAAAGATCAGTGTTTCCAGGGGCTCCCCATCCTCCCAACAGCTGCAGGTTTCAGCTGCACGTTTGCACCACTGGTTTCAGGGTGAATTCTCAGCTGGGAGAGCTCCCCCGTAATCTTCATGTGCCCCCCTCCAGCCATGCCCACTTTTGGGGAAACCCACTTGTCTGTCTGTATAGGTAAGGAAACGTCTCTTACGTTTTGCAGGGCGTCTTGATACTGTGGCAGTGAAGAGAGCTGTGACTCAGAGTGGTACGGGGACAACCCTTTCCTCAGAGTCCTCAGGTCCCCTGTGCTGGACTGCTGCAAAGACAACGACAGAAAACAGACAGTCCGTATTAACGAGAAGAAGGAAAGCTGTGCCCCTCCTGCTGTATTGGCTTTTCCCATGACCGCTTCTGTCCCATGACCTGTTCCCATTACTTCTCCCTGCAACAGCAGTGACAGTGAACATATTGTCATAAAATGCTTTTTCTATGCCCATACCTGGAGAAAACATTTTCAAGCAGTTGGAGGTGAACGTTCAAGGTCTACTCCATTAAGTGATACAGCAAGAAGGCATTTTTATTTTACCTAAGTTCCTATATGTTCATTAAAAACATTTGTTAAGATGCAAATGAAAAAATATTTGTAAGACTTCAGATTAAATCAAAATCAGCAAAAGAAATCCACCAGGAGACATTTTCTAGATTTTTCTTTTTAAAACACCATAGGTTATTCCAATCACCTGCATGTGGAAAGCAATGAGAGTTTGTAAACAGTGCTACTGTGATTCACCTAAGCTTGCAAAATGTGTGTGACAGAACAGTTTCTTACTTGGTTATAAATTTGCATGCACCCAAAGGTCTTAAACAAAGTCAAATAAATAAAGGTAGTCTGTATGACCCTAGAAACGAGATAAATGCAATCAATAGTCTGTGCTCAAAGGGAGAAGCAGCACTGGGTGTCGAGAGTACTGAATAATCTCTCTGGACAAAGTTTCTGCCTCATGTTATTAGTTCTCTCTCTCTGTGATTCTGAAACAGGACGGTCCTAGAATGAGAGGAGTTTCTCATTTATAAAAGTACACCCATAAAAAGCCAATACACAAGTAGCCAAAATCAAAGGTCTGGGAGAAGATTATATCTTTTTATTACTGATAAACATCCTCATTAACTTTTCATATTTTTAAGAATATCAAGTGCACTGTCCTCTATTTTAAAGCTATAAAATCATAACCTTTTAGATTTTTATGCTCCATTAAGACTTTCGACCTGCATTTGCTGCAGAAATGATGTTTTCTACTTCAAAAGAACCAAAGAAAAGCCACTGGTGCAATAAAATTTAACAGGAAATCTCATAAATCAGCTCAACTGTATATAAAAACCCCTCAGTAACCCCAAAGGCCTGACCATAACCAAGACTTTGGGGACTGCGGCCGTACACAGATCTTTGGAAATAGGAAAGTTCATTTCCATTTCTTGCTCCCATTTAGCAGAGAAGAATTGGTGCATTCAGAGCGGATACGTAATTTTCTATCAGCGTCAGAAACATTTTCTTCTAGCTACATGGCCTGTTTTAGGACGTGTTCAGCTTTGGTTTCATTTCAAAATGTTGTTTTCTTAGGTTAAAACATCTAGTGTGACCCAGTGCTTTCACAACCATTCTGGCACGCTCACCCTATCAACTTTCCTTTTATAAGCTGTGAAGAGAAGGGCAGTTTTCAAGAAAGCCATCATGAGAAATGGATGCTAGTCCTGTATCACTCAATCTGCTGGGAACTGTTGTGCCTCACATCGAGTCAAGTGATACGGAATGACTTCAGCATATTGGATGTCTGGGATTCCCCTGAATTTACAAGGTGGCATCAGAGAAGATGGTGGCCTATATTTCTTTTGCATTTCACAATAGAGAGTCAGAGACAGAAAGATCTGAAGGAGATAACTCCTTCTGAAGCTAAAAAGTGACTGCTGCAAAACTGAGTTTCCTTCACCATGCCTGGGAGGTATATACTTTCAGAGGAAGGTTAGCAGGTCACAAAGGCAGATGATGAGAAGAGTCTTAGTTTACTGGCATTGTCCCAGGCATGTGTTGTATAGGGGTCTCTTGGTGGTTATCCTGAAAGGATTTTACCCTGGCTGGTTATGCTTCCACTGCCCTGCTGTGTGCAAGCTCTTCTTCACTATTGTATGTGCACAGGGGGACAGCAACCTCCTGGGGAGGACCCGACACTCTGCTACCCACTCCTTTAGTTTATCAGCTCAGGAGCTCATGCACCCTTCCCTGACATCTGTGACGAACGGGCTCTTGCATGGGCAAGGGAAAAGCAGAATAAAACAGCAGAGTGAAAATGTGAGGTTGTAGCTTTGTGCTGGAGACCCCAGAGGTCACAGATCTCCTCCAAGGCTCTGCTCCAGAAGGACGTGCGTTGCCTCGCCAGTGTTTAGAGGCCCTGGATTGCTCAGACTTTTGCAAACCACACTGAGATTTGCAAGATGCCACATGCTTATGGGGCACCAGGAGTGAAGAAACAGGCATGAGAGAGAGAGATCTGGTGGACATTCGTTTGCATCCCAGAAACTTGTTCTCTTGCCCCCAGATCTGAACGGGTTGGTCTACGTTAGACATAGCATGTGTTTCATCACGCTACAGCTTGTCCTCATAGAAAGTCAAAACGCCTCGCCCACCAAAGCAAGTAAGGCAACCAGACCTAAGCCTAGCCAACACACAATACCATACTGCTGTGGCTAAAAATACGCTAGTTTAAATTGATTTAATTTAACTGCCCTATGCTCCTGCCTGGAGCAAGAGTCTGCATTAATTTCAATTTGGCTTAAATTGGTTGAAATCGTGTTGGTAAATATACAGATACAGTCAAAACTCTGCTCTAACAAGTGTTTATAATGGATTAGTTCTATTGCTTTTTTTAAGCAAATCCCATTTAAGACAGTGCACTTGTGTGTGACAAAACTATTGTTAGGTTGTTTCAGTGACTGCTGATTATGAATCTGACCTAATGCATTCAATTTGATGGAAAGATTCCCACTAAGTTCAATGAACATCAAAACAAGCTTTTAATTAAAGAAAGGAAAAAGGAAAAAAAAATAAAAGGAAAAGAAAAAGAAAAGCCATCTAAGAAATAAAAATGCTAAACGGAGATCTGTCCAGAAGAGGAATGAGGTGTTTGGGCCATGGGGTAGGTTTGGTAGGGCAAGAAGAATCTTCATCTGCCATTATTTATAACTCATCTGTGTTGGAGATGGCCAAAGAACCACTTTTTCCTACCGCTGCCAGCCATAAAGCCAGTCCCTTTCACGAGAACACCACTCAATGCAATTTGCCCTCTACATTTTCTAGAATTTGTTTCAAAATGTATCTTACTCTAAGTATTTTTTACAACAGCCTACCAATCACCGTTCTGCACTATTTATTTTCCTTGCACTAAAAGCAAACGTGTATTTCTTCACCATAGAAGGAAAACTGCTTTTTCTTCCTTTTTTAAATTAAAATGGTGCAGTGACATGTATTCATCAGACCTCCCTAAATATTTACACATTCATTGGGCTTTGCTATCAGTGTTAGAGCTAACCAGGAAAAGAAAGTGAATCCCTCATTAAAAAGCAATATGACTAATGATGCATCAGAATGAGTAGCCATTACTCCACTTAAACCTAAATTAAAAATCCTGGTATTTGCATTGTCAATTCACTCACAAAATGAAATCTCTTATTACCTTACCCAATTTTCATTACGGAGACGTAAGTGGATCCCAAATTGCTTTTCTAGTCCGAATGGCATTTTAAAGTACAATCCCTGATCATCTCTGTTCATCGTCATTGTTGGAGATTATCTCAATTAATGGGCAACATGTCTATAATAAATTACCCTTCAGGTAAAATCACTTCACATTTCTGGAGTTTCAAGGAATTTATCAGCAAAATCATTTTCATCTGAACTAAAATTCCATGGGAGAGTGCTGTTTCGATTGAACTTTTATTGGGAATGTTTTCTAAGCTGAGGAGCAGAGAGAGAGGGAGGGACACTAGTGATAGGACGAGAGGAAATGGCCTCAAGTTGCGCCAGGGGAGGTTTAGATTGGACGTGAGGAAAAATTTCTTTACTGAAAGAGTGGTGAAACATTGGAAGAGGCTGCCCAGGGAAGTGGTTGAGTCCCCATCCCTGGAAGTATTTAAAAGACGTGTAGATGAGGCGCTTAGGGACATGGTTTAGTGGGCATGGTGGTGTTGGGTTGACGGTTGGACTCGATGATCTTAGAGGTCTTTTCCAACCTTAATGATTCTATGATTCTATGACACAGAAAAGGAGACCAAGAGAGAGCTGAGGAGTCTCATAGTCAGTCTTTACTCAACCTGATCAAATGTATAACTTGCATAACCTGAAATACACTTGTCCCCAGCAAACGCCAACAACTGGCCATTGACTACTCTGGAGTAGCTCTTGCTCTTTTACTGTGAATTTTTTTCAAACACTAGTTTCATCCAAATGTTAAAAAAAAAAGGAAAAGGAAAGGAAATAGAGAGAAAGAAAGCAACTCCTGACTTTCACAGCGGTATGAAAGCGCAAGACCGCCCCTAGGCCTAACTCAGCATCACTCTACATGGTGTTGCCTCCCTTTACCGGCCGATGAGCACGGGGACGAGTCTGCAGACCCGTCTTCAGCGCAGACCTGTGCTACACACTGCCAACGCTGACAGCTCCACAGTGGTCCCTCAGACACAATAACTCTTCATTATCTGGAAATAATGACATGACATTTATTGCTGAATTTTAAAACCAGGCAGAACTTGAAGTGACCCCGGAAGATACTGCTCTTGGACCAAAGCCCGAGATCTTTGTCAGCCCTGTTATGAAAGAAATGGACCTAGACATGCCCCTCCTGGCAGGGAAGGGAGTTTTGCCTACTCATATCAGTGAGAAAAGAATAGGACCAACAAATCAGGTTTTTAGTAAAAACAGACTGCAAACCCAACTTTTTCTCTGTCTAGAAAACAGAAGCAATTTGATTATTAACATGGGTGGAAAATGGTATTTTCCATAAAAAATAATGTTATCATTTTAAATACTTTAGACAGAAATTAAAGTCTTGGTGCTTACCAAAGCCTAAAATTACATTTTTAAAAACATCAGCAAACACTTGTCCCTATCAAAGCTTTCTATCCTGCTAGCAGGGAAAAGAAATGGTGGCCTCTGACTTTTTGACCTGATGTGCTGAGTGATTCAATTTGAAAATAACACAAATAACACAAGAAGATGGATGGTGTTTGTGGTATTTTAAGGTCAAAGTACTAAGAAGAAACATTTATTTTCCTTTCCGTTTCTGTCCACTAAAGTCAGATAGTGCAGTGGCCAATGTTGAACCAACTGTGAAGATAAAGTGTTGAAAACTTATAGAGAAGTTAGACAAATCATCTTTTCTGTTACCCTTCAGTGTTACTTGGGACAAAAAAGAAGACAAGGATTTAATTCCAAGGCACTTTGGTGTAACAAAATGGACCATTCTTAACAGAAATTAAATACAGAAAGACAGAAATTTACTTGACAGATATTTCTCAGCATTTATGAAAGAGATCAGCAAAAATCCCAGAACGATTGCAATTAGAATTATGTGCTGAACTGACCGAGAAAAATTAAAAAGCGACACTGTCAGCTTCCAGTAATTAATGAATTAGCATTCAAAACAGGGTTGTTACATAAGTAGTCTTTAATTGAAAACACTATTTTCTCCTTTCGCATAAGTTGTAACAGCTGAAGGCTGAACAGAGGTTAAAAATAAAAAATTAATCATAAATGATCAGTTTGACCCTGCGCCCTTTGGAAATATTAAAGCCTTTAAAAAGAGTTACAGCTTCCCTTCTCCCCACGGGCTGTGGGGTCACCTTGGAGCAATTTGGGTGTCTACACACGGGCATCCTGTGCCTGAGTGTATCCAAGGCACCCGCGGAGGCTTGGCAGATGTGATTAAGAGCTGCTGGAGACCTACATCCTTCTGGTGCACGGCAGGAGCCAGGAGGGATAGCCCTGGTGGCACCTGAGGACTACGTCTGAGCACCTGCGATGCTGCTCTCGTCACTTCTTTGTAACTCATTTGTAACCTCCTGCATTGTGAAAGCTTCCTCTCCTGGTCCACACGCCATTTAAAAAAAAAAACAAAAAACAAAAAACAAGCACCAATTTGAAGGCCAGGAGTCCTACAAAGCCCCTTTTTGTTTGCCTCTGGGGGGGTCCCTTTATAAAGGGATGGAAAAATGTGTCCAGAATGAAGAGGAGAATCCAGCATACATGAGTCACCAACAGCAGACTTCCCAGAGGACTGTCATTTCAGAGGCTTTATAATAATCAGCTTCGTTTTCCTACAACGCAGACCCACTGGCACTAAGCTCAAGAGACAGCAGATTACACAGCACACCACTTAAATTTATGAGTATTATACCTGCTATTCAACATAACATTAGAAGAAACTATGTATCTTAACATGAAATGCAACTAGATGGAAAGGAATATTGTGACGAACTCAATATAGGCAATAGAAGATACCCTTATTGACACCAGCTGAGAAGATTTTCTTTGCAGAACTGAATATGCCACACCATCACCCAGCCCTCAGAGACAACCAATTTCCATTTTTTAGTGGCTACTCCACCCTTTTACGAAGCACAGGATTTCCTTTAGCTGTCATTTAAACATCAGGGTGAACATGGTCCTTAGCAATAGGGCAAGGGCATCCCATCCTGACCATGTAAGCCCATAAGGATTTGGGCTTATGATCTGGGTAATTCTCTATATGAAAAAAAGTCTGTAAGAAAAAAATGTCATTCTTACTTCATATTCTAGTTTTACCCCATAAATCTCGGATGTTAGATGGAAAACTCTGCTGAGACCTTGGCTTTTGATTATATATATGTGTGAAGAGAAAAAGGAGGAAGGTTTTATTTCAGTCCACTGGGTCAGGCCGCCTTCATCTTTACGGACTCTTGTACTGCCCATTACCTGAATTACTTGCCTGTCACTGTAATATAAATTCTTAAACCTACCGGCAACAATTTTCTAAACCATAATTGTTCCAGTAATTGAAACCGCCTCAATTTTGACACTCAACAACCCATTGTTTGCAACCGGGTAATTAAATGGAAGGTTTAGCTCAAAATCTTTTCCTGTTATTTCCTGCAGCAATTTAGCTAAGAGTACCAACTTCTCTCCAGGTAGGTAAATGGCTTTGGTTTGAAGTTGGTCAAAACTCAGATGTTACTAAACAATGCCTTTTGCAAAAGTACAGGAGGGAAATAAAAAATAATTAGGGGCTTATTTAATACATTAAGACAAGTAAAAAATGGAAATCGCCAACATTAGCATGTGAAAGAACAAGCAATCAGAGCCCCAAAAACCAGCAGCAATATTAAAAGGCAGCCCCCGGATCCAAGAAGCTGTTTGTGGATGCATTAGCTCTCTCTACCTTACTGAAACTTCGTGGCAAGCTGTTGCAGTCAGCCAGCTAGAAGGGAACAGAAGAACATTATACATTTGGAAACTTAACAGAAAAAAGTTATTTTATCATCTTGGAAAAAACTCCATCTTTACCACAGATGACCAAAATAAGCTGGTCTTACATGCAGCGCTTGACAAGATAATGTTATTATTTGAACTTCAACCCCTTTTCACATATTAATGAATGAAGTCTTGCAGAATCCATTATTATCTGCACAAACATTAACATCTTACTATCCCAATTTAGAGCATGGTGACCCCACAAACGGTTGATTAAGCTTGATCACCTTACTCTTATTCACAGCTACGGATATTTTACCATACCCACAGGGTTCCATGGCACTATCAGAACACACCACTCCGTGAGAACAACCTGGCCCAAGGTATCCTTACTGAGTCCAGCAGAGCAGTGATATTTTGCTGCGGTAAAGCAAAGCAGAAACACATCTCAAATAATGTGAAGGCGATGCTGTAAAGCGCCTGCCTTGCGCAGCTCTCACACGGGCACCAGGACAATGGCCCCGGTTTCTCGTGACCTCAGCACCACACACGAGTGGCCCTTTCAGGCAGCCTTGTGCCCCAGTGAACACCCCCTACCACACAAAGATTTCCTCCTTATCTCATTAATTCGTGTTTTAGGGTCTCATGCACCAGGAAGTTGAGGGATGGGCAATTTCACTGTGTGAAGCTAGCAAATAATTGAATTAAGGTTCAGTAATTGCAGTTATCACTACAAGACATATTCAAGCAGAAATAAGCTCAGCAAAGCACATATTTGACTTTAAGTATATGTGAAGAGTCCCATTAGCTTCAACAGCATTTATCAGGCAAGCTGGAAATTACACACATGAGAGTGCAATAAAAAATCAAAGTATTGGATTTTGAAAGAACTCTGCAAATAAGAAAAAAAATTAAGGGATGAGATTAAAACTATTTAACATCTTCCATGTCATGTAATAACATGAGCTTTCTGTAACAGGAGGGATTAAATTCCTTTACACTTGTGCATATCCCTGTTGCACATGCAGTGCATCCAGGGGTCATTCCTTAGACTGGTGACAAAGGCTTTAGAGGACGATGTTCTGCCAAGACACCTACTCTCCCAGTTCCCTCTCCAGTATTCAGCCAGCAGGGCACAAGCGCAGCCTCAGCCAGTTTCATCAGTAAAGCCATTTTCAGTTGTTCGTGTGGAATTGGAAATGGTACGACCCTGAGAATGAGGTGCACAGCCCTTGTACAGCAGCAGCACAGGGAGCCGTAAGGATGCATTTGGACATTGTGCCATGGCTGGACCTCAGCCATTCGCAAACACAACGCAGGAACGAGCATCCCCACTTCTGCCTATGCTCTGACTTTCCCCTCATATCATGAGCTGCATTCATACAAGCTGGAGGGGCAAAGCAGCAGATTTCATCTGGTTGCAATGGTGACAACTGGAATTCTCTATTGTCAGGGGAGCTAACACTTTGGGAAAGGCTTAATAAATCGCAGGAGACAGTCAGTAAGAGGCTTAGCAGATTTTGCTGTGTAAAACCACTCTTGGAAAAATATTTTTATTAGTATCTCAGTGGGGTACGGGCAATAAAAGCAGTGCAAGTTTCAAACCTCTCCATTCTCTGTAGCAACTGAGGTAGGGAACTTTAGTACACTGTTAATATTCAAGAGTGTCTGTATTTTTTTCCTCTTGTTTTATATCAGCAGAGAAAGATCAACCCTGTAACTCATGGGAGACTCAGATAATCAGCTCAAACCAATTTGCAGTATATAATTATAATCACACAACTGGCAGGCTTTGCTCAAGAGAGGATATGGCACAGCTGAGATTCAAGCATCACAGCCTATAACCCAAATAGAAATGCAGCTCAATAGTTAACAAAGCCAAATGGAGCTATAACCATTGACATTCAGTGTAGCCCCTGTCCAGTCTGTGGCTTGTATGCAAGTTTAGGAGTCTCAGACTAATGGAGCGCATCTGTGGCTCATTAGCACCAAAATCAGCCTCTTCATTAGGGATGTCAATGGAGAAGCTAAGGAATGCTGCCCCACTTCCACCAGGCAAGTAGATGTAGATGTGGATGTAGTATTAAGCACATGAATAAACTCACTGGACCATCCCCTGGAGTCACCTTTCATTTTCTCCTAACTGCACTCTGGGCAAGGAGGCCAAAGGGAACCAGCGCACCTCCTCCCAAAAGCTCAGCCACAGCAACGCTGCTGGGGCTGCCTTCAAGGCACTCCCCACATCCCATGAAACGAGGGAGCTGGGAATGAGGAAGGCAAAGACCTGAATCCCCTTCTCATAAATCAGAAAAGGTCCCTTGCAGGCTTTAACTAATGCTGGGACTAAGCTGGCTGAGGGTTCTGCTGGCCGTCTCTCTCTTCTTTTGAACAGCGCTCAGGGCAGGATGGACACTCAAGCCCCTCTCTTCTTGAGGACCACTCAGATGTTCAAAGCTCTCTGCTGAACCAGAACTCGAATAGTCAGGAAGAATCAGTTACAGCCAGTCTTAATTTTTATGAGATAGTTTGAATATTCTTTAAAAGTCTCCTATAAAGATTTAGATTTGCATTTTTGGCTTCATGAAAAGCAAAACAAAACTGAAAATTTTGTCACAAACTTATAGTTTGGGGTAAAGCCGCTTTTTTTTCCAAAAGCAAGGAATGATTAACATCCTTCCCATACTTCCCCAAGTTGTTTTCAGATATCAGACACTGAATTTTTCTTGAGCTGGTCTTGAATTTGGCATTGAACTTACTGCAAAAATCTGTTTTTAAGCCTCTGCAGCTATTGCTTAGTTTCCCCTCGAAACGTATTTCAGTCCTTCTCAGATGGACCGATCACTGAGAATCTGTGTAATCTGAACCTCTCTACATGTTACAAAGACACAAAATGCTGCTTCTTCATAGCCTGATCTAACTGCAATTAAGAGCTTTTTCCCTGACCCTGTCCTCATATACAGAAAAAAGTGGAATCTAGTGAAATTACTACAAAGCTGGTTAAGCATAGGATATGACTAATCCCACATTTCA
Source organism: Aptenodytes forsteri (assembly GCF_000699145.1). Taxonomy (NCBI): domain Eukaryota; kingdom Metazoa; phylum Chordata; class Aves; order Sphenisciformes; family Spheniscidae; genus Aptenodytes; species Aptenodytes forsteri. The sequence continues at coordinate 14,507,445 of NW_008795405.1, forward strand.
CAGCTGGAGGTTAAACTGAGCCTCATTAAACCCAATGTTCTTGCTTATCCACAACAGAAACAAATGGGGCATGGCAGAGCTTTGTGTGTGTGCGTCTCCCTCACACTCACACTCTTACATAGAAATTCAGCTCCAGACCTTCGAAAACTTTGAGTTGTCGCAAGAAATTTTGTGATTGTCTCAAATTCCTAAGATTCAATAAACACTGTATGTTTCTGTCTATCTGTTATTTGACTTCTGGATTCAGAACTTCTTGAATTATATTTCCTAGGTTTTTGGGGAACTCCATTTATATGGGCCAGGTGACATTCTCGTAAAATCCCTTGATTCCACAGGTGACAACCCCCAGAACACACAGTACACCATCCAGCTTTCATTACAAGTTGCAAAAGCTTATTTCTGTCACTGATCCTGCTTTTTAGATGTGCTCCTACCGATGAATGGGAAGTGAATACCTAGATAGTATTTATTTTGGTAGGTAGCAGCCCAAGACCCTTATGTCCAAAGTCAACAGAGGGAACTCCATTGTCTTAAAGGGCTTGAATGTATTTTGGATGCAAGTCTGAGACATCTTTGAACTGCTCTTATAAAACTGTACATCTCTTATTTGGAGGGGAAAAAACATTTTATTCAATAAATACATATTGTTTACTTAAATCTCAAGTCCACTTATTTGACAGCAAATTGGTCAGATCAGTCTTGTCATTTTAAATCATAAAAGAAGGAGGTGAAATGAAACACACTTGGACATGGATTGGTTTTGCATGCTGTGATTTCTTGAAGCTTCTGCTGCCACAGCTAAGGAAGCTACATTTGGGGGATTCTGTTAACATTTTTTGCATTTACGCATGTAAGCAATGCCACGCAATTAGAGGCCTAAATCAAAGTTTGGAGAGTGGTCTCATGAAAGGTCTCATGAGAGAAGGTCTCATGAAAATCTGGTTCTGCATAAGCTGTACTCCAAAATGCATGGAGTCCTCTAGAAAGTCTCACCATTGACTTGAAAGGAATATTTGGATGAGGCCCCAAATATGCTTGTCCGTTTTGATTAGTTAAAATTAATATGCGGCTAAACATTTAAACAGTGCATAAAAACTGTAATGTAGAAAGCTAGGGCATGTCCCCTTCAGTATTCTGAATTTAAATGGAGACCAAATGCACTGGAAAGCTTTCATGTCTGAGTTGCTCTCTATTACAAAAAAAAACCAATTTCCCTTGTGAGACCTTAAATTAAAGCAATTATACTTATCCTCCTCACACACAAACAATAGCTAAACTTTGGGGAAATAAGACAGGTTTGTAATTTTGTTCCACTTGTGGTGAGCATGTGCAACGCTCCTGGCACAAGCCATGGCCTCACAACAAAACTCGGGAGCCGCAAGGAGAGGCCCAAGGACTTCAAGGAGAGGCCCAAACATTAAGACCCTATAGCAACTCTGAGAGCTGAGAGGCAACTCCACAAGCAGGAACTGTTAATGGCAGGTTTCGCACAAAAGCGACTGATAACAAAACAACAGAGGAAATTGCACGCCGACTCTCCTGGAGCCAGCCAGCATATTGTGGGAAATTTCTTTTCCTCCTCTCTCCTCTGCTCTTCAGGAAGACATCAAGCTCTCCGCTGAACAGCATTTACATCTTTGTTCTTTGCAGTACTCATGATTCTCAGGCTCTCTTCAGTCCTGGGGTCCAGTTTTTTCCCCTTCATTTTCAGAACAATATGCTAGAAACTGCCTGCTGAGTGCATGTTTGTGCCAAGTTCACATTTGCCTACAAAGAACTGAGGCAGCCTGTAGATGCCCTTACCATGGAAGCTCCTAGCTCAAAAACCTCAGCTCTGTTTTAATAGCAGTGTTTACAGGCATTATTTACTATCATTTTACTATCTGTACAGCTGCAGCCTTCTTTTAATTAAGGCTAAGCATGCAGTTTCTTAAAAATAAGACTAAGCACAGTTTTCAAGACCTTCCAGGGGTGCTCTAAAGATCTTCCAAGAACACTCCAAATCCCAATCAGCTAGCAGGCAGATACTGAAATGCTGTGAAGTGCTGGTAATACTGAAGTCTGTTTGGCAATTTTAATTAAATACTCTGATGTTCCTCATAAATCCCAAGGGTTGTCCACTCCCTAGAGAAGAATTTTTTGCATTTCTGCTCCACACCAGGGGACCTGAAATTTTCCCCTAAAGATGCACCAGGACCTCATTGTCAAATGTCCAGTTACTCAGAGTCTCACCTGCCCAATACATCTGCTCTGTTCAAAGCTGGGCTTTTTGAAATAAAGGTGTGCAATGTGCCCTGGGCATCTTTGCGCAGGAAAATGCCTTTGGCATTACTGTTCTGAAGGGAAAAGCCAGACACAGCTCAGCAGAGACTATAAACCAAACGAAGTCCCAACAGCCAGCTGATAGCACACAGGACTTAGTTATGAGGAGAGAGAACAGGGTGATGAGCCCACAAAGCCTATAAACTTCAGTTTTAGTTAAAAGTGCCCAATCCTTGTCATTGTACAGAATGAGTTGAAAATGCAAAATAATGTGAAAGAATGGCCAGAAGTTTGTCACTGTTATTATCTCTAAAATGTATGCGTTAATTATAAAACTAACCAGAACTGACCTTTGGAGCTCCCGAAGCTCATAAACACGGGGTTTCTCTAATCTTGAGGGGAAAGGGTGTAATTACAAATTCATTTTTAGTTTAAAGGGCAGTGTGAGGTGGCTTAAGGGGTCTATTTTCTGCTTGGACACTTTCAGCTCAGAGGAACAGAAAGCAAATATGGTCTCCTGTCTCAGGGGTTTTATCTTAGTAATGGGCACTCTCCATAATGACAGAGAGGAAAAACAGGACTTCTCCCACATGATGTTGCATAGATTAATTGCATGCACACAGCAGAACTTAGTGTACTTCTTCCCTGGAGAATTTGAGACTATAAAAGTGATGCCTGTGAAGCTCTCCAAAGCCAACACCCAACATTCCTCAGAGCTTACGTTCATCTTCGTTACACCTCGACTAAAACTTCCAGAAACCAGCTACGCTTATAAGAAAGGCTGACACCGTCAACCCCAGGACACTGAGGTCTCCACCTGCTCTGTGGGGTCTTTGCCACTGTGGTTACACCACAGGCGCCTTCCAGCACCGGTGAGCAGGCACCGAGAGGCCTTTTCTGGTAGTGGCATTCGCTACAGCCTCTCCCCAACCAATATAAACCAGGGCAACAAAAGCTGTGTGTTTTCAGAATTGCTGCCAGGGATTTTGCCAGCACAGCAATGCCATCCAAGAGCATGACTTTCTAGTTAACACGGCCATGCCAGCAAAACATTACAGTGTAAACCCGAGTCAAAGAAAGGTATGAAACTGGAGTCGTTTTTCCTCAGAGAAAGGAGAATAGGAAGAGCAATGATTACTGATGGGTTAGCAATGTCAGAAGCAGCTCATTTCCCAACTGAAAATACACATCTCCTTCCCTAGAAAGCAAAAGAAGTCAAAACAAAAGAAATCCATGTACGGCTATCATAAATAACATCCACTTCTCCATTTACTTTCCTCCCACTGCAAAGTGTGGCTCGTGAGATGGTACTTCTTGATCTCCCAAGGGGAGGAAAAGCTCTCTCCATTAATCTGTCCAAATGAGTCACCAGAAAAAGTGTGAATCCCAGCACGCCTGCGCTGTAGGTAACACGTACAGCGCAGAGCGGCCGCCTCGACACGTGCTGGAGAGCTCTCGCCTCTCTCACCAAGATTGTCTTCCGAAGTGCTTACAGAGAAAGGAGATGTCGGGAAGCAGGAGAAAAAGTGCAGGCTGGGGACCCCTGCACCAACTTAATTCCATGCCTGAAGGTGGTACAAAGAGACCATCTCTCAGCCTAGCTTCACACCCCAGATGCCGAAGAAGATAAAGCAACAAATCTCACTCAGGATGCACCAGCTAGCAAAGGGGCATTGTGTCACCGGCCACTGTAATATAAATCCTCCCGTAAAGCTTTCGGTATCATTTGCAGCACTGGCCTTCTCGGGTTTCTCTGGATGAAGCACTATTTCAGCTCTATGTTTAGCACTTGGAGAGAAGCCAGGAAGACTTCCATAACCACCACTGATTTGTTAATCCCTTAATGCACAGGCACTGTTTGTTACTTAGGACGTCAGGTTTCATCACTTCTCAGCACACTGGTGATAGAACTTCTTGACACCAGACTGCAAATATTATTGCAATGTCAGTACTCCCAGGGAAAAAGCCAAGCCGAGTTAAAATGTGACTTTGGTGTTGACAAGCCAGTTTGGCATTGTGGAGTTCAAATGGCCAGGATCACCTGGCAACTTTAAAAACAGGAGGAAAGTTTGCCAGGATTCTTTTTGACTAGAGTCTTATACCAAGATCCGCATGGTAACAGCTAAACACTTTCCAATCAGATGAAGCAAGAAAAAATACAGTAAGTGGATTATACTTTTCCAGGAAAGTGCTGGGAGCAACGTGTACATATGCATGTGAGTTTGTGCCTATACAGATCTTCCTCATATTTCTCATTAAAAGAGAAAAAATCCAAATCTAGGTTTGTAGCATCACAGCTTTGGAGGCGATGCAGCTCAGTATTCCCAGGGAGTTCACCCAGACCATGGCAGCTTCAACACTTCTCCTGTTGCCCTAAGGAAAGCTGTCTCAGTGCTACGATAAAAAGTGGTATTTCCCGAGTGCAATCTGAAATAAGTTGGATCCCGGTCTTTTTGGAGGGCACAGGGGCTGCACAGAACGTCAGAGCCAGGCTGTTGTCGGTGGCTGCTGCTGCTGGGGAGGTGGCTGGCGCTCTCCAGAGCACAGAGCTATTTTAAGATCATTTCCCTCCCTCCTGGATTCGAACGTTTGTAGCGACACAGACTGAAAGGTGAGGACACCTGAGGACAGTTGTGCGCGTGGAGGAAAAGGCACAGCCTTCCCACCCAGGACAGCACAAAGGTGAAGGGCTGATGCGGGGGGCTGCTTCAGGCTCACGCATCCTGAGACTAACTGGACTTCATCCTCCCAGTGCAATAAGCCCAGGCAGCTATTCAGCCCCTATTAACTCACCACCCATTAATTACCAACCGCTTTTTTTGACCTCATAAGGCAGATCTGATGGAGTAACATGCTCGGCTGTGACAGGACGAAGCTGGGACAAGGGCACATCGAGCCCGTCCCTGAATCAATGCATATCCCAACTGCCCACGCACAGCCCATCTGCTCATCAATAGCTCCAATTAAATAGTCTCGGGGTTTCGACTGCCACCAGCTCTCTCATGGGTTGGGAAAAAGACAGAGGGAGTTAAAATTAAATTAGCAATTGTTTAATACATGAAGCCAGTCAGTAGCTGTTGAGTTGAGCACCCTTTTGGGGTTTTAACCCTTCGGTGCCCTGTGAGTTTTGTTTCATGTCTAGCAATGCCAATGAGTACACTGGAAATTTGCGGTAATCTTTAAAAAAACCTCACAGTCAGGTCAAAATGTGAAATTTCAGTAAGCACAGAGCCGTCTTTTCAATTTTTTTTTTTTTAAACAGGAATGTTTTAGAAACGTGATCCTGAAGCAGCCTATTTTCAGACTTGGAGAAATGCAAGAACAGCACAACATAAACTGGCAAAAAGGTATTTAAAAAAAATAATAATAATTAGGAGGGTTTTTTTACTTCCAGTCCTTATAATTGGAAAGAATCTGGAACAATATGACTGTGAAACTCAGTGCTTGAAGTAAGAAGCAAAGTATAGAAAAAAACCTTTAAAATGCCAGGGAGGTAGAACAGTCCAACAGTGAAAGGATGCAAAGAACAAGAGAAAAAGGGTAACTCTTCCAATGGTTTAAATAGACAGTGTTTCACTGATTTCAGCAAAGCTGCCCCTGTTTACACCAAGTGCTGTGTTTTACGGGGGATCCAGGGGACATACCAGACAGAATGACTGTTTTCTCCTGCTGCTTGACATTCCTATATACAGATAGGTAAGTACCAGGAGTGATCAAAAGCCCAGTGGCACGTGGAGTAGACTTTGAAGGGCAGATGCAAGTAAAAAGTGCCAGTTTTAAAGAGGTCTGTTTGGTTTTAAGCAAGAACTCAAATAAAAGCTGGGAGCCAGCACTGCACAAAACTATTCCCCAGGCTGTCCTTTGAGTACAGCCTCCTCTTTCAACAAGACAAAAGTCAATGTAAATGGGCAAGCAAGACAAAATCCTACAGCAAGGGCACAGGCAGCGCCAGACCCTCGCAGCATCCCTGAGAGCAGCAGTGGATCAAGGTGTTCTGCAGGGAGGCGTTAATGCATCTCCAAAACACACACGGACACTAACAGAGGGTATACTTTTTTCCCCCTCTCTTTTTTTTCCCTCTCTTTTTTTTTTTAACAAAAGGAGACCCAATTCTATCAGTGGGGGGTTGATATGAAAAGACCATTATGCTCTTCCCCTGGTCCACTGAAATCCCTTGTGCATTCAAGTGGGCAGTCAGACACAACTATACAGAAACAGGAGAACCGAGCCACATGAATATCTATTAGGCAATAAAAAACCTACCTGGGAAAGAAGCTTGTTGTCATCCTCCAGCAGTTTCACTTTTGTTTCAAGTTGCCTGATATAGTTGGAAGACGAATCTTTAGGAAAAGAGAAAAAATATGTTTAAGCTTCTTGTGTTACAGGCAAGTACTGTCAGACAGCGATACGTTTTCCCCCTCCCTGGAAGGTGAATTTAGGAAAGACCTAATGAATAAAACCGCAAGTGTATAGGGTGAGGAGGGGATTCCGACAAAAGCTTTCTTCACTAAAAAGCTGAGATTCAGCAACAGCAATATCTCCTGTGAATCCATATCAGTGCAACCAGGTTGGGGGGTACAGAAGGAAAGTGAAGTTGAAATACTGTGTTTCATAATTTTATAAAAGTAATTTCCTAGCTTTGAAAGCCATTCTCATTCATCTAAAACGCACCAAAATACTCAACAACAGAACAAGATGTTTCCTTTTACGTTTGAATAAACAAGCCCTCCACACACGTGCCTTTTTCTTTCAAAAACACCTGAAAAACTCACAAAAATAAGCCGCTGGCACAGCTCTACAAGGAGGTCACTGCCACAACTGCCAGTGCTGTAAAAGGGGAAGAAGTGTATACAGCAAGGCCACAGAGCTGCAGCATGCACACAGCCTGACGTGCACAGCAAGTGCCTACCCCGGACATCTGTTTTGTCTGGTGGGAGCACGTGACACTAAACAGAAAAAATACCAGGACAATAAAATACAGAATAACCTCACATAAAATGGTAATATTCAACCTGAAGGAATGTAATGGCCAGTTTACCATTGCAGTAAGACAGCATCACCAGATAGGGTGACTTGGTGTAGAAGATAACTTGCCGGACAGCTCTGTGGGTGGCTTACTGCTCTCCAAAACATCTGGTTTTTGTTTTGAAATGTGCTTTGAAGCAACACATTTGCAAACTTCACAGGGAAGAAAATAAAGGAACCTGGGGAAACCTTTTCTCCTTTTTCATTATAGCTTAGCAGTTTGCAATAGTTCCTTCCATCCATCTGGATGTTTGCAAAATTTCTCCTCCACTTGTAATTTTGGTGGCAGAGGCTGTGAGTTGTTACAGCAGGAGGAAAAGAGTTTTGCAGCTTAAGCAGATGAAAAAATCCAAACATTTTCCGCACTGCTAAAAGGGCTCTGCAGAATGGAATTATGTTTTACCTCACTTCATTTATTATGGCATGACTGCAAAAGCCACTGTTCAACCACCGGACCTCCCACCGAGCGTGAATCGGTGAGGAACCGGGCATTAACGCAACCGCACCGATGCCAGGCGGTGCACATTGCCGACTGCCAGCACCTTTTAGGATCAGCCCCATGATGGTTAGCAGGCACCACTGGCTGCATCTCCGCGCACACAAACACACGCCCATGCACACGTGTAAGGTTTAGGCTGGCTCTGCGCTAAACAGCTTATCTTTGCCTTTGCCTGTAGCTGCCGAATGCACTCGGCACAAGCCCAAATGCCGTTTCTTGGCCACTCTGGGGGCAGTTTTGCAGAAGAGCTAGCATGCAAGCTACAGCTAATCACTGAGAGTGCTTTGACCATTCAAGAGAAAAATTGGAATATGCTTGAAAAAGTGTTGCCATAGACAAGTGCCAAACCGCACATAAAGGAACAGCGGGACGGATCGGAGTCAAGTGCCCATCTAAAGCACAAACACTCTCAGAGGAAACATGCTCACTTTTTTGTTTGGATTGTGCTTTGTCCAAACCTGGGAAGTCCAAACAAGTCCTCATGAAAAAGGTTAAGACGACACCGTAGGAAGCTATGTAAGTTCAGTGAACTGTTTAAGCGGTGGGGAGGTTCACAGCAATATCACCTTCAGCTGCAGGGTTCACAAACTCTCTCTGCCCAACAACCACCCCAACGTGGGAGGAGTCTCCAGGTCAGAGGAAAAGAGGGCAAACCAAGTAGGTTATAGGATCAATCCATAGGACCTTCCCCGCAAAGGCCTTGTGCCAACAGCGTCATGAATTTAGTCATGCATATCAAAAGGTAGCGAGTATAATGCTGCAGAAGATCGGTGCTTAAGTCAACAAGATTTCAGCATCAGCTTGAACAACTTCCTGAATTAGTAATGAACCTGTCCTCCAGCAGGGTGAGAGGGGAGTTTGAGATTCTTAAATACAAAGCCAGGAGGACCACGGACCCTTTGGTCTGACCTCCCTCTGTGCCCCAAACCACCACACTTCCTTAACTTACCCCTAAATTCAGTCCAGTAATACCCATTTGGCTAAACAGTTCTCGGAACAGTCTCCAGCTCTGTCTGAGGACAACCAGAGACTCCACCATTTTCACTCCTGTGCTGAATACAACAGCCTCCACAGGTAGATCTGGTCAGATAAGGTGTCCTTCCCCGCCTGCCCTCCAGCTTCACTGGTAGCCTCATGCTGCCAGGGCAGCAGCAGAGCTGAGTGCTTCTACACAATGAATACAGTGATCCTGATACAGCAGGTCCTGATTTTTATCTCAAAGTATCGGGGCATTCAAAGCAGCTTCAAGGAAGGATTCAAAGCGGTGTCAAAGGAGAGGCTCAGTCCACACCTGCCTGGGAATCAGAGATACGCCTCTGGACCAAGCACAGTCCCTGCATACATAAATTGCACAGACAGCAACACTTGCATAAACAAGTGTAAAAATGCCAGATAATGCTAAAGCAGATCTCGATGTAATGCCAGTAACAGACACAGGCTCCACAAGAACCACAGTTACTCACTAAGCCTGTTGCCTGTTAGCAGTCCAAGCCTGTTTCCCAAGCAGCAGGGAGCCTGCTATACACAGTGCCCCCCCTCACCTTTGTACTCTCTTATCACCACTAAGTGTTTATATTGTGGACCACCACACCACGTCATGTGCAAAGAACACCAACCAAAAAAAAAAGCTTATGGGAACTATTTCTGATGCAGACAAGCCCTTTTTCCCAGTCCCGCACCCACAAAGGGCAGAGAAACTGCAGGAGGTCCTCTCCAGCAGCTCTGCGTTCAAGCACAGCGGGAAGTTACCCAAGGTGGAGGCTGACAGCCTGAACCTCATGAGCAACCTCTTCAACATGTGTTTGTGGCAGATTCCAGCACTGCTAACAGCTACAGGAGATTAAGGTTAAGTGGTTGAATGGTGACACAGAAGCTGTTGTGTTCAGGCCCTGGATACTACAAGGACTGGCTGGTTGATGGAAAAACTTGAGCATGGCTGCCAAAGAAAAGGAAATGGGGAGAGAATTATTTCCTCATTGGTTTCATATCCCTTGCAAAAAAAGGGTACTCCTTGGGAAGGCAACCCCTACATCCCCAGGAGCCAATGCACGCCACAGCTACCTCCAGCCTTGAAAGGTAGTTCTGAGATTTGCTAGAATTCTTCAAACACCACCGTTCAAACCATGTCCAAAATCTCATCTCAGCAACATAAAATATATGGAAAAAAGAAGAAAAAAAGCAAATGAGCTGTTTTGTGAGCAGGAGATGCTCCATCTCAGGCAAAGGCTGAGAAACAGTGCTCAGAGCCGTCACCATCCTCACTGTGCCCTCAAAGATGAACCGTCTCCATCTTCTGGACCTGCCTGTGTTGAGGTAGGTGCCAGCTGAGCCATCTGCATCTTGATCTCAGTTTAAAAAATCCCATAACTCTCACGACAGCAGGCAGTAACACTGCCGGGCTGAGCAGCAAAACCCCAGGCTGGGTCTCTCCCACGTTAGATCAAGAAACACATTCCCAACATTTTTCTGCCTCTGACCTTCCCCTTATCAGTGAGTTTCCCTCCTCCCCTGCCTCCCCCAGAGCCATGGGGCGAGGACAGCCTCGCTGACCCACCCAAGAGAGGTGGTAGAGCTGGATCACTGACAGCTTGGACCCCCTCATCCCCTTCATTAGAAATTAAACGAACGGTCCCCATCGCCTTGTCAAAGCCTGCTGCCAGCTGTGAGGAATGTTCCACCTCCATCAGCCCAAATGCCTTCTCCTCAGTGGAACGAGCGGCTCCCAGACCTGGGTGCTGGGGTGCACCCCCGGTACACCTGCCTGGGCCACCACCTCGTGGCACCAACTTCGAGTCCACCCACACCTGCTGGTGCCTCACCAGTGACCCGACACTTCGTCCTACCCTGGCTGGACAACCACGCCGCTTGGCTCTGTAGAATTGTGGCACAGTGAAGGGGAGGTACAGTACCAGGGAAGCAGACAAGGATGGTGGTCAAGGCCACATGGTCAAGGATAAGGTTTTTGGGAGAATGCTCTGGCACTTGCTGCCGCTTGGGATGCCAGTGGGGCCAACGTCCTCCTCCAGTTACTCCTCGCAGCCACAAGCACCAGGTGCATGAGCAATGGGTGCCTTAGTGGACCAGATGACACCAGAAGGAAGGAATTTCCCATCAAAACATCTCACCTCCCACCCAACACCCTCCCTGTCGCAGCCATCACACTTGGTGCAGAAGAGGAGGTCGGGGAGAGAGACGGTGTCATGCCCTGCCAGGCTGCTACCCGCAACAGCAAACCAGATGAAAACCATAATCACCATCAGCCATCGCTTACTTGTACAATGTAAATGCTTCAAGCTAAATTTTCACAGAGCCGTAAAACCTGAAGCCCCGTTTCTTTACAAAGCCTTTGAAAAACTAATTGGATGTAGCTCCGCACATTATCTCCACGAGAGGTAGAAGAGTCACATTCCAGCCCAGGAAGGAGCGTTACTGTTATTATCCACCCTCCTCAAGATTTACTGTCTTAAAAAATATACTCCATCTGGAACGGGGTGTAATTCAACTTGGATGTAATCTAGCTGAGTAACTTTCCTCCACATAGATAAACCACTTAATACTCATTACAGCTAAATTGAGGCAAGACAAATCACTCTACCTTGTTTTAACTCAATGGCCTCTGAGAGAGCAGGGAACAGCTGGCTCCTGAAGCTTTTTAAAAACATAAATTAGAAACTATTTTAACAATCAAAACAATCTCTCAGCCTGCAGAGCACAGAACAGTGTCATTTTAAAAGACACTTGGAGACACTGGAGCCTTTCCAATCCTCATCTGAGATTTCAGAGGAATCTGTCAGAGGGTTAAATACAATGAATTATACATCTATTTTGACAGTAGCAAAAGAAATGTTTTTATTTCCTTGTATGCCATTTCTCCAAACCATGAGTACACAGAGCAGAAGTCTGCATGGTAGCTACATGGTTGGGATCGAGACGCTTTTATTTAAGACCTTTTCATAATGAGACCTTAGCACTTAAATGAATATAAGAAAAAAATGCAATCCCTTTACTTAGGGCAGTTCACAGCAGATGCAAGAAAAGGTTAATGCAGGTGTCTGTGAGATGAGGAAGCTGTGGAGAGCCCTCTGATGGGACTCACTCACAGCGGGATGGTGCCTACACCCGGCCTGGGCAATACGGAACAACCCAGCACGAGCAGACTTGAGCCAACAGAGGTGCCTTAGTTCTCTTCCACGGCATCACACTGGGGTTTGATTTGTCTTTTCAATGTCTGCTACAAAGAGGGGGTTACGCAGTGTCCAGCTGGGGTGCTGGCCGGCAGATCAGGACCATGGTGCCCCACTCCAGCACTGTCCCTGCGTGCACCACGGAGGTGCCCCACACCCCCAGCAGCGAGGCTGGGCACCCACTGCCTCCCGCTGCGTTTTCTCCCCAGGAGCTACTTTTACTAAGTATGAGTTAAGACAGTAAAGCACAGTTATATTTTGTCAATGTCCTGCAAACAAGGCTCTTCCTCCCCTCGTAAAAAACAGCAACCCTAAAGGGATTCTCCCAAATCCAAACCCAAGGAGGAAAGACGCAGGAAGGAGTGATGCTCTGCCAGGTTTGCACCTTGCGGCCAGCTGCCGCCTTCTCCTTTGCGTGATGGGATGCTGACATTTTCGCTTCCTCCCCTTCCACCAAAGATCATCTCATAAAAAGACCTTCACCTGTGCTCAATAAAACATTTTGCTGTTTGTCGGCAGTTTCGTTATCACACCTCTGCTCTTCAGCACCATATTTCAGATTCGTATTGCTCTGCTGGTTTTGCTTCTTGACACAGACAAGCAGGCTGAAAAATGGGCCAGCAGTTACATCTTGTAAAGAAGCTGATTTATTAAGGCAAAGGGCTCTTTCAGAGCAGCTAGGAAGCAGATGAAACTCCTATCTCTTTATATATTGTCATTAAAGGAAATTACTGAGAGAGGTGGACAAACCCACCACCCTTGCTTTCTCCTAGGCAGCCCCCATCTTTCTGTTCTTACCAGCAAACCCTATTCCCAATGTCCTGTTTTGGACTGGTGCACAAGGCAAGTTTTCACGTCAGGCTTAACTCAGCGGATGGCTCAAATGTGAGCAGGGACACCACAAAGCCACCGCTTTACTTTAGTTTTGCAGGTGCTGCCCTCTGCTACGGCACCACCAGGGCTTTTGGGGCATGCTCCTTAGTTCACCTTGGCACACTCAGCTCTGCAGTGACTCTCACATGGACTCAGGGAGAAGCCACTTCTTCCAGCACCTGGAGGATGCTGCCAGTGTCCGAGGGACTTGGCCCCTGTCCCCACATTAGCCCTTGTCCCCACTGAACAAAGGCAGCACTCCAGCCTGAGTAGAAGTGGCACCCAGGCTCCAACCCAGCTAGTCCCCTCTGAAAATATCACTAAACGCAGATGGGAAAGCATGCGAGTGGATGGGAGGGCAGGTCTGCAGACTAAAGGCAGGTAAAAGCCAAATGAAGTATTCCAGCAGTGAGATGAAGAAGCTCACCGACATAGACCTCCTTCTCTTCTCTCAGGTCCAAAATACCACGCTCTGCTAACCCCAATCCCCATGCCTCTCCAGTAGGAGCCTGGGTGCAATTTGGGGTCTCCCTTGGGACGTGGTAAGAGAATACGCAACAACAAGGTCTATGGCAGCAGAAGCTTCCAGCCTTTTGCAGCTTTGCAAGATATTCTGCAAGCAAACCATACCAGCAAACCATACCAGCATGCTCTACCTCTCACCCCACCACCTCATTCAGGGAGGGAGCATCTTCCTCCACACTCTGCCAGGCAGCGTTAAAGAGGTAGCAGGAGAGCACTTAACAAAAACAGAACTAAGGCCAAATCTTGATTATTTCCACAGCTGAAGTGCTACAGCACACTTTTACTGAACGGACACTGCCTTAGACTATGCTAAATAAATAAAAGGCCCATGTGGAGCATTCAAAGCCACCCATGATAACGTCTGTCTGAATAAGACTGGTAAGATCAGGCCTCATTTTTAAGGTGCAGGTGATGGCTCTGTTATGGAATAACTATTCAAATACTAGTCAAACCAACAGAGAAGTGCATTGTCAGTCCAATCACAAATAACAAAGAAATCTGGTCTCAAGACTAATACACATTTATTTTAACTCTCACAAGCCGGTGGCTACGCACGTGTGCAGTTGTGTTGCTGCAAAGCGCTGCTCTGGCAGGATAGGACATATGCCACTGCAGCTATTTAATCAACATTTCATAGCAAGCCTGTAACTACGAGCTCTGAAGTTTTTCAAGACTGCACGTTCCCGACTCAGTTCCAGTTCATTAGGCCTGTCTGGGAGCTTAGCAGCCTCAAGTCGGTCTGTAACAGTCTGATAAGGCCTCTCCTGACTTCGGCTTTTACAGCTCACTACTGCAACTTCCAGCCATGACATCATCTCCGTGCACAGCAAAACATCTGCCCGCGACGACTGTCAACAGGAGCTCAAGAGCTTCTGATATCTTATCGGGATTTCATTAGGAGGCAGCTGATAGGGAAGGAGGAGCGTGTGCCTGTGTACTGCAGCGCAGCCAGGAGAGAGCTGCCTCGTTGCATCAGAAAGTGGCCACCAGTTTCTCCTTCCTTGCTTGGGTGACCTTTACATTACAATCTTTGCAGGGGCCATCCTTTTATCACGGCATAGCACAGCGGGAACCACTGGAGATCGCTTGCATCCGAGGATGTCTAACCCACTCAACCCATAAAACCTGCTTAATGGGAAGGTGATAAAACACCTCCCAGTCCTGTACTCTGACACCACGCCTCCCCTCTCCTGAGGGGGACAACCCATAGCTGCTCTTCTGCTGCTGGGAGTGGGCAAGGACAGACAGTGCTGCTGCAGCTCTCCAGGGCTTTCCACAGCTCTCCTTGTAAGCCTGCTTGCAGAGGATGGCACCTTCACCGGATTGCTCAGATGCACTCCCCACCCAATGTGCTGCCTGCATGACAGACCGGCTCAGCCCTGATTATTAGTCACTACTGTTTGTCCAGGTTTCCTGGGGAAATCTTTCCTTCTATCCTCCAGAGATTTTGAAAGTAAACAACTGAGGAAAAGATTGTGTTTCTTTTACAAGTCGTGTTTTAATGCCTGACTGTGGGCATCGCTCTGAGAACAACCAGTGTGGGGGTTTTTTGAGCTTCAGTCTCAGCCCGAGCTTTCAAGCAAGAGTGGACTGACTGTAATTAGATGCAATAAGTAAACACAGTGACAGAAATATTAATGTCCAAGACACGCACAGCCAGACAGTCTTGACTGGTGTACAACGTGTAACAGAGGAAAGCTGATTTATATCTGCTGCAGCGCTCTTGCCCTGTGCACACGGAAGCCTGCACTGTCTGAGGGAGCAGGTGCTCTCTGGATCAATTCCAGGTCCTGCAATATCTGCAACACCCATCACAGCTCAGTGACACCGGGCACATTTCAGGTTTTCCTTGGCCTCTTTAAGAAGCCATTTGCTGACCAACCACATAGACGTACTCAGTGAAGAACGGCCTGAACGCAGAAAGGACAATTCCAGAGAAAGTAGGACAACATTCAAATTGCAGGTGGATCAGAGTGATCCTCTCTTCCAGACAGTGTGGTACCAGCACTTCTCTATTAGTGCTTACTGATTGATATGAAGGGAGACAACAAAAGATGCAGAAGCCAGAGGAAGGACAGGAGAAGATCAAACTGACTACTGGATGTGATGCTGCACTCATGAAAACTTGCAAGAGAGGAAAAGATGAGTGACACCAACAGACTGGAGGCTCTTTGTTTGACTGCCTCATGCCTTAGTCAACGTAGCTCCATCCAAAAAGCTTTTGCTTCCCAAGCTTCTTTGCTTCAGAGCTGCACTGCAGCAGTGTAGGATCTTCCGCTGTCGCCAATCCCAGCAGAGTAAAGCCACAGCCCGTTGACCAGTGCCAAAGCAATGAATTAGGAGATCATTATAATCTTCCTTATCCTGTACCTCTCTACTGTTGCCACAGATGGGCAAGGGCTGATCTACCACAGTATGGCCTAAGCAGGACCTTCCATGAGAGTCTAATTTTAGATACAAAGAGGTAAATCCTCTGCTTTTGATAGACCCATGGATTGCTTCTTGTTGGTGCGATGGACTCGTTAACGCACAGGAAGGCATGGCCGGACCCTCCCCTTGAAGTTCGGACCCTACGAGCCAGTTGTGCCAGACTCTTCCTCAGGGGAAGACAGAGGTGAACAGAAAGTTGTGTTACCAGCGCTCGTTCGGGGAGCGGAGCTGCAAGTCACTCACCACTAATGGGATTCTGCAGCTTTAATGATTACGAAAAGGTTAAAATAACCTGCCAGGCACCCTCAGCTGTTTAAGCCTCTTTTCCTTCCTCGTGCTGCTTTAATCTTGGTAGCACGGTCACGTGACCCGGTCAAAAAAAGCCCCGAAGCCGATTAGTGGCTTTCCACTGGCTACAAATGACTCAAAACATTTGGGATGGTGGTGATGCTTTGGAAAGAGGAGCCTGCTTTGCTCTGTGCCCTCCTTTTGGGGGCACCTCGACAAACACTGCAGCCTCCAGAAGTCATCAAGAGGGTACGGTCCCAGGGGAAAATCCCTGAAACCAAGGGGACGGGCCGCGCTCATTTCCACCTGTATCAATCCAGTTACATAATTCCTCCCTCCCACCTCCAAACCCAACCTTTCCCACCTGACTTTGACTACCGCTGCGGTAGCCGCTGTCCCTGTCTCTACAACAGCAACCAAAGGCTAAGCCCATTGCCAGCGTGCTATGCTCAAAGCCTCTGCTGAGGTCAACCTAAACTTTTGTGGCAGCATCCTTCGATTCCTCATACACAAGTCCTGTGAAAAAGTATCTTGGGGGCTATTGCAGTTCATAAACTGGGCACGAATCAGTGTCATGCTGGGACAAAAGGAGTGTGTGGGATCATACTGTGATGCAGAGCCCTGTATGTAAACAGGGGAATAATCCTCCTTCATCGGTGCTATTAAAGATCTTGAATAGGGATCTGTGTCCAGTTTTAGGCATCACGCTTCAAGACTCATGCAGACTAGTTGGAAGGAATTCAGGAGAGAAATAAGGAGGATCAGAGTCTGAAAGCATAATCTAGCAGGAGAGCTTGAAGGAACCCAGATTGTTTAGCCTGGCGAAGAAAAGACCAAACATAGATGTAGTAACAGATTCAAATATGTAAATGATTGTCAAAAAAAGATGAAGTGAATAAATTGTTCTCCATGTCCACCCAGGAAAAGCAAGCTCTCTAATAACAGGGATATTTAAGGGCTAGAAGAAATTGCCTTGGGAGGTGGTGGAATTGCCATGATGACGGCTTTCACAAGCAGATTAGAATCATAGAATCACAGAATGGTTTGGGTTGGAAGGGACCTTGAAGATCATCTAGTTCCAACCCCCCTGCCATGCACAGGGACACCTTCCACTAGACCAGATTGCTCAAAGCCCCATCCAACCTGGCCTTGAACACTTCCAGGGATGAGGCACCCACAACTTCTCTGGGCAACCTGTTGCAGTGCCTCATCACCCTCATAGTGAAGAATTTCTTCCTTATAGCTAATCTAAATTTACCCTCTTTCAGTTTAAAGCCATTACCCCTTGTCCTATCACTACATGCCCTTGTAAAAAGTCCCTCTCCAGCTTTCTTGT
>NW_008795405.1:14526364-14575757 GCF_000699145.1 Aptenodytes forsteri
TGTAGGCTTCCTTTTTGTGTTTGAGTTTGTCCAGGAGCTCCTTGTTCATCCAGGCAGGCCTCCTGGCGTTTTTGCCTGACTTCCTCTTCGTTGGGATGCATCGCTCCTGAGCTTGAAGGAGGTGATCCTTGAATATTAGCCAGCTTTCTTGTCCTCTCTCCTGAAGTCCAGGGTAGTGAGCTTGCTGTGCGCCTTCCTCGCTGCCCTAAGGATCTTGAACTCCACCATTTCATGGTCACTGCAGCCAGGGCTGCCTTTGAGCTTCACATTCTACATCAGCCTCTCCTTGTTGGTGAGAACAAGGTCCACCATAGACAAATATCTGTCAGGAGTAGTTTAGGTAGAGCTGAGTCTGCCTTGGAGCAAAGGGATGGGTTAAGTGACCCCGAACAAATATCTGTCAGGAGTAGTTTAGGTAGAGCTGAGTCTGCCTTGGAGCAAAGGGATGGGTTAAGTGACCCCGAGAGTCCTTCAGTTCTGTTTTCCATGCCTACCCTGTACAAATACCACATAAGATAATCTGTAGCTATTTCACTTAAATTCCAGAAAACAAGCACCACAATTATTTGAAGGCAAAACCGAAATCACTAAACAGCCTTTGATTGGCATGTCAGATTCAGTAATCTGAAACCATCCATGCATTTTGGTTTTCCATTACCAGCAGAAAGTCTCACCTAACTGCATGGTGGCTGGCAAAGAAGAAAGCAGAGCTGGCAAGAGCATGTGGAGAAGAACAAGTGGTGGGGTAGGGCCCTCCAATACTAATGGGATGTTTGCAATAAAAAGGTTACATTGGAAACAGTTGGCTGATTTAAAATACAGCCAGGGATTTCAAGAGTTAGTACCCCCCAAAAAAAGAGAGTTCTTATCTTTAAGAGCTATCGTTTCCAGCTTTTCCACAGAAATTCACAGTTCTAAATCACAGAAGGCCAACATGCACGAGGCTCGGTATGACTATAGTAACAACATATGGTCTCTAGCCAAAAGAGCTTAAAAAAGAGGAGCTCAGTGAATGCAGACAAGCTGGGGAATGCCAGGAGACCATGTGGGTTAGGAAACTGCCTCAGCAGCACTGACAGTCCAACTGTGGTCAAGGCTTGTAGGCACTGTGACAGAGGAAGGGGCTGGAGAAGGCTATGGAGACAGCCACGTCCATGTCTACGAGTCTTAGGGCAGCACAAAAGGAAGTACAAACGTGCTAATTTGAAAACTGAATATGTGGGGAACGGAGGCCAGGTTGTCCTAAGCTATTTTAATAGTCCAGAAACCCCCATAATGAGCTGCTACCTTCCCCAAAACAACCACATGGTCTTTCAAGATAGGAAGGTAGCTATCAGAAGCCCAAAGACTCTTGAGTTTGCACTAGTGAAACCAAAATGAGTTTTAAATGAAAGTCAAGTTGGGTTCGGAGCCCTTCGTCACTCTGTCACAGCCAGAAAGCTCTGGGAAACAGGCTGATCTGAAACGTTTGCACACCCAACTGCCCTGTTAGTTACCTCTTGCAAATCCACCGAAATGAGTGCAAGCGTATCCCAGAATCTGCTCTCTGGTTTCCATTTTGCACTACTGCCACTCCACCTCTCAGCAAGGAGAAACAGTGAGCACCCACAATCAGTATTTTTCTCTTCACACTGACCAAACTCATCACACTGACCAAAGCTGCTCAAGACATTTGCCCCCAGATCTGAATCCACCCAAACACATGCAGATTTGATCCCACCCTTGAAAGATTTGCGGGGGTTGTTGCAGTTGCAAAAGCTTCACCATATTTGACAAGACCTTTGCTGAAGTTTTTCCATTTTTATGGCAAACTTCTAACCATCAACGGTTCAAAAGCCTGTGGGAAAGACATCAGGTTAATCCAAAGCCTTGTGAAACATAACAGTTGTGAGTGAGTTTTGCTTTGAAATTTTAGGTTTGTTTGAATCCTTCAACATTTTCTCCTGGATAGATTAACATTACCTCCTAGGAAGAAGCACTGCCAAGTTTCAGATGGCTATAAATCTTATATTCGACATTGTACATACAAATGGGCCGGTAAGTTTTATGCAGAAATTCCCACTGCTTTCGAAGGAATTGTGCTTAGAAACTGATAGCACAAAGCAGTCCAGCTGCAAAAGGGCTCTCCTGAGTTTATAAAACTACTTCCCAAGCAACCTGCGGGGGGAAATGCAGACTACCAGATAAATTGATGGGGGTTTTTTTGTTAAAAGGGTAGTTAAGAAGATATAAATATTTGCAAAAGTCTTTCTTTGCAAACATCAAGTTGAAACTTTTGCAGGCTCTGAAAATGCATTTCAGATTGTAAATCTGCTCCTCCCTTTTGCTTGGGAAGATTCTTCTGGACAATAAACGCAGTGAGCCCGGGAGAGGGCTGCATAATTATCCACTCCACACAATGGAAACCAGCCTCTCCAATGCAGTCCTCAACCATCAGGAATCCAAGCTGCGTGATAATTAAAACTCAAAAATCCTCTTCCGCCACGTCCAGAGACAAATTAAACTTTAATTTCTACTCCTCAAATACCCCCACCATGTTCAGGGAGCCCCCTATTTAAAAAAAAATCTCCTAGATGCAAACGATGCCCTTCTGAGTACCGACAGGAAAAATTTAATTGGCAGCAAGAAAAAACTAATGATTAGGTTAATGAAAAATAGGCTCTATTGACTTGGGCCACTCGACCATTCCTGATGAGGGTAAACAGCCCCCCCCCGCCCCCCCAGCTCCTTCCCTGCTCCCCTCGCCTTTGTCTGCCGTGCACGGCAAGGCTGGGAGCAGGAACGCATTCAAAAGCGATGCCTCGGTGGGAAAAGGCTGTAGTCAGATCAAAGTCCTTCCACCCAGGGGCCCGCTGGAGCCCAACACTTGCTGAACGGCCTCCGTGTGCCCAGGAATTCGTTATCCCCCCCGACCCTGGTCCAGGCTGCCCTGCACCCCCTCCTTAGTCCCAGCACAGGCTGCCCCCATCTCTCCCCAAGCCTAAAAAAGTGCAAGGTAGCAAAGGTGTTAAAAATTGCTGGCCTTTTTCCAGCGAAAAGCATTTATCCAGTTATGGCTGCCATTTACGAACTGGGCAGGATGGTAACAAACCTCATTCCCACACCTGGGGCTGGCAGGGGAGGGCTCTTGCCCAAGTGACGAGCAAGACGCGTGGTTTCATGGTGTCACCTGCTCTTGCCACGCTCCTTGGGACAAGGGCTGGTTGGGAATTTTTAGGTAAAGCAGTTTTTCATAGGAGAATGCTGATTTATCAAGAGAGCGTTTTTAACACAGGTGCATCTAATTTCATGCAATTTTTAGCTCAGGATGAAATTTCTGGTCAGACCCTCAGAGAGAGAAAGGGAGAAAGCCTAAAATGGCCCAGAGCCCATGGCTTAAGGCAATCGCCAGGGAACGTCTAAATCCCTGCACGCTAAGCTCTTCTGGAGTTGGGGATTGTGTGCATCTGTGTCAAAGACACACAAATTTCTATGGCCAAGGATACGAAGCCTGGCTACACTGCAGGCAGAAACCCCACACCCGGCCCTATTTGCCAAAAATAACTGCAGTTGTAGAGCCAGTGGCTCCTTCCAGCTAGGATGGGCACCTGCACAGGTCTCAGCGTTCACCCATATTTTAGTTTTGGATCTACATGTATTTTGCAATTAGCTGGTTTAATGTGCTGGTCTCTCCCACCAAGCCACTGTTTCGGGAAGCAAAGCTCTGCTGCAGTCCAGAGCACTGAGGG
The DNA here is from genome assembly GCF_000699145.1 of Aptenodytes forsteri. Classification (NCBI taxonomy): domain Eukaryota; kingdom Metazoa; phylum Chordata; class Aves; order Sphenisciformes; family Spheniscidae; genus Aptenodytes; species Aptenodytes forsteri. Next base: position 14,530,093 of record NW_008795405.1, read on the forward strand.
GACCCTGCTCCCTTCCACCCGGTCCCCTCCGATTTGGGGTATTTTCTGAGTCGGTTCTTCTCTCTTCCCCTGCCCGGTTCCTCCTTTCCACCCAGCAGCAGAAAACCACTCAGCCTCGTGCCCTCCTACTGCAGACCGTAGTTAAACATTACATGCTGCGATTGCCTAGTAATTTAACTCACTTTTGATAAACACATTCCAATGGCAGTGTGACTGTGAGAACAAGGTGTGCTTCTTCCCAAACACCTTTAAGGACTCAGTACAGACAGGAAAAACAGCCATGCGTAAAAATTATAAAGTGTACATAGTTAATTCACTGTACAGCCCTTCGGTGTCAAGCTGGAAGATGGCATGAATCCAATCCCTGCCAGCTTTCACCTGAGATAAAATTCAACCAAAAAAAAATAATCCTGGGTCACAGAGGAGCCCCTTTGTGCCATCAAATTACACAAACAGAGCAGAGACGGTTGCCCATGTTCTTACACAAGGGTGGAGGGAAATCCTCGTTTTGGAAAGCAGCGATGCCCCACCTCCTACCTGCAGCCCTCTCCTGCCTGTACCCACTGCCCTGCCGCGGGAGTTTGCAAAATGAAATTAAACAAACAGGAAAAGGGCTGTCGAGTGTAACGTGTTGGCTATGCCGAACCGGCGTGTGCTTTGTCAGGGCCAGCTGGGAGCAGCAATAGGCCAGCCAAAAATACACTATATCCCAAAACTGAGCAGAACAGAGAGTCCAGATACCTACAGCGAGTGACACGTGGTATGGCTTAAGAATCTGAATACAGTAAACGTATAATTAATGCCTGGGAAGAAAGGCTAGACAATACCTAAGCATTTCCTAAGAGCACAATGTCTATAGGGAATAGAAGCAAGATGGAGGAGCAGATTACAATGTATCACTGGGCTGGATTGAAATAATGAGACAATAGGAAACAAGATCTGTTTTAAAAGAAGTTAATAGTACAATGTTACTGCAATAAAAATAGGATAAATCATTTAGAAATAGCAAGTCAATCCTCGGATAAATCTCCCTGATAACTGTGACTCCCTCTTGTCCATGCTACCACGCTCAGCCAGGAGTTTTAGGTAGCGCTCTACAAAGCTGGTCCTTGCCAGCACTGACCCTTTCCAGGGGATGCTGAGCAACCCCCGCTGCAAGGGAAGGTGGCTGGGAGCATCCCGCAGGACGAGTGTCCTGGCGATTAGAGCAAAGCAGGGAACTGCGCTGTCACCTTGCCTGGGGCAGCCAAGGACAGCCCAGGCATTTGGCCACCGGGGACAATAAAATCAATTCCACAACGATTCCAAGACCAGGCGATCGGAGACTTTCTGCTCCCACAAGCCGAACAAGTGCTCGCTACGGCTTTGCAAAAGACGGCTTTGCCTGTGCAAACCTTTACTATGTACTATGTCAATTCCAAGACCAGGCGATCGGAGGAGACTTTCTGCTCCCACAAGCTGAACAAGTGCTCGCTACGGCTTTGCAAAAGGACTGTGCAAACCTTTACTATGTTTCCCTGAGGTTACGTTCAGAAATTGAAACTATGCAACGCAGCCAGCTTTCCCTGTTATTTATTAACAGGTTTATTACCTCTCACTCAAGCCCTTTGGACTGGCAGCTGACCGCTCCCCGCAAGGCCAGTTAACACGCACTTCTCTGGGTCTCCAAATTGGCCTCCACGGCTCGCTCTTGGCCTCGCCACTCCAGCGGCACACAGTCGCCCACAGGATCCACTTCTGCACGTTGGCCTTCGAATGCATATTTTGCATTTCGGCCTTAAAGAGTGGGTTCTCAGCAATAAGCCACGAGCGTGGACCCCTGCTCGCTCCATAGTGTCACGTCCAAGAATCAGTTCTGGTTACACACATCATGGCAGAGCTGGGACAAAGGGAAGGGATATGGAAAGGGACCCTGACACGAACATCTTCCTTCCCAATCATGTGTAGCCACAGGCATCTCCTTGTCTGCTCACTGCAGAGGGTCACCTGGGACTCCTCTGTGCCCGCATCTCAGGACTATCTGAGAACTAGTAGAGGGAGAGAAGATGACCTTATTTCCACAAAATAGCTCTTCATTACACCCATAAAAGAAAGACTACTAAGCACAGCCATCCTTTCAATAATGAGATGGGCTCATTTTCTAGGGGTGCACATTGCATGGAGATGGGAAACAAATCATCGCACCCAAAGATAAAGGGGGTTGTTTTGGTTTGGGCACAAGTATGTGGAAGGAAAATACATGGACATTCAAGGTAACGCCATTCATAAAAGCATAGAGATGTTTCAGATCATCTAGCACAGAGGTTCCCAAACTATTTGTTAGCCAATTGCTCCCACTCTTGAGAGCTCTGTCCTATGTCCTCCTCCCTCCTTACAAGCCAGGCAAGTATTTAGAAAGAGGAAGGGCAACAAATTTGGGGAGTACCGTTCAGGGCCTGCCAGAGCCCTGCCTCACACCAGGACAAGCCCCTGCTGCCGGCTTACCAGTAACATCTTGCTTTGGAAGACAGCAGCCCCCAGCTCCCCTGAGTTCAAACCTCAGCTGAAGACCCTGCCCTGCAGAGAGGCAAAAGTCCCACTGACGGCCCCCTCCATCCCTCCCAGAAATGCACTGTTCCTAGGGGGGGGTCATGTCCCGCCAGAGCCCCCTAAAGCCGCTGATGTCACCCGTCTCCTCTCCCCAGCCAAGTTTTTCTCACGTTCTCATTTTAACACAACCCGAGTAAGTAAGCGCCTATCACTTCCCTCGAGAAACTGCCGCAGCCTTATAGCTTTCACCTTGAGGAAACGTTTTCTGACGACTTTCTGCTTTGCCTAATTTCATCCCATTAATCCTAGTTATACATGCTGGGTCCACCCCAAACCACGCCTCGCCCACGCTACAGACATGGGGCTTGGTGAGCACATCCCCACCGAGGCTGCTTGCCTTCACTGCCAGAAAAGCGGGGACCCGACCCTCACACTCACTGCAGGCTCAGCCTCTGCAGGCACATGAGAAATGCCTGGGAAGTCGCTTGCATGGAGGGATTTGTCCTTTCCCCTCTCCAAACATCCCCTGAATGTGTTTTAAATGACAGGTCGTCCCTGCCTTTCTCTAGGAAGTGCTTTGCAATGCCGATTTCCATCCCATGAAGGCACAGCCTGTGTAGCACTATTTCTGTTGACCAACAGGAATTTAATCAACCAACAATAATAAACTGGGTAATACTCAATTGTATGAAGCCGCCAGTCAGATGAAAGGATTTACAAAGGCTGGATTGATCTCCAAGCCCTGGCAGCTTTCCCACGGTCCCCCTCTAATCTGCAGAGCCAGAGAGAATACGTGAAAACTCCGAAATCCGGGTTTTCCTGCGGGGTGTTTTAAGTTCAAATAAGTCTCTCGACTACAGATCTGTATTTTTTTTTCATGTCTCCCTGCTCTGCGGCTGGCTCTTACCTAACCCTAAAGGAGCATCACACCAGGGCAAAGCCCCCTCGGAGACAGCCAGCTTATGTAACCGCTAATGCCATAAGCACTACAATGTCTTTAGTGACAAAAAGGCTCAATGCAGGCTCAGACCAACGGCAGCCAATTCACTGTGGAGAATTAGAGAAAAAACCCATGTTACTTTGGGAAATCAATCAGCATGGCCCCCATTGCTTTAGCAGATAGCATCTTTCCAGAAGGTATGGGAACATCTTCTGGCATTGCAAAGCATTGGCAGGATGGTGTTTGCTTACTTAGGGGAAGAAAAGAAACGTTCCAGGCCACCTTTTGGCTGCAGATGCCCTCGGGGAACAGCAAACCTGAGGCTGTTCCTGAGGGTGGTTGCTCGCAGAGCCGCGGAAGGATCTCACTGAGGTATTTGCACGCGTCCCCCTCCGGGTCTGCGCTCGTGCAGGCTGCTCACAGCCTCACCTTCCTTCTGCAGAACCTGCCCACGTTTCCAGCTGGAAGCCCTGCAGGCCAGGGCCAGAGGAGGGTGACATTGGTCACCACTGTGGGAGCCGATCCATTTGGGGTGACACTGGTCACCGCTGTGGGAGCCAACATGAAAGAGGGACAAGAGGCTAATTCAGGCACGCTGCCCCCCTGCACACGCAGGGGTCCACCGGCGTCACGGGTCTCCTCTTCCAGCACCTCGGTGGCTCCCCTGCAACACGCAGCCACCGTCACATGGCTGAGCAGTCCCATCCCACACGGTTCAGAGCACTGGGTGGCTTTGGAAGTGGCCTATTGCTCACATTATCCAGGCAGTCACAGTATTGCTGGTTTTACAGCCATCTCCCCACAAACGAGGCGAGCATCTGGGTTTGGGGGCTGAGCTGCAGGAATTGGAAGCAGCCGTGATGCTGCCAACGGTGGCTGCACAGGGGCCACCAAACCCGAAGGTAACACGCCTGGCTTAGGAAGTCCTTGAGCTGCAAATCACTGGTGGTTGGGCAAGTATTGTAGGGAAACACGTCATTGTATGCGATCATCACATTGCCCTAGTTTTAATTCCCCTGGGCACTGCTGGAGATAGGACATCAGGCCAGGGGGATCTTCGATCCAACCCAAAGCAGCCGTTGTCACAGTTTTAAGGCTATTGTCACCTATGCTCATCACATGGCTCAGAAGCGCCAAAGTGGAGGAGAGGACCAGAGCAGCAGCGTGTCCATTGCTCTGCCCCACATCCAGCCAGCTTGTAACCACGCTGACCAGCATACCAGGGAGATGGGGGCAGAATTATAAGGAAAAGAAAAATTAAATAAACACGAAGAAGTACTCAAGCAAGGTGAGCAACACAGCAAAAAAGAGCAGCACTAACCAGCAGTGCAGGCAGGCTGGCAGTAGCTGCTTTCCAAGGGTCAGCTGCAATATCTGATTCATCCACAATCCAGCCACATCCCTGTCAACTGTCATAGCATAGCACCTAATGAAAGACACCTTAAAAGCCCAGCAGAGTAGTAATTTTACTAGGAGTGGTTATTCAATCAATTGATGAAGAACGAGACTGTCTGGGAGGGCCCTGCAAGCAGGGATGCCTCCCTTGGCTAGGAAGCAGCCACGTGAGCAAGCTGAGAGCCCACAATGTGGGCATCGGCTCTGCTTTATGGCCAGCCGTGGTTTGTGGTAGGAAGAAAACAAGGACAGAGATTTCCCGTAGTGGGAGGAGGTTTGGGCAGAGGTTTGGCAGCTTTCACCCCCCAAGCCAAGGCCACTGTTTGGGAGGTCACAGTCCTCTGTCCACAGAGGTATTCACCACAAACACTCATCAGAAAAACAAAGGAAGCATCTCTACGCAGTTGTGAGCGATCCCCTCTCCATCCCCTGCTTCTTCAGCCCTGGGGAGAGACCAAGGCGGCAAATCTGGGAGTCAAACCTCCATCCCACCCCGGCCAGCTCACACCACCACCACAGGCTGGCTCAAGTGAATAAACACACAGATATATACAGCACCTCGCGGCATGGCAGGGCCCTCCCTCCCCTCCAATCTGCACTAATCTCCTCTAGCATCTGTGCTGCAGAAGATAATTTAGAGGCAATAGCATGCTCCCGAACACATCGCCTCTCTCACACAGCAATTAAATGTACATCATTGTCTGGCTGTCCTGTATCCTTGGGGCAGGAGGGATTGTCATCATCTTAAAGTCATGATTTACAGAGGTAATAATCATGGCACCAGCCTCATTACATGCCAACTTTCGGGAAATTAGGTGATAGATATTATTCATTAAGTTGCCACATGATACCCATATCCATCCATCTGTTACAGCTGAGCTAACATTTTGGTTCAGAGCATGCAAGCTAATGGCTTCTTTAGGAAGGAAGTAGGCACTGTCCTGAAAGGCAATGGGGAGAAAAGAGTAAGATTGCAACTGGGTAAAATCAATTTACAAAAAAAATTTAAAAACAGTATTAAATTAAACAGAGACCTCTCAGACCTTGGAGGCTTCGTGAGTACCCAGCAGCAGGACACTCAGGCCAAAGCAGAGCAATACACAAGTCACAATGTCGTGCTCGAAAATGGCACATGCAAGGCAAAAGCTTCATTCCTGGTGAGCTCAGCCCAACCAGCTGCACATGCCGCAGAGCGGATTAATACTATTTTGGGGTGCTCCATCAGGCTGCTCCGTCATACAGAGTTGCCCAGGACCCTCCAAGGAGCTATTCAGACTATGCCCAGTGCCGAGTGTCCGGGGTGTGGGTTGCTGCTCCCCTTGCAGCAACCAGGACAAGACTGCACAGGGGGTATGTTTGCCAAAGCCCGGCTGCCCTTCACCATCAGAGCCCAGGGCTCCTCCAGCCACCCTCGGCTGCTATCAGGAGCCAAGACCGGGCTTTGACAGCCCCAGAATCATGGAAATATGCTTCCCTTGTCCCTATGCCAGACCCCATCTGAGGGGACAGAGTGTAACCCTCCTGCCTCCATACTCAAGGGAGCAAACGAGGAAGGTGCAGAGAGGAAGATGCTGGAGATCTGGCTGTCACCCAGTGCTGGGACAGAAACCCCCCGCAAGCGCACAAGAGTGTACATCCCAGAAGAACAACGAGGGCCTCCAGAGCTTCTCTGTTTCTCCTCCAAAACCACCTATCACCCCATTTTTCCCTCAACAAACACTGAGATGGGCATTTTTAGAGAACTCATTTTCAGGATGATTCACTCCCAAGAAGGGAGAATGAAAAGGATTCCTGCAAAATACTGTTCATTTTTATCTTTTTAGGGAAGGCTGTGTTCTTGGGCACAGAAAACAGAGGGTAAGTGCTGAGACCTCAGACAAGCACAATCCTACATTGCACAGATATCCACTCTCAGGTATTAGTCATCTTTAGTTAAATAATACAAATGGATTCCCAGCAAATTGCTTGCCAGAAGGAGGAGAAAAGTGAGTGCTAATGGTGCTGTGCTAGCTGGTGCCAGCCTTTGATATGACGGCTCTGCAAGTCTGACAGAGGCAGAGACAGAAAGAGGTTCGTGCCCATCAAGCTACAGCATGCCCAGAGGCCCAAATTTATCTTCTCTAACCCTATTCGACCCCTTTAACAAATGCTTCCTCAAGCAAAATGCATTAAGAGGTACCACGAAAATGAAAGGGTTTCTCATTCTTACTTACTCCCTCAATGCATAAAAGTGCTGTTTTCGGCCACAGAAGATACCAGAGCTGGCTAGGAATCCCAGATCTGGGAAATCCTGCAAAAGGGATGGCAGGAGGGCAAGGACTGGAGTATGGGGGAGGCAGGGAACGAAAGCCTGGGAGCTGGCAAGTCTACGTTATACTTAAAAGCTTGCCACTAACGATGGGTAAAACATAGGGGGTTTGTGCCCATCCAACTGCAGGCAGCTGCCTAAAGCGATGCTACCCTATGGCGTCCCGTGATGACCCAGTGACGCACAGCATCCCTGGCTGGGGCCAACACCAGGCAGGAGGGGACGTGCAGCTGGGCATGGGGAGCCCACACCGGCCCTTGGCAGCTGCCCAACACGAGGTCAGTCAAAGCCGCTCGTGAAACCACATGCCTAGCGCTTCATCTCTGAACCCGAGCTAATAGCTCCCCGCTGGTTTTTCCCCTCCGTAGCGCAGGATATTCAGGTAAGCGGAATGAAAAGCGCAATGTGTTGTTAAACAGCAGTAATTCAGTCAAGGTAGCATCCCAACGACGCTGGGTAGCAAACCTGTTGTCTCTGCAGCATTAACAAATCTGGTACTGCCAACAAATCTGGTACTGCCAATAAGCTACATAGTACTTACAGCACTTCCCCCACGATAAAGTTCTGGGTACCAGGCTGGGACTGCCGGGCTCCAATGGTGCTGTACAACCCCCCCCCACGAGCTCTGCCCTGGGCCTCCCCATCGAGAGGAAAAATGTGAATAAACTGCATCTCAATAAAGCTAAGCAAAGATTCCCACAGAGGTAAGGAAGTGTTACACCCTGGCTGAACAGCTCAGTAACCTGAGGAATGATAAAAAACCAGTGCCTAGAGTCAGTCATACATCCACATGCTTTGCTGGATCACAGCTGTGCGTCACAAGCCTTCAGCACAGCCATGAGCAGTCTTCCTCGCCTACCCCCAAGCCCCATGCTTCAGGCAGCAGGTTGTCTTCTCCCCGCCATTCCCCACATGCCTGGCACAGCCAGCGGGGCAGGGGCATGTCCTGCTTGTTAGCACAGGCGAGGTGGAGGACGCACAGTGCTGCACGTCCCCAGCAAGACCCCATGTGCTCCTCAGCACCGACGTTCATCTTCGCTCAAAACAGCCCAGGGAGGGCACCCCAGGTAAAAATGCTGAGCAGAGAGCGGCGAGGCAAGGTGGCACGGTGCACGCCAGAGGAGTTACCCTACCCTTTTTGTGAGCCAAGACTGCCTCAAATAGGTTTCTCTGTAAATGTAACAACCAACCGGGGATTTTAAGGTGCCCTTGACTATGCTGCTATAGGTCTTCTTCCAGTGTACTGCACTAACACAGGTTCCAGGTGGGAGCTGAAGGGTTAAGAGTCATTTTGCAGGGCTGCCTATGACATCGGTAGCATATATCATGAGGTTAGATACTGTTATTAGGATGAAAAGGACATAATGATACCAGAACTCAGGATTCACACCGACAGATTTGTGTTCCTTCAGGACTCAGCAGCATTTGCCTTCAGCAACAAGATGGCAGGGAAAGCAAAAGGTTCAGCAGCTGAAAGGAATGAAAATATGAACATAGACTAGATTTGAAGATGTTTAAGCCAGAAATTAGGAAAAGGAGGTATGAGATTCAGGAACAGCCTTGCATTACAAGCACTAGGGGCAAAAATTTCAGAAGGCAGGCAGCGTCAAGTGGGAGTGCTCGTTATGGCACGAGACTGCATTCACCAACCCCAAAGGTCCCTTCTGATCTCATACATCCTTTAATACTGATGCATTTTGCACATATATATATATATATATATGTACCACCACCACGTCGCACACAGGATGTTACAATTCCTCCCTTGTGATAGTAAATCTGGTATAATTAGGTAAGGCATAATTATAAGTAGATTCCATAATTTGCAAACGTAAAGATTCAGTAGCAAATTCAGCCCTCAGCCCTTTCTACTGAAGCCACTGAAATGACCCACGTCGCACACAGCATCAATGTAATCTTCATCTAAGGGGATGGCCATACTCACTGTCCTTGTTTTGGATGTTACAGCATTCCTCCCTTGTGATAGTAAATCTGGTATAATTAGGTAAGGCATAATTAAAAGTAGATTCCAGCCAAATTAATTTGCAAACGTAAAGATTCAGTAGCAAATTCAGCCCTGGTTTAATTCTACTGAAGCCACTGAAATGACCTCAGGGATGAATTTGGCCAACTTGAATCAATGAGCTGTGTGCCTTACAAAGGGGTAATGGGTCTCTTGGACAAACGCGATGATGCAGAGATGGGCACGTCCAGGATGGAGGCAATGGATAAAAGTGCCTCTTGGCTTAGGATCCTCTAGCACTTCAACCGCTGGGTTTACCAATGGGTTTGGTTAGGTAAAAAATTTAGCTTCAGCTTTTCTACAAAATAACAAAAGTAACACACTCTCCTTCAGGTCACTGCCACAGTATAGCAAGTGCTGGGTGGCCCTTGGGAATGTGAGCTTTCAGACAGATTAATACAGCTTGACTGAAGAAGGGAAGATGACAGACACTACTTAACAGACGCCAAGCTGGGCTGATCCTCGAACTGAATTTTCTTCACAATCTCACGGTCCCTTGATTGTAAAAGTCAGTCCCCATTTAATGAAGTGCAAATACTTTTGCTCTTGGTAATTACTTTTAATTTAGACAATGGAGAAAGGGTAAATATTCACTCTTTGGGTTTTTTTGCTTTTACTACTATTGTCTTCATTTTTTAAGAGGATCTCAAATATTCAGATGCCAGAACCACAAGTTCGGTGACAATAACTTAAATAACACCATAACAAAATACTTTACAAATATTATCATGTTCGCATGTAATGACTGGCAGTTTGTTAAGGTACTATATGCCTACGCGGTGGATTTGTGATCACCAGAAGAGGTACAGGGCCTTCATTACGCAAAGCCCTTGGAAAGTTTATCATAGGGAGTTTACCATAGTCACTGGGTCATCCTTGACTTTTAAAAACCTTTTGTGAATTATAATTATTTATCTGTGGTTTTGCCCATAAAGGACACCATCAAGGGCAAGAAAGCACAGATATAAAACAGAAAATGTAACTCTTCATCCTTTTCCCTCTTGGCCCCCAAATTGCTGGTCAGTCTGTTGCACAAGAGCACAAACTGGTTTATTTCATTCAGACCGTCGGTGTGCCGGGTGCCGCCAAGGGGGCAGAGCCAGGGGCGCGGGGCGAGGCAGCTGCCTGGCTGCGCTCTGCCTGCAGAGCGGCTCTCCCAAGCTGCAGGCAGCCCTGCCCACAGCATCACCGCAGCGGGGAGCAGGCAGCCCCACGGTGATGCATGTGCCGCCATCAGCGCTCGGGGACCCACAACCCGCTGCTCTAATTTTAGCACTCACTAACAGCCTCGCTAGCATCTGGGGAAGACATCTGCCGTGCAGACGCAGGCCGCCAGCAGCCAGTGGCAGAGCCCCAGAAACAACAACAGCAAACCCCTGGTGAGATCCACGGAGGGCAACAGCACGAGGACACAGCCGAGAGCTGCACCTCAGCTGACGGGCGCATGGACAGCAATGGCAAGAGGAGAGAAACGCTGGCCCAGAAGCGCAGGCAGGCTTGCAGCTGGAGGGGGCAGGCACAGCCAGCACCCAGGTCATCCCCGCGTGCCACCCCAGGTGCATGCAGAGCCCACCCCTCCCATCCCTTTCCCCTGGAGAACAGGGAACTGCTCAAAACCCTGGTCAAAAATTATGCACTCCCAAAACCTTGTCTAATTCACCCACTGCCTCTTTCCCCAAGAGCAGAGCTCCAGCCGTCCCCAGCTGCCAAGAATAACACAGTTGAGAAAGGGATGTTATGCCGTGCACCAAGCTATTGGAGAAAATCCCACTTTTATCTCAGTAAAACAACTTTCCCTTTCTACCGCTGGCAGAAAAAAGACCGTCCCCACCTATCTGCATTGCATAATCCAGCTGCAGCATCTAAAGCAATGTTTACCTGGGAAAAAGATACTGGGCAAATGCTTCATGCCTGGTTCCCAGGCTGCAATGGATGCAGCACTTGGAAACCAAGAAAACAACAACAGTGTCGGGTATCAGCCAGATCCGGGGATCACCAGTTTGGAAATGCAGCCGTCTGGGAAGACTATGCACATTAGAGGGCCAATTCGACATGAGTGCTGGGGAGATAGGCAGGACGAGCCAGTCAGGCTTTTCCACCGCTGATAGGTGTGATCCCGCAGCAAGGTTTCTCCCCTGCCATCGCAGCCCCCGAGAGACACCAAACCCGCTCTCATAGCACCTGTCTGCACATCAGCACCATGCCCTGCACCTCCCAGCCCCGCTGCCCTCCGCTTGCCCCGGGGCAGCTCCTCACACCCTCCTGCATGGTCACCCAGGCTTTCATCTGCTCAGCATCAAGAAGTCAGTTCAAAGACATCGATATGAAAATGCTGGGAGTCTCGAGCCCCAACAGGATGAATCCACCAGTCCCTGCTCAGACAACGTGCTCACGCAGCAATGGGAAAGTTCATGCATTTTATTCCTAAGGGGAGGAATCTCAGCTAATATTGATGCTCATTAAATAAAAAAAAACAACCCAAAAACTCTTCGCAAGGCTAGGGGAAAAAAAAAAAGTCCTGCTGTCTTGGGAAATGTCTTTCCCACTGGCTTCTCCTTAAGGATTTGGTTTAGGCTTGTGGGAACGTAACACATTAGAAACTCGCCCATAATTTGCATGCCCTAAACAGCAGGGAGATATCATGAGATCTGGTATTACTGAGATTTCTTTCCTTTGGCAAAACATATTCCAGAAGATTTACTTGGAGAAAAGTTCACAACTTTTACATTAATTACATACAATTACAACTAAACTGTATGCGCCTAGTGAGTGAAGAAAGGGCACAAGATGACACATTACCCTGTGGTTTTATTATACTGGCTTTGCTTCCTTACCTCATTTGCAAAATTAAGGTTGGTCATAATCCTTCCATCAGTCTTTCCTGAAAATTAGGAAGGGACCAAACCAGATTTTCCAATTAAAAAAATCTTCCCACAGTTTCAGAGATGTGAAAATGGATTTGCCAAGTATTTCATCTGAAGGAGCTTTCTGAAGTACCAGCTCGGCATCTGAATGTTGAGAAGTTTCTTTGCAAGTGATTTGGGAGATGCTCCGGTGAATATTCCCCAGGAATACACAAGTCCCAAGTGATCCCTTTACACTTCACCCATTCGTCTGTGACAGAATGAGAGGGAATGTGGGTCAGAGGGCAGACAAAGTTAAAAATCTTTAAAATATGTGCTTTAACAACAGCATTATTTGAGAATGCCTCTTATTTTCCTGCAAATGCTCAGCGGTGGTAAATAGGTGCAAGATGGAGCAAGAACACAGAAGCCTGCGAAGCCCTCAGAGATGGGGACCACAATGCAGCCACCTCCAGTGCCTCCTACCAGCCCCTTTTTGCCCTGAGCTTGGCAAACTCAGCCCAAAGAGGTCCTCCAAGAGAAATGCTGAAACCCTCTCCAGGCAGGTCTGAGCCACCCATTGCCATGCAGGACCTTAAATGGGATAAAGCAGGTGTTTCTGCTTCTGTGGGGAGGAAAGAGGCTCTGTAAACCCAAAATGCAAACAGCAAAGCTGCAGAGAGGTATGCGAGCAGGGTCTCCTTCCGCAGCACCAGCGAAGGAGAGATGTTCCCCGTAGCATGCCGAGTGTAGGGGACCAGACACTCGGCACCTCAGCCCACTAAAACTCACCGGTGGGTGTCAAGCTTTAGGAAATGTGTCCTCCTGGCTCATAATGCAGTCTTCCTTATTTTTAAAGCAATGGTCTACCTGAGCATGTTGGCCTTGGAGCCGGGTGTGACACCAGCACCTGGACAACCCACAGCAGGGTCTGAAGCCCCATTTTGCAATGCCCAGGAAAGCCACCACTGCCCAAAGAGCTTATGGTTCAGTTGTACACGGCAAATGGAAGAAGCCTTGCTATCCCCATTTTACAGATGGGAACCAAGATACAGAGAAGCTAAGTGACTTGCCTAAGGTCACACAAGAAGTCTGCAGCCAATGCCAGTCCCACAAGACCCAATCCAGCATCTTAACCACACACCAGCTCCTCTCTTTCATGTGGTGACTGGTCTGAAGCTTAAGAGCTGCTGACATTTCGCAAGGCAAAGCCACATCCTTGAGCCCTTCCTTGGCAAGTGCCCCGCAGCAGCTGACAACTTTGAGAGCAGCAGTGAAGTCTCATGCAGCAACTGGAGCTCATGGCCCATATTTCACCCCCTAGAAAAACCAGCCACTCGGCCCCAGCCCTTGCCCTGGCCAACGCCAAGCTCTCCATCACCTCCTCTCCCTTACCTGCAGGCTGCAAACTCAGAGCCAGCTGTTGCCATAACAGACTGTGTTGCCAAGGAAATACAGCAATATGTTTATCAATAAAAAGTGTTGGGTGTGCACAGCCAAACCAGTTAAATTTGCTGGGGCTGGAGCCACTCCCCCTGTTCTCCAGCTCTCCTAACCCACCTGTGACTTTCTCCTCTGCGGCTTTAGACATTACCACACACACAAGCAGAGACACAGAAAGACTTACTGGCCTGTGGAGCTTCCCCATTCCTTCAGTCCAGCATTGCAACAGGCTGCCCAGAGAGGTTGTGCAGTCTCCAGCCTTCAAGGTTTTCCAGACCCAACAGAACAATGCCCTGAGGACCCTCCTCTGACCTCATGGCCAACCCTGCTTTGAGCAGCAGGTTGGACTAGAGATCTCCTGAGGTCTCTTCCAGGCTGAATTACCCTCTGACCCATCCTGGCCATTGCTCTGCCTCCCATTGCTCCCTCACTGCCATTAAATGCTCATCCCCAGCAAGTGGTGGGACTCGAGCATCTCAGTCCCCATCTGACCACCCCCATGGGGAGCATCCCCTTCCCTTGCTGCAGCTCCATGCATGCATGGATGTTATTACCCACGCTTACAGCTCTTGACTCTGCAAGAAATGGTAAAACCTGGTATGGAAAGGTAAGAGCCAGATTTTGTAAACCCTTGTCAAGAGAAGTAAGCCCGAGTTGTTCCTAGACGTGGAGCTGGGTGCAACTGGCCCAAAGTTAGGGAACAAAAACCAGAACCTCAGTCTTAACACTGGAGTTAACCAAACCACGCTTCTTGAAATCCACCATCCTACAATTCCCAAACAGCAAACGAGGAATATACCCAAATCCACAGCAAATAGGAAACCCCAATATTGACTTGAAAAATGAAATTCAAATGTTTGAAGAAAAGATTTAAAAGATCTAAACGCATGATATAATCGAGCCAGTAAAAATTTTGAGGGCAGTGTTACAACTTCAAGAAAAAAGAAGAAAATAATCTATCTGTAAAGCTCCTTCCCTGCTCTAGGATACTCTCCAACACACTCTTATTCTCTAGTATTTGCCTTGAGCAGTGGGCAGGAAAGACTGCTACCAGCAGTGCCTACCACACGCTGACTTCTCCTACCTACCGCTCTGTTTTCTTTTAAGGCTTGGATGTTTTTAGAGACCTTACAGGAGACCTAGGGGTTTCCCCCATATTTTTGTTAAACAAAACTTTAAAACCAAGCTACTTGAGTGCTCGCATTCTTCCAAACAAGTTCACATGCACCTTCAAAATCAGGAAGAGGAAATAACCTAACTCGTGAAACAGGCTGAGATTTACTTTATTTTAATTATTAAAAATGACAGTGTTAATTTCAGAGCCTTCAATAATTCAGCCTAATTACCCAGGAGACAAAACTGTCAGACCGGACCCTGTAAAATATATATAAACAAAACAAAACGTATCAGCAGCAGGCAGAATGACTGATTCTATTACCCTGTCCCCAAATAAATGCCACGCTGCCGAGTGCTGGCACGGCTGCAGGTAATAAAAGTGACTCTGAATGTTTCAGGAAGGAACAATGCTCCCGCGTGCAGTTAGAAGCGGGTGACAGCATCCTTTCTTCCATTCAACTGGGGATTTTTAAAGCCGTAGCTCCTCAGCCCCTCCAAATCCTTTTGTTCGGCAAACAAGGCGCCCTGCACAGATGGCACTGACTTGTGAGACAAACCACTCTGGATAATTGTTTGTCCTGGCCGTGAGCAGCAGGAGAGTGCGTGGAGCCAGGGACCGTGCAGCCGCAAACCACCCTGCAACGGGCATCTGTGTTTTCCCCCGCCTCGCAGGTCTACATACAGAGTGCACAGGGGCGAGGAAAGGCTGCGAAAAAAGGAAGCGTACCCTAAAAAAAAAGCTTATGTACCAAAAAGAGTTGAATTAGTCGTGACAGCAACACACCCGGCATCTTTGCTCTGCCTTACACAGGAAACCTCTCAGGCACAAAGGAGCGCATCCCGCTATTTATACAAACCACTGCCTCCCTCCGCGCCAATCAGAGCCCCATGCTCACCCGCGTTTCCCAGCGTGCTTTCTCTTGTTGTCAGTGAAAATGGACCCCTCCGTTTCATCTAATTAATTTACTTCTTCTCCCAAGCACGTTCGGGGGGGCGGGGAAAGAGGTAGGAGAGCCCAGGGACAGGACCCCAAAGAAATCTGCGTCAGCTTCTTGCCACTAGACCGTTCCCCAGAAAAACAAATGCCAAGTTAAATTCCATAAGCCACCATAACCACCATAAACACAGATTCCTGCAAACAGAAATACCATCAAAAAAAGGTCACATCAGTAGGAAGGGAGACCTGGTGCTTGGAGCCAGGCAGAGCCCTGCCTTCCTGCCCTTGCTGCTCTGGCTCCCGCATCTGGAGGAGATGGACCTGTGATGCTGCATCTCCATTTAGAAAGACACTGGGAAATCTATCCCTTTTATTGATGGTGCTGTTGTGGAATTCGGTAAACGGATAACATGCTCAGTATCTACTAGCATGACTATAAACACAAAAAAGGAAAGGAAAAGCCTGCGGCAAGACTAATATTAATACCCAGCCATGTCACTCTCAATTAAGTTCATATCTAATGAGCGCATTTTTTCCTTGCACTGTCCACTGATGCTGTAAGCAATGTCCAATGAAAAGCATAAAACACTGCTTCTGGAAAGCAATGATCTGTACTGGTGAATTTTGAACCGACCAATTATGAACATTATTTTTAATGGAACAAGCAGGATTTCTACTGACTGTAGTCGTCAACGCCAGAAAATGTCTGCGTCCACAAAATGTCCAGACACACTTCTCTCAGACTGCAACCACTACTGCATTACTTGATTTTCTAGTACTATTACCTCTGTAAATATATACATATATATAAAATGTAAATAAATCTCCTGTGCACCCTAACTGACAACCATTCTCACTCAGTATTGCTATTGCACTGTAATCGCCTGTTTTCCATGAACATCAGCTGTTTCTCCAGATTGCACAAGATCTGAAACTAAGTAGTCGAATCTATCCGAGCAGCACTCTTCATTATTAGGTAGGATATAATTTTGTTTTGTTGCCCTAAAATCAGCATTGTAGCATTCAAACATGGAAAACCTTACATCATCCCCCAAAAGCACTTATCTGCTCCCTGCAGAAGGTGTGGCAGGGAGAACCAACAGCAATGCTGGGCAGATCTCAAGCGAGTAGAGCAGGATAGCGCTGCGGCGAAGTGAACAAGTCCCGACGCACAACTTTCCCCAGAGGAGGTTACATTACACCCAGATCCACTGCTACAGCCTTCATAGAATCATAGAATCGTTTAGGTTGGAGAAGACCTTTAAGATCATCAAGTCCAACCGTTACCCTAGCCCTGCCAAGTCCACCACTAAACCATGTCCCTAAGCACCACATCTACACATCTTTTAAATACTTCCAGGGATGGGGACACAACCCCTCCCCTGGGCAGCCTCTTCCAATGCTTGACACCCCTTTCGGTGAAGAAATTTTTCCTCCCGTCCAATCTAAACCTCCCCTGGAGCAACTTGAGGCCGTTTCCTCTCGTCCTATCGCTTGTTACTTGGGAGAAGAGACCGACACCCACCTCGCTACAACCTCCTTTCAGGTAGTTGTAGAGCGATGAGGTCTCCCCTCAGCCTCCTCTTCTCCAAGCTAAACAACCCCAGTTCCCTCAGCCGCTCCTCGTAAGACTTGTTCTCCAGACCCTTCACCAGCTTCGTTGCTCTTCTCTGGACACGCTCCAGCACCTCGACGTCCTTCTTGTAGTGAGGGGCCCAAAACTGAACACAGTATTCGAGGTGCGGCCTCACGTGCTGAGTACAAGGGGACAATCACTTCCATAGTCCTCGTGGCCACGCTATTTCTGATACAAGCCAGGATGCTCTTGGCCTTCTTGGCCGCCTGGGCACACTGCTGGCTCATATTCAGCCGTCTATCAACCAATACATATTCCCACAGGCATCTGTCTGTCCCTGGGTTGCGCTCCATGACAAGGTACAGGCACACCCTCCAAATCATTTTAATGAAAACTAGTTGTAGAGAGAAAGTTGACCCACCTCCCCAATCCAGTTCACTTTGTAGCCTTCGTAAAATTAAGCTTTGGATTGACTACGTTAATGTAATTCATGTTAGTCTGCATGGCTGGAGACCCCTGGAGGCAACGTGGAGCTCTGAAGCATGGCGAAGGAGAGCTGCTTTGCTCCCAAGAGTCACCTCTCCTCTCGTGATGCCCTGATACATTCCTCTCCCTCCTTCCTTTTTTTCCAGGAAGAGATCACTTAATCCCAAGGACTTACAGCACATGGCTGGCTCTCATCCCCTCCCAGGGAGCTCTGGAGCATACAACCATGTCCAAGAAGCCTTCTATATCTCTTTTGCATTGAGGAGACCCAGGAATAAACCGGAGCAGCTTCCCACCATCATACAGACTTGGTGCTGGCCTACCCTTCTCAGTCAGGAAGAGCACACTAATAATGGGTGGTTAAACCCAAAATACATATCAAAAGCCATCCTAGCCAGTGACAGACCTACTCAGATAGGGGCAGCAACAACCTGAATGCGAGTATTGAAGCCAGGTACAGGCCTGTCCTTTCCAGATGTATCCACGGTTGTGCCTACACTGTTGGCCTGGCTTGCTTCACAGCTTTGGTCTGCCTCCATCCAGCACTTCATCAACAACATCCCATCTTCTGTCCAAAACCAACAATCAATCAATCACAGGCCAAAGCATTAATCCCAGCGGGGTGTTGAACAGAGTAGACAGATCATGTAGATCTTCCATCCTCCTTTCCTTCTACTGCCAGCAGTCTCTTACTACTTTTTCCCTGGTTTAGTTACCAGGTGTTTCAACACAGGACAGTGAAGGAGCAGAGAAAGAAAGACGCTACTAAGGTACAGTCCATTTCTCAAAGATTTTAACACACGGGATGAATTCTCCATGAGGATTTCCCTCCAAAACATTTAACAAAGAAAAACATTTTTTTTTTCTCAGGCTGGACCTGTACTTGCAACAAAATAAAAACTATCTCTTGGGGTGGGAGAAAGGGCAGAAGAAATGTTCTGAGTCAGTTCAACCTCAAAGAAATAATGCTGTTGTTTTAAAATTACCCATCCTTCTGAAGTCAGCCGGCCAGAAGTGATCCTTTCCAAACCTATCTGCTTTGTTTTTTCTTGCTAGTTTAGTGAGGTTTTAAAGGAGAGGGAGGACGGAAAATAAAAGTCAACATTTTCAGGAGGTATCTGAGCCCCACCTGACCACCCCCATCCACACGCTGCAATCTGATACAATCATTTTATTACAGCTTCAGCTCTGCTAAATCAAATTTATCCACCAGGCCATAAATCTTGCCGTGTATTGGAGCAGATCCCTGGTTTCAAGCTCCAAGAGATGCTTCACCCAAGCAATTAATGTCCCGACTCAGTTATTGTTTAACCCGCGGTGTGGCAGGGGGAAACAAGTGGTGCAAACGGCAGAGTTTGCATGTGCAGCTCGAAACAGCAAGTCAGCAGATGATCGAGACCCAAATGTTTAGCAAGTACGAAGGAAGTAAAAAAAACATTTGTATTCAACAGCTCCATCGAGTCTGTACGAACACTCCAGGGTCGAATCCACACGTGAACTGTTGAACGATCAGTCACGTGTTATGAAATTCTCCCTCCAAAACTCTCACGTTTTAAGACTACCTGGCAGAGACAAAAGACCTGGCAGGAAATCAAATCTATTTCACAGGGTAATTATCTTCCATCCTTTAAAACTGTTGCCAGTACTGAAGAAATGGGAAATTAGGATTATCGCCTCAAAATGCTGCAAGAACAGCCCTGAGTTCCCTTGCAACATCCCCGCACCTGGCAGCCTCGCAAGGCTGAATGCTTGCACAACTCCCGGGGGTGGCACGTAGCCCATGTGTTCAGGGAGGGGAAAGCACAGAAGCGGCATCCGTCAACGAGCAGAGAGAAAAATGCACGGGGGTGTGATCCTGAGCTCTGGGAAAAAGGCTGGAGGGCTCCTTTAGTCATTCCTTTGCCACCGGTAATGCTAGTTGGGACACGGGCTTGATGCCCGGCTTTGGACAAGCGGCTTGGCTGCAAGGTACCTGTTGGCCATGTTTTGGGAGCCTGCTTTGCTGAGGTGCCTTTACCATACATGTGACTGTATGGTAGGAGGTGGCTTGATGTTGATGCTGGAATTCCTGGTCATTGCAGAGGAGGACAAGGTAACTTATGGCAGATTGGTGGCGAGGAAGGAGAGGCTGGTGAGCAACCAGTTTTGCCGCTGAAGAAAACATGCTGGGTAGCTGGCCCCTCCCATGCAACTGCTTTCTGTGAGGTCTATTTTGAGCCCAAGCATAAACTGTGATTTCAAGGCAGAGGAAGTTCCTCAGCCTGCATCACACTAAGACAATAAGAATGGTCCCTTGGTTTGGTTTCATTGCACAAGGTCCCCCCCCCACCACCACACTCCAACAGTTTCTTATGAAATCAGCTGAAACACTAGGAGTAAAGAAAAAAAAGTAATTCCTAAAGCAATGGCAACCCGCCAAGTTTTTAAAGAGGCAAAGCTTGAGAGGCTCTCTGGAAACTCAGGTAACTCGCTGCACGAGCCAAGGGGAGAAATGAAGTGCTCCGCTCCCTTCCCTCAGCCTCCTTTTTTTCATGTATTTCTGCTTGATAGAAAAGATAGTAACAATAAAAATGGAAGTCAGGACTACAAAAGCAAGGACCTGCTCATAGATACTTCAGGGACCCTGTAGGCCTGCCAACAAACTCAGCCCAGGCTGCAAACTCCGCTGGAGCTCCAACAACCCGCTCAGACACGTGGGAACCTCAGAGGCACCGGCCCATGTGCCAAGGAGGTTTCTCCCTCTCTGAGGCCAGGCCATGGAGCACGTGCGTCGGTTATGATGCTTTGTTCAAGGAGCTTGTTATTCCCTGTAGAGACCGACACACTGAGCTCCTGGTGACCAGCAGACGGCCTGTACAAACTCCTCCCTCTCTGCTTGGCATCGCCCTCGCACAGCCAGCTGGTTTGGGGCATAATGCTTCAAAAAAAGGAAGCAGATTGATTTGACAGACCACTGGGGAACAGTGGCTTCTCTGCAGCCTAGTAAACATGACCTACAAAGAATGACTGAAGGAACTAGGTTGCTTAGTCTAGCAAAGACTGAGGATAGACACGATAACCATCTCTAAAATACATGACAAGTAGCTGGAAAGAAGTGAATAACCTGTTCTCCTTTCCCACGGCAGATCGGACAAGGCGAAACCAGACCTAAATTGCAATGATGAAAATTCAGGTTAGAGGTTAGGAAAAGCCTTTCAGTTGGGAATGACAGTGCCACACTGGAAGTCATTACCTGGTGAGATTATGGAATTGCCATCTGTGGAGGTTTTCAAGACCAGGCTATAGAAACATCTATTTAGATATGAGCTGGTCTTGCCTTAGGGCAGAAAGCTGGGCTAGATGACCCCTGGAAGACTCTTTCATGTCCTGTTGCCACTTACTCAATTAGTAACAGTGGTTCACAAGTCAGTATCACAATTTTTAAATCAATTGGTTGCTTTGAGGCCCGTTCTTGACGTCCGCAATTTCATGCTAAGCCCAGTCCTTCCAGGACTACTGCTCTGTAGGTCCCAAATTCCTACCAACAAAACAGGCGACCACAAGAGCGTATCTGCTTCACATGTTGGCTTCCACATAGCAGAGGAGGTCCAGAGCAGCTGGTCTTGCTCACAAGGACAAGATTTCCAAATGATGGCGGGGCTGGCAGAGAATCACACAAAACTCTGGAGTGCAGCCCTTGCTCTCCTGAACTGGTGTCCCTCGGTCAGCTTGTCTCCAATACAGCCCCAACCTTGTACACACAAATGGAGGGAAAATCTCCATGAACATTTTTGTTGCCAGCCACCTAAGCCTGCAAGCTGACTGCTGTAATCACAAGGGTGTATTCTGTCTCCTTGTACATGCATACACTGCACAGATATCTAAGACACAAAACATGACAGTTAACCATCGGGGGAAAAAAAAACAGTGTCTAAGCAGACATCAAGAACGTATCAACCTTTTGAACCCAACTCTCTTGCGACATGCATCTGCCTTAGATTCACCCCAGAGCAGACAGTTTCCAGTTAAATTGATGCATGAGAGGAGGCTCAAGCCTCTTCCACCTCCCCATGCTGAAGATCAGACACAAACATGGAAGGTCCAACCAGGCTCCTGGTCAAAGACAACAGAGGTGGGCCAGGCTGCGCTTCCCACCACAGCACAGGCGAGCCCCCGGTCAGCATTTCAGCTGAAACGTTGGCTTCCCTTCCAGCTCCCTCTCCCTGAGGGCATCATTTCTTCCTTCCAAGGCATGGCAATGGACAGATCATATTGGAGAATACACATTTCTGGAGCTGAGGTGCCAATTCAGCCCACCACGCTGAACAACCTCCTCCTTAAAGCTCCCATTCAGAACTTGCATTGCAGCCCCAAACACACAACCATCACAGTGGCACAGAAACAAGTGTAAACAAGCCACTGGCATATTTTAATATGCCCTCAGAAACCAGGTACTGTGTAAACCAATAAGGGTCTGACTTTAACAAGAGGGCATAAGGAGACATATTTAGCATCTTACTTTAATTCTTCTAAATTGTAAGCAGTTTTTCAGCTATATTAATTCTTTGAAGCGAGTGGTTCTCCCCTAATCATCCTGGTTTATATTTACATGATGAAGTGTAATGATGCATCTCAGGAATGTTGTGGTATTGGTTAAATTAACTAAGACAACTCTGGCTGCAAACTGATGAATTTTAATGTGTCAACATCAGATATGAAAATGCAGTTGTGCGGGTCTCCGGATTCACGTGACCATACGGTTCAGAATTCTAATTAATGCCTTTGGATTTCATTTCACATAACTTACAGCTATATTAATTCAATATTTTTTCAGAATTTTGGAGAAATGTATATTTTGCCAAGCTGTGGGTTTTCAGAATAAGTGGTTTCCCCTTTTCCTGACAACCTCATCTTACCTCCACGTGGACTAGCAGCCTTCCCAAACCAGAGGTCAGCTGGAGCTGTTCCTCTGCCCCAACCAGTCTGGAGACACCCACCTTGCAAGAGCCATAAAGGTTTATTACTAAAACCAAACTCGTTTTCAAATCGTTATGTGCTGTGAGCAATCAGACAAACTCTCCAGGAGGAAATGCAATCCAGCCTTCTGAAACACAGTGGTTGTGACGTGCAGGGATAGCACAGACCCTGAAGCCAGGCACTGCTATCAGCACTGCAGACCATTGCCATCGTATGAGCACTGACAGAAGATTTCCAGCTCCGTGGGGCGTTGCACAGTGCATGGGTTTGCAAGTTCCAGTTTGGGGACAGTGATATTTTCTCTTCTTCATCTGACCCCATTTCTTAATGATCCACATTCAAGATCTCCCTCTAGGTAACAAACAACATTTACTTGTGCTTCTCATTAGTTAAACCAAATCTAAATAAAACGAAAGCGCAACCCACATTCATTCCAGAACTCAAAGCAGATCTGGTCAGACATACATGCCATCCACTGTTATTTTAGAAAAAATATTTCAGCACAAAAACTAATAATGCTCAATATCTACATGGTGTGAACGAAGCAACTACAGCCAACTCTGTGCCTTTCTGAAACACATGCAATGCTTTCAAAAGTCAGGTACATCATTAAGAACAGCTCACAGTAGCCTTGAAAGACCCCCACAAGTGACCCTGGCAGGCACTGACCTCATGCCCAGTACAAGAGGGCTTCTTATCTGTAAGCACATCTTAGCACGGCTACATTCATGTAGGATTTCTTCTGACATTATAGAGTTACACACTTCTCACAGCATGGCAGGGAAAGGATGGCCGTGAGAGGTGTAAAGATTTAAGACGTTTCTCTTATTTTCCTTCACAAGAGCTACATATAACTACAGGCACTACCAATTTAAGAGCTCAGCTCTGCAAGAACTAAACATGCTCAGCTTCCCGTCCACAGTGTCCTGCAGGGGGAAGGTTTTAAAGCATCAGACAATGTTTGTTCCCTTTTTGAAAGGGTCAAGAGGATCCAAGATTGGGATTGCCAGATCTGCAGTTTCCTGCATCCCTTACTTCAGAGAATTGCTAGGGAAACACTGATCGCAAAAAAAACAGTGCAAATGCAGAATTACTGGTTGCACTCCCCAAAGTGGTATTACAGAAACACTGGTAAGGGCCAGGCGATACAACATGCAGTGACGATGTGTCCCAGTAGGTGCTGGTTGTCTCCACTCTCTAAATGGAAATGCTCTGGAGCAGGCACAATGTTTTTGCTGCCACAATGGTCAGTCCCTGCTTTATGTCTGAGACTCTGGACATTACTCAACTAATATAGCAAATAATTCACCAAAACACCAAAGCAATGCACCTGATTCTCAAAGAGCATTTAAGTACTCAACTCAATTTTCCTTCAATGGGTATGAGGCACTTAGATGTCGCCGAGAATCTGGGCTACAGACCTACTCTCCCGAAACCGGGTTATTTCCACATTCGCACAAAAGGGGGTAAGAAAATGTCAGAAAGCAGCAGGACAAAAGGCCATTGCGGCTAAAGCAGGGACACAACCAGAGTCCAGCAGCTGCTGCTTTTCGCCTTCTCTCAAAGGGACCGAAACTGCATCAACACAAGCCACCAGCCTCCCTGCTCTCCCCGAGCGGGAGACACTGACCTCCACCTGGCCTGGACCAAATCATTAGCACCAGCTCTTCACTGGCCACCCTCTTCAGCAAAAGAAGCGGATGAGAGAAGAGAGCCTTGTACCGCAGGGACCCACCGCCTGCCGCTGGGGGACACAGCAGGGGCTGGGCACACCGCCTGGCCCTCAGGCTCCTTCCTAGCCCCCTCCCCAAATCCAGTTCCAGATCTGGCACCTTGCTTCTAGAGGGAGGCAGGTAGTCTGACTTCAGCAAAATAAATAAATAGATCTGTTGAATTTAAAAGGTTCAAACTCCCTCTTTCCACCCCAAAGTGTAGAAAACCGCCTGCATGGTCATAAGCAAGGACAGCTTTTAGCCTGAAGCTCCAAATCACATTAAAAGCCAGTATTATAGTTTTACAGGGACAGAACAACGGTGGGAAACAAAACCCCCAGAAGTACTGAACAGAGCATTTCTGAAGTGAAAGAGCTGCACAGTTTCATCTCACAAACCTCTATAAAAAGATGTTACTAATGCACAAGAATCTCTCTCCGTAAATGCTGCGTGACAAGCAGTCAGGTAGAGCCGATGAACACTTACTTAACAACAAAACCCCAGGAAATATTAAAAAAAGCTCAGACTGCAATCCTAATCCTGCTACCAATCTTTTGCTTAAATATTGTTATTATGTAGTTGTTATTTGCATTATAAGCCTAGTCACAGACAACAAGCCTTGTCTGAGCTGTTGTTCAAACACAAAATAAACATAGGTTTTTCATCCCCAACAGACTGGAGACATCACAGCTAAAGCAGGGACACACAAGGAATGGTGGGAGCCTTGCAAAGGCTGCCTCCCCGTTTCTGCTCAGAGATTAATTGCACCAAGTGCATCTGATCCTGCACTGGTACCCACCGTGGTAGAGCATCCCCATCTCAGGCTGTGATTAACCATCCCACCTTCCCCGCATACACACCAGGGATCTGCCTATGTTCTCCTCGATTTGTGCATAACACCTAATTGTTATTTCTCCTCTGAAAGTGCCTAAGGACTCCTAAAGGGTTTACAGCCCCATTACCTCAGGCACTGTAAAAGCAGTGAGCCCAAGGTCAGTTCCCACCCACAGATACAGGTGGGATTGTGTACATTAACCACAGTGGCCTCCAAAGCCTCAGGTGGCCCCAAAAAACCTTTAACTCAGCCTGAGCACAGCGGCCAACAACTCACCCCGCACAACTGAAGGAGAGAGGTTGGTTTCTGCTGAAGCAAAAATAAAATAATTTCTGAAAAAAAAAGAAAATAGAAAGAAAAAAAGAAAAAAAAGAAAAAAGAAAAAAGAAAAAAGAAAAAAGAAAGAAAAAAAGAAAAAAGAAAAAAGAAAAAAAGTTATTCCCAGATCAAATTAAATCTTGTTCTAAATGGCTGTTAAGAAGGAAAAGTTTGCTTTGCGTTCCACATTTGCATGAAAGCAATATAGTTTTATTACAAGAGATTTCTTTTTTAAGGCCCTGGGGCTTTTGTACTGGAGCTTCTCGCCCCACGGTGGGACAGAGGCATCAAAGCAGAACGTCACAGACAAATAAGGATGCAATACGCTGAAACACTGCCCTCAGAAGAGGGAGTTGGACATTCTTCAGTTCTGACAATGAAATACTGTTTAGTAAGGCTTGCAGAGCCGTTTCCTAAAAAATACAAACTTTATTCAAATCCCAGAGCAATTCATAAGCCTGATGCTAACTGCCACCCTCATATAAATCACTGACTACGTTTTGAGAGCAATCTCATTAGCTATTGTATAAGGAGCTCACATACATATTGATGAGTGCTGCGGATCACTCCCTACCTTCCCACATCTTTTCAAATAGGTGAAACATGCAAAAAGAAATCTTCTGTAGGCTTTGAAAAGACCAAGAAGCTTCAGAAAAGGCTTCTCGTCACCATTTTTTTCAAATGCAGGCCAAAAAAAAAAATCCACTGAAGTCTCTACTCTTTCATGGAAGAGATGGCAGCTGTATTGCTGCTCTCTTTTTTAGTACTCAGCAAGGGGTCCTTTCTCAGACAAAATCCCTGATGATGCAAGGGGAGTTAGGAGGCCAGACCCTGACCCAGGAGACCATCCGCTCCCTCCAAGGCAGATGGATCCCGCAGTGCATCCTCAGGCAGGGCTCCTGCAACCGCCTGCGAGAGAGGGTCCGCACACCCTGCGCTCACGGGGAGCTATATCTGACCATGCCTTTGCCTTGCATTTATTTTCTTTGATCTTGTCTACATTTTCCTATCTTCTAGACTCATTTGCTGATGTTGTTCCTCCTCCTCCTCCACATCTTCATTGCTCGCTGCTTCTCTCCCTTCTTTTGCTGCTGTTTTATGCTTTATTTTCACTTCAAACGTACATATTTAAACAAGCACGATCACAATATACCCATTCCTCCCTTTACACCAAAATACAGACTCTTGCCCCAGCAGTTTGATCGTTTGGCTCCAGTCAAGTTAGGTGAAGAGTGCATCCAAGCAACCTGTGAGCATGGCTGATTCTGCTTAATTAGGGACCTGCTCCATTGGCAGATCAGTGGAGTCACTAAGCAGCAAGGGCTGGTCCCACACTGTCAAGAACAGCAACTTCTTCAACCAAGCCACCCAGCTCCAAAAATGCCACTTTTCTGCCTTGTCTGAACACACATAAGTTGCATCGCCATAACAACGCCATGCAGCCGAGGAAGAAACAGCCCCTTCCCTCCTTGCTCTGATGTCATCACGCCGGTATACACATGCGTTCACCACCACTCTCTTCCCACTGAGAACAAGCTGCAGTGATGCATGACATGTTCCTGCAGCTAAAACTACCCCTGAGCCAGGAGTAACTACACGGGTTAGGGCAAACAAACACAAGAGGCAGGCACCAAACCCACAGAGCCGGGTACGTCCTGCTGCGGCAGCACACCCAGACACACCTTGGGAGGCTCCCATTTCTCCACCTCCCAGCCCTGGCAAGCATGTGAGAACAGAGCAGGTTTAGCTCCACGCGCTCCTCCTCCTTCCCAGCGTTGCACTCGCTCCCGGCTCCCCTTCCAGAGGAGCTCGTTTTATAATGAGCTGCAGGGACACGCCACAAGAAGAAACCCAGAGGCATCAAATGAGCCAAAGCTAAAGGCTGAGGACTGGGGGCTTTTTTTCGGTTCGACCCTTTTGAGGGCATAATGACTTATTTTTAATTAAAAAAACTCCAAAACTAAGTAAATACACCCAGTTTTTAATGAACTGGGGCAGCTCTGCGACTTAAATTGTAACCATTTCAGCAGCCTGACCAGGCACCCAAAACCAGCACTGGTAACAGCCCTGTTTCCCACCAGCAGCAGCAGATGATGCGCTATTACAACGTGTCGAGACATTAAGCAGATTAGCAGCAGCAGCCTGTTTGAACCCGTTTTGCCGGCTTGGCTCCGGGGGAAGGCTCAGGCCACGGGAGCAGCCCCAGTTTGGCCCCACAAGCACAACTTCGGAGCCCGGCAAGTGCTAAAGTCCATCCGTCCGCCCATCCCAGAGCAGGCCACGGGCACATTTTGGCGGCTCTGCGGGGTGATTGGCTCACGATCCCAGCACATGGGATGGAAATTCAGAGCTTGACAGCCACCCCTGATGTACATCGACCTCTGCATGATGCAAACAGGACCATGTTGCTAAAGATTTCAATGCAGCCATCGGAAACCCATTGCGGGTAACCCCCAGG
Organism: Aptenodytes forsteri; assembly: GCF_000699145.1. Classification (NCBI taxonomy): domain Eukaryota; kingdom Metazoa; phylum Chordata; class Aves; order Sphenisciformes; family Spheniscidae; genus Aptenodytes; species Aptenodytes forsteri. The sequence continues at coordinate 14,557,968 of NW_008795405.1, forward strand.
GCTGACTCGCTACCTCCAAGCAAGGACCATTTAAACGCCTCCATCTGCACAATGGGGAACCGCTGTTATTTATTGCTGCCAGCGGGATCAGTCCTGCATGAAATCTGAAGGAAGACAGGGTGCCCAACTCAAGTAGCTAACAAGCGTGCTGCTGCTTTGTGCTTTTATGAAATACTTACGGCCTCCCAGAAAGCATCAGGTGGAATGGAGAAAATAAAAACATCCCTTATCACTCAGGATGCTTTAGCAGAGATTAAAGTCAGAGGCATTTCAAAGCAGGAACCCGGGCTGGCAGGGGAATCTGCCAGAGCATCCCTGACAGGCTTGGAGGTTACGGACAGTCTGGGGGGTCACCCTTCATTTCTTTCATTACAGGGGAGAAAATTCTTGAATATTTTTTCTTCTGTTGTCACCCAGGGCCATGCTATGGGAAGGGATTAGAAACACAGCTGAAATTCTTCTTTCCTACCTAGCACTGAGGAATTGAGCAGCCCAGGATGGATCCTTTGACTTAAATATCTGTTTTTCCAACTCTGATGTCTGCCTTGCAAGACCCTGGGTGCAGCAGAATTAAGGCTCTTTATTGCTCAAAGCAGAGAATGCCTAATCAAAGCACAGGCTAACTCTCCCCAAAGCCACATTGCTCAAGACAGCTCCAGAAGCAGCCCTAAATCCAGCAATAAAATAATCAGAGGCCTCTTCCCAGGTCCCAGCACCAAGCATCAGAGGAGGCAGAGGGCTAGCAGGAGGTTAGCCAGGTCTGTGCGGCAGTCTCCCCCCAAACCAGGCTGGTTTGGAAAGTAGTTCTGCTCCAAAACAAGGGTCCTGGTCCCCCCGTTCCTGGCAGCCTTCTTCCAATGCCACAAAGATGGTCGTTCGTTGAATGGTGTGTGAGCTGGGCATACTTTAAACCTCAGGCAAAGTCCTCCACATGCTGCCATTCCTCACCTGCTCTCCCTCGCCCCGGCCCGGTCTCTTCCACAAAGAGAATAAAATCAGAAAAGGCTCCACTGTGGTGAAGAGGTGTAAACGGATACGAAAAGTTTTGAAGGAGAGGCCAAAATTTGGATACTTTTCCCTGTAGCATGCCTGGATGCAGAGCATCATTTCCAGCTTCCAACTCTGACAGCGCTTATTCAGTCCCTGCACCTCCATCTCATCCAGCACAGCTTCAACAGCCAGGCCATGGAGGATATGGAAAGCCAGCTCAGGCAAGAGACAACTCAGCTCAGCTTGCAGCAATGAGGGGTTTTGTAGGTCCAACCGCTGCAGATCCAACTCCCTGGCTTGCTCTACAAATCAACCTTTCTGTGTTGGATGGGCTCTGTAGCAGAGCGAGCTTGCTTTTCCTTCGGGTGCTTGCACAGTCCTGTGAGCAAGCTTAGGAGATGGCTGCTCTGAGAGAACTATAGCTCCAGGAGCATTTTCATTAATCAGTTGTCTCATCGACAGCAGCTGCATGAAGCCTTAAAGCACAACTGGAAAGCAGCATCTTGGCACTTGCCTTGTGGCTTCCTAGAAAAGCTTCCCTTTCCACCTCCTTCACCGCAGGAAAACCTCACTTTCCACCTCTTAGAATAGCAAAAGTTGTGACTGAGGTATTCCTGAATGAAGAAAACCAACACCCATTCCAGATAAATAGCTTCAAGGATTGGTTACGCAAGGACTTTTCTGAGCATCCCCACCGAGGACTTTTCTGAGCATCCCCAACAAGGGCTCTTCCAAGCATCCCCACCAGCGGTGAGGGGCTGGAGCAGTACGGGCCACCAGGCAGCCTGCCCTGCCTGCTCTGCCCTTTGCAAGATCCAACAACCCAGCAGCTGAAGGCCCGTGTCAGCCTGCAGCGGGGCAGGCTCCTCTGGCTGTGGTGACACCAGTGCTGCCTACAATGAGCAACACTACCAGGAAACAAAAGTTCAAGCCAACACAGCCCTGCAGGGTTCAAACTGCTGCCATGTATTTCCATATAAGGGCTATTTAAATGCAAAGGCTAGTAACCATTTCTTTGCTGATCGTTTTGCAATAGGATAAATACACTGGTGAATATGAAGGGAAAGCGAACAAAAGGACCCCGCTTTGTTTCCCACCCTTTTTAAAGTGGCATATCTGGATTCATGGCTCTTTACCTGGGAAGGACACCCACGCAGCAATGGTTTCGCCGCAGACTGTACAAAGAAAGGAAATTTGGAATGAAAAGTAAAAAATCTGCCCTAACCTATGAACTCCGGCACTCAGGAAGGTCCCGTAACGCGAACGCTTCAGAACACTTCTTCTCTCTCTTTGAACACCACGCAGCAAGAAACTGTCTGCGATCAAGAATTTCTTCTAACTCTCGATGGCAAACAAACAATGCACGCTCACTATTTTTAGTTATGACCTCGGATACTTCACGACTTCAAAACATACGCTTAATTCACACATAAGCAAGCAAGAAAAATTACTCACAGGCAATGAATAACAAGTGTTTGACATTTAAATGTGACTTATTTGTAAGAGTAGTTAACATTTGTATTAATTAAGGCACACTCGATGCAAGATTGTTCTGTGCTGTTCATCCTAGTATATATGAAGATTGTTGTCTGTCTCAGAAAAAAAACGTGAAAATTATGTGTAATTACCTGCGTGTACTTTCCACCTGGGTATCATTAAAGACAGCAGAATGTCATTTAATTTTAATTCAATATTCTTGCTGAAAACCTCACAGAAATATGAAGTCCTGGATGTCATCAAGATCGCTGGGCTTGGTGCACAGAAGCAAAATACCTCTACAAATCCTCTGGTATCAATGGATAGACAGCACTCTACCTCTTTGAAAAAAAATCTACCAGCTTATCACATTTTCAGGAATGCCCATGCATTTAAGCCCAGATCTAACTGGATCACACAGATATCTGGATTGGTCCTTTGACCTGCCTGGAGCAGAAACAGTGGTAATAAGGTTGAGGCACAAATGGCAGAGGGTGTGCTTCAACCTGGGGTCTGTACCAGGGAAAGCAAACTAAATGAACCAATATTCCCTCACCAGGCAAGAGCATTTTCTGGATATCTATTTTCCATTAGAAGGAGATGCTCACAATTAGGATGAGAGGAAACAGCTTCAAGTTGCACCATGGGAGGTTTAGATGGGATATTAGGAAAAAGTTCTTTACAGAAAGGGTTGCCAAGCATTGGAACAGGCTGCCCTGGGAAATGGTTGAGTCACCATCCCTGGAGGTATTTAAAAGACGTGTAGATGTGGTGCTTAGGGATGTGGTTTAGTGGCGGACTTGGTAGTGTTAGGTTGATGGTTGGACTCGATGATCTAAAGGGTCTTTTCCAACCTAAATGATTCTATGATTCTATGATAGTTAATTCTAGTTTAACAACATTACTTTCAGTTTTGTAGCTGTGAGATTATTACGGGAGCGAGCCCACCAAAGATGATGGGACCGAGGCCCTCAGAGAGCAAGCAATGCCACAAGTTATTCTTCAGAACGGCAACCACGCTTCTCCAACACCCAAGCCACATACCTTTCAGAAACATAAACTTTCCTAAAGAAAAGGGCTTCTACCGGCACAAATAAATAAATAACGATGTGCCTGCAACCACCCCAGCTTTTAATTAAACAGCAACTGAATAAACAGCTCAGAAGCTGCTGCACCAGGATGGCCGTAACCCCGCTCCCGCTGCTGCCCTTTTGGCTTTGCGCTCCCGGGGTCAGATTCTCGGCATACCCTTCCCTGCAGCCCTGCATTTTGTTTGAGGCGGCACAGGCTCTAGTTTCGCTGGGGGTTTTTTGGTTTGTTTTTAGCGTAAGGGCAAGCAGCACGCCTGCCACGCACCAGGCTGCTGGCGGGGATTTCCTTACCCTCCCTGGGACTGGAGAGGTATTTGGTAGAAACAGTTTCCAGGACATCAGAAAAAAGGCAGAAAGCTTCAAAAAGATATTACATTAATCTCAAGAGTTGCTTCCTACCATCACTCATCACCTTCTAGGCGAGACCTTTGTATTTATAACATCTGTAAAAGGATCTGTGGCCAGGTAGCATGCATTCATCAAGGGTGCAACTCCACCGGCAATGAATTTGGCCCCCCTCCACCCCGACTTTGTCCTGACCAAACACAGCTCTTGCCTCGAGGAAAGAAAAACCCATAAAAAAAAGCACCACACCTTTGTAGCCTTATCTTTTAATGCAACACAGTATGTGTTGTTCTTCGTTTTATATTAACAGCTCAAGTTATCAAGGTTTTCCACCCTGGACTGCATTATCAGATCTCCCTCATCCCAGTATTTTGAGGAAAAAAAAGACAGTGCTATTGAAATGCAAGCACTTTAGAGTGAATTTGCATTGTTCCTAGGACAGCAGGGACAACGTTTAAAAAAAAAACAACCCTAAGATACCAGGCATAATTTTCACTTCTTTATTAAGCCAAGGAGCTGTTAAAGTGCAGATTTCCCCTCTGTGCCAATAACACCTGGTCGTACATAAGAAACTAAGCATTTTTACTGTAATGACATTTCCATTGACATACATGCAGGCATTTGACTACATTTCCAGAGCGGTGGAATATTATTCAGTGAGGGAACACAGATAGGCTGGGAGGTGAGAAGGGGTAGAGGCAAAATTGCAGGCAATTAGTATTGTCTTGACATAACTGTAATTTGCGAATTTGCAAAAATCCTCTTCTAAAATGTTGGTTAATTTGATCCAAGATTAATTCAAATGTGTCTGTCGCATTCCTGCCCCCACAAACACAGACCAGCACACCCACGAGTGAAACCCAGAAGAAAAACGATGCCAGCCCCCTCCGCCCTGCGCATCCATCCCTGCAGTGGGCAACCCCCTCCCATGCCACCTGGGGAATCATGGGCTCCCCGCAATCTGATCAAGGGCTGATGCACTCAGCGAAGGAACAAGGCAGGAGACTTCAAGCGACTAACAATGCTCTTCAAAGAGAAAAAATGTTTTCCCATGGTTTAAAATTACCATCTGAACTTTAGTAGAAAAGTGATAGGGGGGCCATAGCCAGAGGTACCAGATAGCATTACCTGGTCCCCTGCCATACAGGAATGTAAACCGCAGTCCCATCACAGGTAATCCACGTTCTCAAAATATACTGCTGACCTACATGCCCAGGTGCCCCATCACGTCGGTGGTCTGCTTCTTTACAAGAATGCGGCTGGGATTTCTTTGCTTTCAAGTCTGCCCTGCTTGAGAGGCTTTGGGGGGGTCCCACCGCACACGTGAAATGCAGAGAGAGGGGCTGGGGCTCAGGGGGGTTTACAGGTGAAGCCCACAGAAGGGGTAAGAAGTTTCTTTGACAAGATAAACAACAATCGCTTCCGAACAGCTTAGACACAGGATACCACTTCTCATGCGAATGTATTTACACTTAAATAATACATCTCTATGACTAAAGGCAAGGAATAATCAAAAGCTGACACTGCAGCTGTGCACCGCAAAAGTAAACCTCCTTCAAAAGTGGAATGCCAAAGGGAGGAAAGCGAGAGATACACTTTGATTTATAGGTTACTTTTAAAATTAGCGATGGGGGAGTTCCCCCGGTAGCCCTTGAGAAGGTCTCTGTTTATTTGAGGAGCTCACAGGAGCACAGCCATGGCACAGCCTCCTGTTCAGCCCTGTAACCCAGATGGAGCACGATCTACTGGATCAGTATTTATTTACATTTAAATACAAAAGGAAGGCTATTCAAACAAAAGTTGAGAGTGTCCAGCAGATAATTAAGTATGCTAATGCACAAATCTATTTATACAAGAACGAGTGTATTGGTACAATCAAAAGGCAGGTCACGGTTTATAGTCCATTCCTAGTATAAACAAGCTCCAGAAGTGCCCCTCACACCAAAATTCTACTTAGGGGATAACACCCTCTCCCTCGTGAAATGGGGGTAACACCCTCTCCCTCGTGAAATGCTGACAAGTGCAGGATTTTTGCAGTGCATCTGCAAGGACTGCTTTTGGGCTGCTGGATGTGTGCATTTGCCAGTGCTTAGCGCTGGCTGAACAACCCCCGGGCTTTGACCTGCTCCCCGTCATGTCCTCCCAAGTGCCCAAGCTCCTGGAGCCCAGGCCATCCATCCTGACGGAGCTGTCAATGCTGGCGGCACGCAGGAGCGCACCAGCAGGCATCACAGAGCCCAAGCAACTTTTTGCTGTAGGAGCTGGCTCAACTGTTTTAATGAAATCACAGCTTATCTATTTTTATTGTTCTCTGTATACCTGCACTGTTTTCCTGTACATAAATTATTCTTCACTTCCTTCCTGAAAGAGCTATTATTCAACAGCATAGCCTCCATTAACTATTGTATCACATTCCTCCAGAGGTCCATTAGAGCAATGACAGAATGCAACACCAACACAAAAACACATGCACAAACACTCCCTGAACTAAACCCTTGCAAGGTAGCCCTTTTGAGCAGAAGAGGCAATACATATAGAAGAGATCATCAGCCTAAGCCAGGACACAGTGCAGAGTGTGGACAGATTACTTCTTCCAATTTACAAAATTAAAATACGTGGGCTGTAATCATAGTTCTGCTTGTTCTGGACATATCTAACCCTGAATGGTCAAAGAGGGATATTGCTGGGATTTCTTCACAGATATTGAGGGGTCAGGCAGGGCTTGCTTTGGATTCTCTCTCTCTCTTGAAAGCTGTTTTTATTTAATTTTAATTCAAATTATCTGAAGCAGCCCTCTCACCTAACCCAAAGAAATAACACTGGACTTGTGCTTGAAAACTGTCCTTCCTAGTATTTCAAGGCAGAGATACCTCTTTATCTATGGATGTGTTTACACAGTTCTCTTGCTAATGTTGCACAAAAAGTCAACTAAAAGAGTAATTCCACACCCTGGCTGATCTGAAGTAATACACCAGCTTTATAACACATTTAAAATAGTTGTTTTATTTTACAGACATGTTTTTTTAGATTCTTATCTCACTTCAGCCTCTGTCCCCAAAGCAGCTTTCGGTGGATGATTCCTCCACCCTAAGAAAGTTACACCAACTTCCAATACCCACACAAAACCACCGGTCTCTAATTAGGAATTCAACTGCATTAGTATTATAATGAGCCCCAGAAAGCTGCCTATAGGCATGGATTTATTTAAGTAAGGCCACGCTGTCTGGAGATTAGTGAACAAAGTATTCCCCCGGCCCCCCGGCGAGCACCAGGAGCCCCCCATCGCCGCAGGTGGGTAAGGGGCTGCACAGCAGAGGACGGCAACGCTGCCGGCTCGGAGAAAGGAGATGCCGGCAGGCGGTGAAGAGCACGCTGCTCAGTAAGCCTCCTCCCGAGACACGTACGCTCTCTCACAAGGCAAATACAAGTTATCTCAAGTACCTATTGCTTGTGTTGTCCTTACTGCCAAGGAAGTGGGTGGGAAGAAGTCACACCACCACCTTCCAAGACAACAGAGCAAACAGGGAGTTCCCCTCTTCTGCTGCAGAAGGCTTTAGGCTTCTCTTAAGGCTTTAGGTCCAATCCTATTCTAATCAGCTCCAGCAGAAGTGTATGGCATAGGAGGTGTCTACTGCAGCAGTAACATTGCTCTGGAGCAAAACGTACCCCGGCTGCATCAGGGGCAAGCGGAAGACAAAACCAGCAGATATGCAAAGCCAAAATTCGCATCAGCCCAGGAAACCTTCACATGGACCGCCCACCACAGACAAGCAACGAAGGTGTGGGCAGAGCGAGCTCTCCCCACTTCAGTTCCTGCTTCACCTCCTCCAAGCACCCCCAGAACCAAGTTTAATCCTACCCTGAGGGAAGGTGATGTGTGAAACACAAGGTTGGTAGAATAATATTCATTTTACACCTGCAGGGAAGACACCCAAATGGCCCTGGACATGCCACCTGGCACCAGACATGCAGTTTGTATCATTGTTTGCTGTCCACAGATTTTAACCTCAACAACTCGGGCTCAGTCCCACATTTGCTCACAGCAACAGAAACTTCCTCCTCAGATTCACTCCTCTTTAGCCAGAGGAGGGGACTAGTTAATGCAGAGCTTCCTTGAACAGAAAGGGAAGTCAGTGGCTCCTCTCCAAAACTCTGGAAGCAAAAGACAGACAACAAGCCCTGGCTGGGTGATAAAAGGGAAAACAATGCAAAGCTGCAGGGAAGTTCATACAGTAGCCCAACAAGGTGCTCACCCAGGGCCGAGGGCCCTCACCTGGGACCTACCGAGGTCTCACCTACAGCTCGGCCTTGGCCAGGTCACTTCCCAGTTCTGAATGGACCGTTGGAGAATTTAACACCTCCAAATTACCTCTTAACAAACTGGAGAATTTAACATCACAAGGACAAGGTTTTGGTTTCTCCTAGGAAATTTCTGTGGCCTGCCACCTCTTGGGGGTAAATGTTATCCCAGTGATACTTCTTCTCTTACAGCAAATGAAGCTTCTCACCCCTTTTCACCCCCAAATACAGAGCCAGGTGTTCCAAAATACAAGTCACAACACAGTTAGGAAGGGCTAAGAGAAAACTAGAGAAGCAGGAATCCCAAATGGGTTTTGCCTGCAGGCAAGGGGCAAAGGCAGTGATATGCAGTAACTTTAACAACATCATTTTACAAGATTAAAAAAAAAAAATAGGTCACCCTGTCACTACAGAGATTGGGTGGGATTAGTTTAATACCAGTTTGTCCAAATAAAGGTCAAAAAGAGCTCCTCTGGTCAACAAAGTTAAGAGGGTATGGCTATTAGCAAGCTGGTTTCTTAGATCATATTTGTGTGGTTGTCTACGTGGGTCTGAAGACAAGGCAGATGCCACCCAAGAGAGTCCCAGGATAAGGAAGTTTGCAGTGGCTCTTGGAGGCAGACTTCCAAGCCAAGGATTTAAAAGTTAGGGTCGCATAGGCTTGTCTGGATTTGCAGAGTGAATCTGCCAAGCATTTCAATGCATATATTTGTAACACAGACCAAGATCTGTGTACAATCCAGCCGGAGGCTCCCACATTATATTTAAAGGATGGCACCAAGCAGCAGGTCTCTGCAGCATGTCGTGAGGCCAAAGCTCCTCAAAGAGCAATCCTTGGAGGAAATCCAATAACAGAGCATACCACAGCATCATACTTGCTGTGCTGACTTAACCCTTGGCCTATGGTGATTCATCTTTGCCTGCAACCTCTAACATTTTCCACCACCATTCATGCAGACACATTAGTAGGATTCAGCCACAGCCTAAAACATCCAGCATGGATCAATCACCATGGGCCAAACCCATCTAAGCTTTTACCCTGGGCCGCAGGAAAGGGAACCCTGTCCAAAAGAAGATGAGAACAACTCAGAATAGTTCCAGAGCACCCAGGAACAGCCTCAGATGGAAAAATGGAAATATGGAAGAGTTTGTTTCCCCCTTAAATACTCCACTTGACAAGTTCCTTCGGGCTGTAGCCTTCACCTTGTTTTTGTCAGGAAGGACCCATCCTTGCTCACTGCAAATACTCTTCTGATCAGCCATCGCAGAAGTTAAGCTGGGTTTGAAGACAACAATTGTATGAGTCTCTCCCCAATTCCACACTTTCAGTGCCTGCCTCCCTGCCCCAGCATCCCCACAGCAGAGGCTGATCAGAATCTGCCCCAGACCCAGGTTACCCAGAAACTCCCTATCATACTGTCTGCAGTCGCTCCGGCTCACTCAGACTGAATGGGTGCTCGGTCTGCATCAGCATCCCAGGCTTCAATGCCTGGAATTAGGCTCTGCAGATTAGGCAATGTGCTGAGGCTTATCTCTGTGTCTAATCACTAATAAAGTTGCAACCCGGTGCATTTGCACCGTATTAGGTCTCACTCAACAACACCGGCTTTAAAGGTCATCTGCTTCCTCCAATCACTGCCAGGTTTACTGCGGCGGGCATGCCTGGCCCGGCAGGTCCCGCTCCCGCTCCCACCGGCTGGCCACCGCCAGCAGAAATCCAATTACGGGCACAATGGTCCCAGGCCACCGAGGCTCCCGGGCCCCTCCACGCTCCCGCCCCGGCGCCCCCTCCACAATGGCTGCTTTTGTCTCAGCCTCGCTATTGTTTGGGATTCTCTCGCATCCCTGGACACGGGATAAAGAACCGTGTTTGGAGAGATGTTTATGAATGAGGTCTCAGAACACAAGGGTGCAGCAACACAGGGCTTGACCGTGGACAAAAAAGGTCACCATTTCTAAAAGCCACATCGAAATGAAATCATTAAAGATGCAATATGCACTAGCCAGGAACGAAAAGTTACGGGAAACCTGGAAATAAGAAGTGAAATCCTAGTCCTTCCAAAGTCAAGGGAAGTTTTGCCACAGACCTCAGTGCAGCCAGGGTGTCTCCCAAAATATTTATACTAAGTAAAATACCTAGCAGATCCCATTGCTTTAAGCCACCGTTTTGAAAAGATTTTACATCGTATTGATTTCCAAAGGGGGAAAGAAATAATTTTAGTTTAATGAGAATGTTTTCTGATTAAAAATGTAGCACATAGCAGCAGTAAGTAGTAGGATCTGCGCCAAAGAAACTAGGTGAAAAATACCAGCTAATAAAAATCTAAATCATTCTCCTAATGTCAGAGAAAATACTCTGTTCTGATCTTCAGCTGGTGTAATGAATACTTTAAACTAAATTCATCAACAGGAAAGACCTACATCTCCTGTAAGACCTGTAAGAGTTATGAGGATCTTCCCAACTAACAGCCTATGAGACCAGGTCAGTTCTGCAGTGCAAAACTCTGAGAGAGCTCAGGCAGCTGGCAAAGTTAAGCTCAATTTCTAAAACACCTTCAGCATAACAGTACTACGAGTGTTGCTAACAGCCAAAACACAGCTTCCTTCACACAACCAGACCTACCAGGGACAAAGCCACCCGCAAACCCCATCCGTCACATTGGAAAGTGCCTCTTTGTGAGGCTCTGCTGAGCAGATGAAGATAGTAATATTGTGAAACCTTTCTAGCCTTTAAAGAGTAGAGGCAGATATATAATTGCATTCAATGAAACATCATATGGTAATAAGCAGCAATGGAATAGCCAAGTATAAATCTCCTATTCAGTAGAGTGTCACATGTATAAATCTATTTACCAAGGATTGCTCTGTAGCACCTACCATAATAAATCATCAGGAAAATGCCTTGTGCACCGCTAGCAGAGCAGGGATTCGGAAAAGCAGGCAGGCTATTTTTCATAAAGAGGCATTGATAACTAGCCAACCTGAGAGTTTGTTACAAATATCGTATTAATTGCACTCTGCTTATTTGGTATGCTTGCTTTGGCACTTGGGGGGCTGGGGTTGATTTTTTGTTCCTTTTTTAAACCACGACTTTCCTCTTTGCAACGAGAACACTGATAAACATAGACTGTAGTACTAAGCCAAAGTCCAGGAGTCCAAAGGTCCACTAAGCCAAAGTCCAGGGTCCAAAGTCCATTCACTGAAGGAACTACAAAGGCTTCAAAAGACTGGATCAGGTCGCAATTCATCATCACCATTTACAAAAGAATGGTATTCTGGCCTAGTTTCTGATCAATGTAAATGTTTTATGTAGGCTAATCCCAGATAAATAACTGTTTTCTTGCCTTATCTAGATCTTTCACTATACATTATGGGCTGTATTAGAAAGATTAAGCACTGCACAGTCAACTAAGAGCCTCTTTGTAGGATGCTCCAGCTCCCAGCTCTGCAAGAATGCAACGTCACATACTGAAATATCCTGTGTATCTGCATGACTTGCCAAAACCTCTTGCTAATCACCTGAAGTTTGTTATTTGTAGCCATGCGCAAACAGCGTTTCAGAAAAGCTTTTGTTCTGTGCTGCATTCCTGAAGTAGCCAGATAAGTAAAAAGGTCAAATGCCAATATAGCATTTAATAGACCAGAATCAGGCTAAAAACACAGGCCAGTCATATGGAGCAGCCAACTGCTTTAATGCCATTTAATTCAGTGAAACACACGTCTGAAGCGCAGCAATACACTGAACACAATTTCAGCGCCAGAACACACGGTACAGTACAGCTGTCATACCTCTGGGTCTGTAGATGCCATGGTAGAAGGGAATACTGATATCCCAGAGACTGTCTTCCCGAAATCATTCGGGTAACGTACATTACCGTACACTTCAGATCCTTCCTTCCTTCTGCTTATGACCCCAGCTGCCATTCATATGCTTAGTATCAATTTGACAGAAATCAAACAACCCTCTCCATGTTCACATGGTCATAACCTGCATAGCACAAGACCGCGAGCCAAATTCACCCCTGGTATAACTCAGCTAACTGGATGTAAAAAGCCTCAACAAATGGCCTTCTTCAGTGCGGTAACATCTCAAAATCTGAGACGAGTTTGATCTACATGTGTAAAGACAGAGAGTAAACAAAGCAGTTGCTTCTGAAAAAAAGAAAATCTGTACCTTTTTTCAAGTGCCAACTAGCTTATTATTGCAGTTTCCATCGTGCCAACAAAATAATAATCAACCAAATTTAAACCTTCCTAGGAAACTCCCCAAGACTTTTCTAATAAAACTACTGTAGAAAATACAGGTATGTTCTCCTGTTTCCAATCCTCACCACTGAACTTCCACTACAGTCACCATCCCTCCCAACTTGGGAGCTCAAAAACAGCTTCAGGAGCCCCTTACGCTCCTGGCTTGACCACCTTGGGCAAAGAGGGAATATCTGAGACCACAAATGCTGCTCACCCTAACAACCAATTCTGCTAGTAGATGTATATCCATATCATGAAGACCACCGCCTCCACAGCTAGAGCTTTACAGCTGAGATCCTCACTGGTGTCCAGTCCTTGAAAAAGCACTGAGGTCTGGAAGCAGCTTTTCAGGTTAGGAATGTGAAAACAGTATGTGAAATGCCTGCTTGCATATGCTCATCCTAAAGCTAAAGAGGGACTTCTCCCTCTAGAACCATCTTTCCGGCAACTGTCACCAAACACTGAATTCACACACAAAATATTTATAAAATTTATCTACAACCCACACAATGCTCACGTTGCAGAACATCCCACTACAAAATCTGTACAAATAATGAAGACATTCTGGGATGAACATCTGAAGAAGCTGCTAGAGAAAAATCTGTGTGTGCCCATCACAGTGCCTGATCCCACCTACTTTGCAGGGTGCTTTTCACAGGCATCACTCTCACAGCCCTTTGACACAGGCAATTATCTGCCCCCAATCCCGGCTGACCTCACATTCCTTACCCACCTGCAACTCCCATGTAAAGATAACAGGAGTTTTCATTCACACTAGCTTAGCCTCTTTGTTCTGGGCGAGGAAACGATATTCATAATGCCCAAACTGATTTCATTCCAGTAGAGGATTAGCTTCAATCTCTGTCGCTGTAGAAGGAAAAGGCGAGCAAGAAATTACCGTCAAATAATTAACAATGCTTTTCACTTTACAATGGATACCCAGAGGTTTGCAAAAAACAACCCTTTCGCTGGATTGAATCTGCAGTAGATTTCTGAGCCTGCCTCAGACACACTTAGAAAGCCTACTGAGTCCTGCAGATAAGGCCCAGGACTGAGGGTCAGAAGATGAAAGCTCTGTTGCCTGCTCTTTGCATACTTAGGCTAGTCAACATCCAAACCATAAAAAAGGGGAATAATGCTACTTCTCAGGCTTATAAATATGCTATGAGGCCAAACTCATTAGCGTTTACAAAGCACTCCTAGACTCCTTGTCTGGAAGGAGTTATACAACCATAAAGTATTATTCATGCTGTTCTAAGGCAGAAAAGTACGTATTACTGCAAATCCAGCAGTAGCTTTTCATGCACCATTAAAGTTTACTACACAGTCTTAATCTAATCATAAGCACTTCAGAACCCAGATCTGTCATTCGAAACATACAGATCAGACTTCATCACTGAATAACCAACTGGGTCAACTACGTACAGCACAGGACACACATGCTGTGTGTTTTTTCCCTCATTTATCCCACACATCAACAACTGAACCATTTGTATTTTCAAAACTCCATCATTATTGGTTTTCCTGCCATCTTGCATTATGTCTACTCAGGATTTCAACAGGTTCAAAACTCAGGTACTAGATCTGTTTGCACATTTTTAAAAGCTAAGATGGGAAGAAGTGCAAAGTTCAGGTCTACACCTCCTCCAGCATTTATCGAGGAAACTGGTCCCTTCAGGCAACTTTTTTGCCCATTGTTATTCTGGGATCTCGTTCACTTGCAATTCTGAAAATGTATTCATAACTAGTGGTAGACTTGCTTTTGACTTGCTGATCAAAATACAATCTTTATAGCTCCAGGCACCATCATCAATGCTGTGCTGGAGGGAGCTCAATCCAGTTCAATGAAATTGGCTGTGAAAAATAACAGCTGGCTCCCAAACCACATCTTTGGACTCATTTACTCCATCTCCTCCTTTGGGCTACATCCCTTTGCAGTGGTCTCCAACTCCATCTTGAGCTAGGCAGGCAACTCTTGCTGCCCACTCCTCACCCACAGTGAGAACATCTTCCCCCCCAGCTCAGCACAAGGGCTGCATGAGGGCTTCATCTGAGCTTGACAGAAGCCCTCCCCCCAACTGCCCTCTTGCTCTCTACCCTTCTGCAGTAGGTCCAGGAGGTCAGCACCTCCACAGCCCCCCATGCCGGGCCATGGACTGCATGCTGCCCAGCCCTTCCCTCCAGCTCTACAGATGTTGTTCTCAACAGAACAACCCTGTCCCTTTGTGTTTGATATGGTTTTGGTTTAAACCCAGATATGAAATCTCTCATCTAAAAAGAAAAGGTCAAATTCAAATACCACCATCCTTAAACATACCACAGTCTGGGAGTTTTACCCTTTAGATAACATTCCTTTTACAGGGCCAGTTCCAAGCCCTTCCCAAAAATATTGCATTTGCTTCACTTTGAACTGCCAAATAAAAAAATAAAAAAAGGACAGCCCTCTAATTTTTATCCAAATAAGGCAGAATGAAAGGACAGGACCACAGATTTTCCATCGGAAACCCTCCCTGTCCAACCTGGCCAAGATGCTATAACAGGCTGAAAGGAAAAATAGAGGCCTCTCCAACAACTGCATCAGCTGCTGTTTACGTGATCTGTTCCTCATCTTGCAGGACTCCAAGCAGACTTGTCTCCACAGCTGTGGGATCAGAAAGCTCACTGCACCTACGCTGTCACGGATGGAGAGCATCTACAGCTCTGCAGTGACGCTTCCTCAAGTACATAGCCCCATGGCTAAGAAAATTAGTTAGTCACCTCAGGTACTTCCAAGAGCAAAGTCTGAATCTTGTCCAGAATGTTTAATACTCTGAAAATGCTGAGCACCTGTCCTTTGAACAGAAGATGCCCTTCAGGTATCCCAGATGGATCGCCAAAACCAGAGATGCTCCGGATCGCTTGCCGTTGTGCAAACTCTTGACCTGCTGCTGCAGAGCCAAAGCAGGACTGTGACCTGCACGTGCCACCTCTACGTACACACCCACCCTCAGCTCTCACTTGCGTTAGGCAGCAGATGCTATTGCATTACAAAATGCTCCCTTTACTTAAAAAAAAAACCAAACAACAAAACACACAGAAGTGGATAAACACATAGCTTTACATCTAAGCACAGATTAAACAACATTGCTAACATTGCTGTTTAGAGGAACGTTCTTTTAAAGAACAAATTTCCAGAGGATCTTAATTATGCTCCTAGGGTTAACAAAAGGATTTGCATGATCCAGTTTCTCTTCCTTACTAGATGCAGTGATGGATGTGACTGAATACAACAATCCGCTTAACCCCCCAGGATCTACACCCATCATTTTAAATAATTAAATAGCATTCATTTGGGGCGATCCTTTCTCTCCCCCTCCCCACTGCTTAGCTTTACATATAGAAAACAGTGTACAAGGCAAACAACAAACAGGAATATAATTAGTCCTTTCAAACCGAGATGTTGTTTAACTTAACTAATTGAAAAGAGAGAAAGCAAAAGCTCACACTGTGTGGCTAGCGGCGAAGCCATAAAATGTCACTTTTCTGAGGTTCATACTCCAGTAATTATCTTTTATACAAAGAACAGTGACTCATAAATCTGCTTTTTCATAAAAATCCTGCACAAAAAAGTCTGCAATAAAAGAGCTTCCTCCTTTTTCTTGGTCAACTTGAGACTGAAACAAGGTCTTTTTGAGCTGTGGGAGTGGAAAGTCATTAGGGTTTCAATTCCAAATGAAAATTAAGGCTTTTAACTTCCCATACTACTCATACTGACAACCTTTCATACATAATTGCCTAGGAAGAGTTACTGTGGTCTTGTCACCCTCCTAATGATTCAGTGATACGCTGACAAATAGATCCTCCCTACAAATTCCACTACGCAAATGGGAATAAAAGCTGAAGGTGGTTAAGAAACATTGGGTTCACACCCAAGAGTGACTTTGATGACTTTTCAGTCAGGGCTTGTTAGGAGTTACCAAATTATCAGCGTCAGAAATGGAGCAATCAAAGGATCAGGTAAGAATTTAATTGCAAAAAGGAAAGGTGTCTTCACCAATTATGACAAAGACACCGCTGCTTTGCCATGACACGGAGAGCAACGTGACAACAAGGACCCGTCCACTTTACAGTTGTGGTTCTTCACCTCAGCCGAAACTGCACTAGGCTGCCAGATAAACAGCATTCTAAATACACATACACAACATGACACTCAACTGTGCAACACAGATGGGATGAGCTGAAATAACAACAAATGCTTTGCCCACTCTCTGAAAGATATCGAGGTAACCTGTTGCTGTGACAGCAGCAGCATCTTTCTGCACTTGTCTCTGGCTGTGGAGAGGCAAACGCTGCTCTTTATCTTATTTTGCTCCTTGTCCTCTCATTTGGGAGAAGAATTATTATTTGACAAATTTCTATTTTTGACAGTTGGCTGGAGACTGTCCATACTTCATCATCCTGCTGTCCCAAGAAGTATATACAATACAGAAAGAAGCACCCCAACACGTAAAGTGCTTTTATCCCAGTAAAGTTGAAACAGGATTTGAAGCAACTCCAAAACTGGGAATTAGAAATGTTTGGAGTTACTATAAAGGCTGCTCCTTCCTTGCTAGATCATTATAACTCAAAACCTGCATTGTTTGTTATCACTGGTATCATAGCAATGGTTAGAGGCCCCATCTGAGGTAAGGGTCTAATTCTGTTGGGCACTGTATGAGCATGTTATAAATGACCCAATGAACCACAAGAAACTTGGAGAAGACAAAGGAAACATATTATCCTGGTTGTATAAAAGGAGAACCACAGATCACATCATTTACCTAAGACTACATCAGAAAGTCATGTCACAGTGAGAAAGTGCACCAAATCTGCACCCCAATCCAGTACTTTCAGTTGCAAAACCATCCATCCTTCTTTTGTTATTTTAAAGCTTACACCTAAAACAATACAGTCTTAACTGACCTGGTAAAAAAGAGGACTGTATTTTTACAAGAGGCCAGGAGACAAGCATGGGAGACTTCCAAATAAACTGCTCAGAATCCAGGAAGCAAACAGCTACACCAAAACCTCAAAAAGAACAATTTTCAGAAGATGGTTGAATACAGTCACACGTGTAGCTACATCAACATGGCCTGGAGGACTGAGAGCTGCAGAAATAATTATTTTTCCTGAGATGGAACCTGCATCCACTCCAGAAGATATGATCTCCACAAACAAGGCATACATTATCGTGTTTCAAGACATCAGAAAGACATGGACCTGTTGGAGCGGGTCCAGAAGAGGGCCACGAAAATGATCAGGGGGATGGAACACCTCTCCTGTGAAGAAAGGCTGAGAGAGTTGGGGTTGTTCAGCCTGGAGA
>NW_008795405.1:14576308-14586429 GCF_000699145.1 Aptenodytes forsteri
TGGTGGATGCCCCATCCCTGGAAACATTCAAGGCCAGGTTGGACGGGGCTCTGAGCAACCTGATGTAGTTGAAGATGTCCCTGCCCACGGCAGGGGGGTTGGACTAGATGACTTTTAGAGGTCCCTTCCAACCCAAACTATTCTATGATTCTATGATTCTGTCAAAGAGGAATAAACACGCAGGCTTTAAAAACTGACCCCCATCTTTTAAGAGGTGTAACAAGCAGTTAGGAGGAAAAAGAAAAACATCGCAAATGTTATCAGAATTGGAAGACAGAAAGCCTGCTGCACTGGCTGAAATACTCAACTGGTTTGTAGCCTCAAAAATAAACATCACAAAGAAATGAATGAATGAATAATTAAAATAAAGCAAGCGAGTACATAGGTATACATAACAGCAAAGGACAGGTGTATCAGCAGTCTGCACAGGAGCAAACGATTGACTTACTCCCATGCTGGGTTTGAGTTGCAATCAGGAAAACAAACAAGGGGACATTTTATCAGAGTTTTTCACAATATGCCATCTTTGTGCGATGCATGAGCCGCTGGTGAAGATCATATAACCTATAACTACGTATCACATTCAACAGCAAACAAGCTTTTAACTCAGTGGAAAGGGATTAAAAGCTTCGCAGATCCAAAGCATAGATCAAAGTTATATTCAGCTGCTGGGAAATATATAAATATGAGACTGCAAACCCCAGTAAGGGAGATTAGAAAAGGAAACCAGGAAGACAAAAGAATACTCTGCATCATGAAAGTCCTTTAAGATTGTAAATAAAAATAAGATTTTCTTAACACCTTTGTAAGGAGCTGAAAAAGATTCAGCATCAACCAAAATGGGTTATTTTTTATTACTGATACTCTGCTAGCATCTGACGATGGTACTCCGGCATAAAAGAGTGGATTTTTTTGTAGGTTGTCCTGGAGCCATTTCTAGTAGATCCTACTAAAAACAAAAATGGGGGGAAACCAATGAAAACATCAACATGACAACGGTAAATAGCTGCATGTATATAACCAGGGGTAGTCTTCTGGCTACACAAAAATCAAGCAGACTATTATTTAAATAGGCCAGATTATGTCCTTTTTTAGAGATTAAAGACATTACGAATCTCCTTTGCATAAAAGACCAAAGCAAGTGTAAAGAGTCCAAGTCTTAACTCCATTCAAGTCAAACAGCGTCCCCACAGTAACTTCACTGGGCAGTGAGATGTACCACACTACTAATCGGTCCATGGCCTGATACAAAGTGACAGCCATCCTTCAAGGAGCACAGTGTCACAGGAGTGGCATTTGTAGGCCAAGACATTATTGATAAGTGTCATAGAGTGAATGAGGTGTACCTTAGCAAGTAAAAAACTCCAGATGAAAGATGGATGCCAACCCTCCAGAGGCTGCTTAGCACTTAATGGAGAGTCAGAAACCAGGAATGCCGGGTTTAACCTTGCATTTGTGATGCGCAGCAACCTGTCTTCAGATGATCCAGGATGGAAGATGTGGGGAAGGCCAAACATTTTTTAAATCTAGTCAACCCCACTAGATCAGAGACTGACAGCAAGCCACCTGCCGCATTGGTTTCCATAGAAATATTAAGCTTTGGGGACTGGAAATGCTGTAAGGCTTACTTTTTCTTCTTTTCTGAAATAATGGTTTGGTTTTACTGCTTTACTTTGAGTGGTCCTTTTGCCTGCTCCTTTCCTCTCCACGGGTCTTCCGCAGCAAGAGGACAGAGCAGCGCCTGCTGCGCAGTGTTCCCCGCTGCACCAAAGTGGGGCTCTCAGCACCACATGGCCCCGTTTCGTTGTCCCAGGAAGGCAGAGGCAGGTCAGACACGGCTGCCAAACCCCCAGGTACAGGCAGCCCTGGAGCACCTTACTGCCCTGGGGACGGTTTGAACCAGCAGCAAAGTATCTCCTCTCATGTCCCAGCCGCAGCCCTGCTCCATCCACTTGCTCCACACACTACTTCCCCATCTCCCACAAACATTCAAATGCCGCTGACCCCCCTGCATGCAAATGAAGCCCCAGCAGCAGAGGAGTTTGGGGATGAAATGGGGGGGAAGGCAGCAGCATGCAGTCTTGGGCATCACTGCACGGAGCTGGAGGACAGAGCAACATCTGAAGGGCTTTTCAGAGCACTCCAGCTTTGATTGAACTAATTCTGCCAGCAAGCCAGGGTTGACACAACCACACAAGACAGCTAGCGTGCCACCCCTGCGACTGCAGTTTACAGCTGGCCAAAGCCCTGATGCCATAAGCCCGGCACTCGCCGACAGTGCTCCCTCCGCTAGACAGCACAGCCCTCTCCCACCACACCCACCCCAGTCAAACAAGAGACATCCCATCCTACAAGCCTGTAGGAGAAGCCCATGCAGACGATGAGATAATTCACATCAGATTTAGGATGGCTTCAATCTCACCGCAAGATCCCTGGAAGTGGAAGGTCTACAGTCACTTGCTAAGCCAGGCGACACGGCCGCAATATTGACAGTACTTAACACAGTGCTTTAGAGTGCCCCAGTCTCAAATCTAACCAATAAATAACCTGTAATCTACTTCACAAGGACAATCTTTCACAAAGACCCTTTTCAGGAGAGTCCCTGAGCAAGGTGAACGTTTGGCACCACCATTGCTCAGAGATGTAAGAAGTCAGTACAAGTAATGAGCTTCCTGAGAGGGGCAAATAGCAAGGCAAGAAGCAATTTAAGGGAGGGAAGAGTATACATATACCTGTATGCAAGGGGACCGAAGTAACCTGGCATAAACAGTCTCAGCCCAGACATGAGTCACTAGAAAAGTGTTCAAAATAACCTGTACAGCAGCCTTCAATTGCCATGGTGATAAATGTTTCCCAATGCCTAAGAGCAGCTGAGTCCTGAACTCTACACACCTCATTCACTAACAAAAGCACTCATTATATTAAAAAAAAACAAAAAGAATTGTGGCCATTTTAAGCCCTCCTCAAATCAAGGGCTGATTTACGCTCTCGTTTCAATGGGAAGTACTGTGCTCACCTCGCTGTTAATTCAGAAGATGGAGCTCACTTGCTTTTTGCTTCACAATTCAGTAGGCAAGGGAAAGAGATTCTCTGAGACAGTGTTACTTTTTCTGCCAGGAGTTATCTATTTGCAGAAGTGGGTCAACTTTCTCTTGGTGGACATGTTAGTGTGTGAGTGCCTAGCAGCGCTGCCTGCGAATTTCTGCCCGCTCCGCATGCGGAGGAACCTCTGCACGTAACTATTTATGGCAGCCAAGTGTTTCATGAATTGCAGCAAGTTAACCACAAGGGGATGATGACATTTGGCGGCAGGGCAGGATGAATTCTGGCTGGCAGACAAAAAGTCAGGTTAAAAATACAGAATGCAGAAGCAAACCCAGCCAGTCGCTGCTAATTCGCAGGAAAACTGGATGTGCAGCCCCCAAAGCTTCCCTCTTCCATGCGAGCAACATTGTGTGTTTTGCAGCAGGATGCATTAAGGCCTGACTGTGAGCATGGAAAGGACTTCAGCCTTCCTGGGGCCAAGCGTTTTAAGTGTATGTAAAATGGGCTCGTAATTTTTTTCATTTGCTTCATTCCACACCTTCTGATGTATACCAGACATTTTTGCCAGTTTAAGCACCTCATCCCCATCTCACCTACCAGTGAGATCAGCCATTGTCCATCCTTGTGCTCCCAGAGCATCCCCAAAGGGCAGCCCCAATACAGAAGGATGCCACAGGGCCAGCCTGAGGGGACAACATCAGCAGACCCTGCTATGGCTATGTCTGTGTGAGATGCAAGAAAGGCCACAGCCATGCCAGGGCAGATAAAAAGCCGAATGCCTCCCAGGGTGGGCCTCCAGTATCACCCAGGTTGCATGGATGTGGTCAGCCTTGTCCCCAC
Organism: Aptenodytes forsteri; assembly: GCF_000699145.1. NCBI lineage: Eukaryota > Metazoa > Chordata > Aves > Sphenisciformes > Spheniscidae > Aptenodytes > Aptenodytes forsteri. The sequence goes on from NW_008795405.1 coordinate 14,580,194, forward strand.
AAAAGCATTAACCCTCGAGCTTTCAGATGCAATGCTTCTGTTAGTGTTAGTGTTCATGCCCCTCATCTCCACACACACCCCAAGTGTAACACCTGCCAAGGCTGCATTTTGGGTTCCCATGCCTGCTGCTTAATTAGATCACCATTTAATTTGATCCTCAGCTTTATATGATGAAATGCCTCCAGAGGACCAAATCATTTACATGTAACCAACACATTTATTCCCCTTATTTTGATTGCTTTTGACAAGTGTAAGCGGGTAATTCCATCAAAGGCCCATAGAAAATTGCCTTTTAATCAATACAAGTTTTTTCCTTCAACAGGACAGCTGAGAACAAGATATCTCTACAGAAAATTGAAAGAGGAAAACAAATTTGAATGCACTACTATGGAGAATATATTTCCAGATATGGCCTAGTTTTAGTACCTAGTTTAAGTGTCTTCAGCCTTGTTTTCAGGGACACCAGCTACCCTGAAGTTTGGGAGCCTAGCGGGCTGGCACGCTGGCAGCACCCCAGCAAGAAGGCAGGAGCAGGCAACGACAAAGATGCCTCAAGTGGAGCACTCCACTGAAGCCCCTTGGACGAGTGGCCAACGACTACTGGCTACGGTAAACTCAAGCTGTACCCTTAGTGTCTGAGACCTCAGCATTGATAAGCCCATTAGCAGAACTCATTGAACTTACAGGAGAGATGGAAACAGGTGTTTCTACAGAGGTCATACATCTGGTGTACCAGCCCAGGGCAGGTTTCCTGGCTTAATCAGAAGGAACCTGTACTAGCAGCCTACAGCATCAAAAATACCGACAGGTTAAATACGGCAGTATCAAAAAAAGAAAAGTGAAAGCAATGTTCAGAGAATGAAAAGGGCTCTTGGTATAAGAAAGATATTACTTGGCCAAGTAGCCGAACCTCTGCTTAAGCATGGCAGGGGCCACTGAGCTCTGAGAGGTTTTCCATCACAGAGAACAGGGCTTTCTCTGAGCCAGGCTGCTGTGCCCAGGCAGTGTGGGGACTGCAAGGGGTGACATCTGACTGCTCCTGAGAAAGGCGATTTCCTCTCTTTCACCAGGGCTAGCACAGCTGCACTGGAAGAGTGGACAATGGTCACCACACCACCTTGAATAGGACTGACCTCACCCGACTTTAGATGGTTGCATATGAACTAGCCATGCAGGCTGCCTCCCCAACAGCAGAGAGAAAGAGCACTATTAGCGTACAACTCCCTCTGAAGCAGACATAATTGACATAAATCATGACACCAAAGTGCCTTTCTCCACATGGCCGATAAAGGAAGCCCAAGGGGACGCAGATGTTAAAGTCTATATTGGAGATATCTCAAATTAAATGGGATGAACCTCACCCTTTGCTTCTGCCCCTGCATCTTCTCATCTCAAAGGCCTCATTAATACGTCATAGTAAATAATATGTATATTGATTATAAATACGCTAATAAAAACAAAGAACTTTGGCCTAAAGGGTGTGTGAAGAAGAGGAGAAATAAGTACAGGGTAGCTGCACATTCAATCAATACCAACCCACAGGGAACAGCCATTTCTCTTTGCCACCATTTTAACTGTAATATATCATACCCTCTAGGTAAATATGTGGACATTTACAAGTGGGAATCAATAGAAGCAGAGATCTTCCCACCCCCTCACCCAGAGAGACCATTCTTCCTCCGTTGGAGCAGACAACAGCAAGAGGCCATAGATTAATATCCCTGCTACTACAGGCTATCTGCCATATCCATGGCTTTCTTCTGGGCTTCTCTGACCACTTTTTAAGTGTTGGTGCTTTTAATAATTAAAAAAAACCCCAAAACCCAACAACTGTTCACGTTGATAAAGAAATGCATTAACATTTTACCCAACTGAAATAAAGCAAATGCCCATTTTGGGAACCCAGAGCAAACAGCTTCAGTGGAAGCTGAAGGAGAAGTTCTAACAACAATATTCAGTTGATGGGGGGAAAAAATTAAAGCCTGAAAGCTTTGCCTGCATGCACAGGATTTTGTCCCAGGCACATCACCAGCTAGTGAGTCTGTATGCCTCCAGGCTGGCAGATGGATAAACAGTTGTCCCAGTCAGATCTAGATAAGACTAAAACCAGTGGAAGCCGTTGCCCTGGCCTCAGGGAGCTTCGAGTCACTCCTCCCAATGTTCCCACATACCTCACAGTCCAGGGACATATCCTATGGTACCTGAAGGCTTTTTCCTTCCCCCAGGTCGTGTTAATATCACCCAATGTGGCTGTCTTTTTTTTTTTTTTTTAATTCTTTTTTTTTTTTGAAACTTTATTCTGGCAGGAACCAGGCAGTAGCAGTGCCCATCACTCCAATGACGCTGCCTAAAGCTGGACGGGCAGAAAGACTACGTATGCACACAGAGACTCCCGCTGTGCATACACAGGAAAGCCAAAGCACTCACAAGCACAACACAGTGACTGTGCCTCGATTTCTGTCCTGGATCTGTGGGTAGATTTATGGGAACTGTGGCATATCACTCAACACGGATGCAACTGGCCAATTCCCATCATGTAGCTTGGACATGCCCCTGTCCTGCAGCCCAGGTCCCAGCTCACACATGGAGAATGGAAACACCATTTACTTTCAGACCGAGCAGACTTCCTCTTGGCTCTCAGCAGAATATCCAGAGCTGCGTAAAATTACATGTGTGATTTAGTATTAGCTGCATTCACACTATCAGTTATACTTATTACCTTGTCTTCTATGAGTGGATAATTAATCATCAGGTTCCAGGTATCAGCTTCCAAAAAGCCAGTTTATAAAAGTAAACAGACTTCAGGGAAGTGAAGGGAAGATGGATCGCAGGTTGGTTTAGTTTTTTGGGGTTTTTTAAACTCATACCATTTATACTGAATTCATGTTACAAAACTAGAGTTCATCACCTCACATTAGGGTGGGTCACTGGGGCCAATAAATCAAGCCCTGGTTTACCAACTCACTTCCAAAGGATTGCTGAAGAGAAAATGAGAAATATTTAATCCACCTTTGCTCACTAAGATTTCAGTAAAAAGCTACCTCCCTAGGAGCATTTAACAGCAGCCATACTCTTGACTCCTTTAGAAAAGCACTAAACAAGTGAAGCAGTCCTGCTTAATACCTAGAAAAGCAGAGCACAACACAAAGCCCCACTGATACGACTAGCAGGGGCAGCACATTTCAGGACTTTCCAGCTTTGCCGTACACAAAAGCGCTCTAGCAAACAGCTCACCACGCCTTGCCCCCACCAGTTGTCCAGGGCTTCTGCTGTGTTCTTACTATAGATGCTAAATTCTGCCCTGCATCCATTTGAGATCCCCCTCCACCCTCTGTAAGAAAGTATAAGAGGGCCATTCATTTCCGTATTAGTTGAGCTGGCCGGGCAGTTTCTGCTTTATCCACCGGTTAGTTATCCAGTGTTTTAAAGACATGAGACAACAGCAAACCAGACTGAAGTTTGCAACCTAAAAATGAAAGGCCACACTTTCTCCTCTTCCTCCCTTCCGTTTTATCCCCGGGGAAAAAAAATCATCAGGAAAAGAGTATAAAAAGGCTGAGATCTAAGCCACATGGACGGAAGGCAGAGACGGCACCAGGCGACGTGGAAGGATGCTCGCTGCCAGGGCTGCTCCGTGACAGCTCCACTACCCACTTGACTCCTGGGTTTGTTTTTCACATTCACCTGCCCTGCTCTTCCACATTGTCACAGGCTTAACAGAATTGCGCTTGGTCCCAGGCAAGCCCCCCCTCCCAGACTTCTTGCTGTCAGTCAAAAAAGGGGCCTGATAAGCTTTGCATTTGCATATGTATTGAGAGGCATTTCCAAAGGCACAGTCAGGGAAATGGCCTTGCTGAATACCGATGCTATCTGAGAACGACAACTGTTCAAGTCATTTTACAGCTTCACTACCTAAGTGCAAAGATCCGGCTTGTTTGCCTCTTTACAAGAATTATTAGCTTTAAAAGGGCTGATCATATCTGTCCCACCTTCAGAAATGAAGCCACGCAGGTTCGCCACAAAGAGCTAGCTTCAGTGCTTCCCACAGAGACCATCTTCCACAGGTATCCCAAAACCAGAAGTCACTAAAACCTAAGGTCACATCTGAAATGCTTGAGCCCATACGCCTCCTTCCTATATAGGAGCAGAGGCACGCATGGAAACATATACATGTGCAGATGCTCTACCACCCCTCCCTACGCTTACCCTACATAGGGTAGGACATGAGGCTCAGCTCTCAGTCCTCTCCAAATGATGCTGCTGGGCACCGTCCCGCACACAGTGTTTGAGGATGGCAATGAAGACTGAGCTCTGCAAGCAGAGACTTTCCTCTTCACGCAGAGAGGGATGACTTGAATCCCATGCAAAGAATCCACAGTGCCTCACACCAGGTTTAAGGGACAGCTGAGGCCGTGGTGGTGTCCCATATGCACAAGAGCCCTGGGTTAACAGGAATGAATTCAACTGGCTTTGTCCTAGTCAGCTGTCGATACCTAAAAGGGATGTGGTCTAAGGTTCACAAACCAGAACTGCAAAGCCCTTCTGTCCCAAAACAGCAACGGCACATTCAATATCTGCCAAGTGCTCTCCAGGCCGCTGTGCAGAGCAATCAATGCTTTATGAAAATAAAGTCAAGTCACATCAGGAGCAGGAGCTATCTGCAGATTTACAAACCAGATACTTCTGATTTACACAGCACTAGGGGGAAGAGAGAGAGAGAGAGAAAAAAAAAACAACAAACGTTTAAAGATGCTTGCTGAACCCTGCAACATCTGGTGACTGGATCACCCTTGAAACCAGCAATCCCTGTCTACTGGGTGAGGTGGCCAGAACATCTCCTGCTGTGAGCGGAGACACACAGCTGCAACAACAGGCAAATTCATGGCAAATTCATGAACTTGAGAACTGGGCTGATCAGTGCTGCGTGCCCTCAAATCTCTTGGGGCGTAAGGACTTGCCATAGATCACCAAAAAAAGGACCAGCACTCCCTGGTCCCAACAGGACCACCAAAAGCTCTGGGAGCTGAAGGCACGGTTATCTGGTAAACACATCCACTACTGACACCATTCAGAGTCAACCTCTGGAGGAGGGGAAAGGGTACCCCAACCAGAAGATAGTCCTCTCTGGTTGGAAAAGAGGATTAAGAACATTAAAAGGAGTCTTATATACAACAATTAATTAGATTGGTGCCTGGTTTGATTCCTGTTGAACCCTCTTGACCAAACTACTCCTTCTAGAAGTCAAGTATTTGGTCTTGTTGGTTTCAAAAGACAAAAAAAATCTCCATTTTAAAGACATTCCAATATTATTATTTTAATGCCTGATCACTATTAGACAACAGGAGAAACTTTGCTTGAATACAAACTGTCAGAGGAGGCTTGGCACGATTTCACAGTGGAGCTCGTTTCTAACTTTAATGACTAGGCTGAACAAAATTGTGAGTACAGCGTCCCTTTGAGAGCAGTCTCTTCTCTACAAACAAACCTCCTGTTTCTGAAGCAGAGCGGGGGAGAAGCCGAGTTGCACCTCTCCAAAGCTGCTCAGCATGACAGAGCCAGCCTGCCCTGAGAGCCCATGGAGCTAACAGGTGATGCTCTGTGGGGCAGACCTGCATTTTCATCAGATGCTTCCCAAATCTCATCCAGGCTCTTTATCAATCTTATCAAACTAGCAAACAAACAAGCCAAACGTAAACTGAAACATTTAAAGGGGGAGAGAGAGAGAGAGAGGAGGAAGAGATGGAAAAATCAGTGTTTATTTAACCCTGAAAACTCAGGCTGGTTTTTGTCAAAAAAAACCCAAACAAAACAAAACACCAGCCCTCCAGATAAAAAAGGCTCCAACCCGCAGCCCCAGACATCGATAACACAGTCAAGGAGCACCACCCTCACCCTGCTGCACACAGGTGCCCCTCCCCGGCCCCCGGGGCTGCTCTTCCAAAGAGGTCGGTCACCAAGGATGGGCAGGGGTGGGGATGGCAAGGACTCCCCTCCCCCGGCATCCCTCGCCCCATTGCCAAGGGGGACCGGACCTGCCAAGGGGAGGTGGCACAGGGCAAGGCCGGCGGCACCTGCTGCCAGCACGGCTAGGAGGGGGAGAGGCTCACCGTTGAGGCCGTTGGGGATGCTCCGGTGGTGAAGGGGCGCGGACAGGTCATCCATAGACCTCCGCATGGCCCCGGCCTTGCTGTCGCCGGCCTTGTGGTGGGGGGGGGGGGGGGGGTGGGGGTGGGGGG
>NW_008795405.1:14588661-14590414 GCF_000699145.1 Aptenodytes forsteri
CCTCGGCCGGAGCCTGCAGGTTGAAGGAGTCGGCTCCAGCATCCCTGCCGCCTCTCTGCGCCTGGGGCCGGCATAGCCTTCAGACCTCGGCCCCACGCTGTGGTGTGGGAGGAAACTGCCCTGAAGACGCAGATACCGCTTATTCCTCGGTAAAATCTGCCCGGGCCCTGATGGTCCTTACCGTCAGGAGCACGCGTGCCACCATCACTTCTCCGCACATCAGACAGAACCTGGTAAACGGTACAGAAAGATCATAAAGTGGATTATCTAGGCAACATGTAGGCAGATTTCCTATATACTTGTATCATATCCCCTGACTTTTAGTCTAATGTACTTTTCCTTGGGCTACACTATCTCTCTGTAGGCTGCTTTTGGCCAGCATCACATTGCAAAAATGAAAGATGCACCAGGACAGAGCAGTGCTGCCAGCTATTTCCCGCATGGGTGTCCTTAAAAAGCCAGCTTTGTGTTCCTGAGGAACCTTGGTAAATGATTTGACTCCAGTGTTAACCCAGTGCAACCTCAGATTTCTGACCACACTGGAAAGCTGGTCAAGACACCCTCTAGCTATAAAGAAACATCAAATCCGATGCCAGAGCGTGGGATACGGAGCAGATGGCCTGTGCATGGAGGGAACATCAGAACGGAGAGGGATGGAGGATTGCAACTTCTGCCTTTTGGTGTTATCTTCCAAAGTCTCAGTCGGTCAAGCTGCAGTTTCTTAGATGTTTTTCTGCACGAGTGTGTGCTCCTTGGTTTCTGAGCCCAGATATACCCTCGGCAAACTAGGACAACTGCCTGTTCCCTACTGAAGCAGAACAGCAGGACTTCCCTGCTCCTGCTGGAGTTCATCCCCTCCACAGGCACTGTTGGCCCTTCTCTTCTCCCAAAGTAGCTTTTATCCCTTCATTATTAGAAAGGTAAGAGGAGCTTAGGACAAAGCGTGGACACTAGTTCACTTCATATAGGATAAGCAGGTGATGGATCCCTGGTAACACGCTGCACAAACATGTGAAGAGGACAGTTCTCCCCTAGCACATACCCACAGCGGGGTAGTTCCCTAGAGAGGAGGGAATCATGCTGTGCAAGCCAGCAGTGAGGTCTGCTCCCTTCGGGGGGGATCATTCCGAGCAGGTAGAGCAGGGGCCACCCGGGACCAGCTGTGCTCTGACCTGGGTGCCCACCTTGGTGGCAGCTCTCCAGAAGGCATAGTCCTGGCCGTGGCCGGTCAGCCCCTCCTGAGTCAGCCCTTAGGACGTGGAAACCAGCAGGTGTCTATGCAAAGAGGTCACTGCTCCTGGGGTCTGGGACCCCTCTGACAGGTCCCAGACGGGCCGTGGCCAGCACAGTGCGTAATCAGACTGTGCCCCATCTCCTGCTTCTCACCACCCTGAGTCAGGCCACCAGAAGGTAGCACCCTCTGTAATGGGGCACGCTGCCACTGCTCACGTCTGCATCATGTCGGAGGCATGCCTCGGAAGGCACCCAGGCGTTTTCTGAGCCAAGCCTTTTATTTACAAGGCTTTAATCACATCCTTCCCCACAGGAAGCGGAAAGCGCTTCTCCCAGACCCTCCCAAGCGGTGATCTGACGAGCAGATCCCCAGCGGGTGTGTGGGGGAAGGAGGAGCAGAGCAGGGGGACCCTGCAGACCAATGGTTCCTCGCTGGCCAAAGTCAACAGGGGAGGAAAAGCCTCTGGCGGCTGCACCACAAACACAGGTGCAGCTACACCGTGGCCGGGCCCATCCCACG
>NW_008795405.1:14590467-14611461 GCF_000699145.1 Aptenodytes forsteri
GCAGCTATACCGTGGCGCAGTGCCCACCAGGCAGTGTACTGCTGGGCCTCACTGATGTTTGCTTCATCTTTTTCCAAGAAAGGCTGTTTTTTCTAGATGAAACCTTGCAAAGTCTGAGCTTTATTGATGCTTCTGCAGAGACTGAGCCCATCAGACAGGGGGGCTCCTCAGAGGAAGTGAGGAGATTATTAATATCCACAGAGGAAGTCCCTGTGATGATTAAGACTTGCTTTTAATACTCAGTGAGTATGTCTGTGCTTTCGGAAATGTTAATGGCACAGATCCACCGTGCTGCCATCCACAAGGGGTTTGCTGTCATTCTGCTGCCCAGGTGGCAGTTGAAGCATGGTGACCTGCTGTGCTTGGGCATCCGGAGGCCTGTATGCTCTGGAGGTGGCATTGAAGCTGCCGGGTGTCCAGATGGCATCTGGTCCTGACGAGTGCCTAGTGAAAGACTCCTCCATTAGCAGTGAAGAGGGTGGGATGGGGTCAGTGGGTTTGAGTGAGCGAGACCTGAATTAAGTGGACACCATGCATCGTCGCCTGTTCTGCTCCCTTGTCTTCCTTTCAAGGCAGACCTTGCATTGCAGTAGAGGAAAATCCCTTCATCTTGGAAAGGCAAGGCAGCAGTGCTAGAGCAGAGGGGCGAAGCTTGGAGGTATCAGAAAGTGTCTGTGGCCCAGATGATCTATGGGCACAGTGGATCCGAGGGTTGGGATGAGGTAGGGTTTTAAGTGCTTTGATACCTTGGAGGGAAAGGACTAGGTCAGTGCAGTTTTATGATCAATAGCAAACCCAGTGTTGCAAGCAGATTTTTAATCAACACAAATAATACATAACGTCGGAGTATTTTTGATGGGTTTGTGATATTAGTTTTAGTGAGCAAACCCCATTTCCCGGTGGTGTTTAGAAGGCGTTATGATTTCCCCGTGCTGATTTAAGATGAAGCGTAGGAGAATTTGGTAAACAACACGCTACAGATTCCCTTTTGTTACATCTGGTCATGGGGCCTTCTGCAAGCTGCCAGTCAAAAGCACTTTTAATACGCATGTCATCTTAAGCTTTTGATGCCCATGTAAGACAGCATCAAAGCCTATCCCTTGCATTGAATCAAATGGACACTTCCACCCTCTTCAGTCAGGGATGAAATTTTAAAGCAAATTATAGCATGATAAGAATTTTAGAAAAAAAACAACCTACTGGGTAAAATTGCTCTTGATGTTAACTCCTGAATTCAGCAGGTGACACAAAGAATGAATTTGGTCCCTGATACAACACAGCAATACACAGCCTCATTGAAGTCTTACCAAAGCATTCCCTCTACAGGGCTACATTAGTATTACAAAAGACATCACCACAGCTCAGGTCTGTGCTACCGCCTCCCGCCCCCCCCCGCCCCGAGAGGGGTGGCTCTCCCAAAGCCCACTCATCAGGTGGTGGGAGTGGGCGGAGAGGCAGGAGGAATCCCAGTGGGACTCTCCCAGGACCTTGCTTTTCCAAGGCAGCCTAGGAAGTACACACTGCTGCGTGTGCATCGAGGCCGTGCTCCAGCTTACACGCACCGAGGACCCATCTCGTAAAACATGTACTCCATGAATCATTTACACGGGTTATAAATCCTCTGCGGCATTGGTATTTTCTCATAAATCAGCGCCAAGGACTAACCCTTAATTAATGTTTTGAAATACATTATCCAGATTGCGACAGTGGAGCTCTGTTTTGCGCAACAAAGCTGTGCGATAACAAAAAATGTGCAATGCTCCCAATCTCTGCTATCGAGATAGGTACTTCACTTCTAGCCTGATTAAGCAGTATTTTCAGCCAGAACATTTTTCCAGGTAGCAGCTACCTGAAGAACTGTCATGTGTCATTCTTCCTTCTTTTCCCAGATCAGCTGAACCTTCCTGTGAAAAGCCTTTATCCCTCCATTTGCCCATCTGGCTGAGCTATGAGGAAAAAGCAGTCTCTTAGAAGATTATGCAGCACTCCTTAATGCTGGCTTCTGGCAATATAACTGGGCCATCCAGTTCATTCACTCTCCTTATGAAAGTAGTATGTTTTAGTGGAAGGTTTCATCTTGTGTCCGCAAAGCCTTTTTATTTTGTGCCCTGAAACTGCTAGTAAAATTCTAAAATGCACCAACTTGTTTGAAAGCCTTCAGGATATTCAGAGAAGAATTATGGTTGTGACCAGCAAACTCTTTGCCATGCCAGAAAAACAGGTCCTCCAAAAGGCATAAGCAGTAGCCTCTAAACACTGCTACAAAGAGCAGCATCCAAACTGGAGACCAGAGGAGACGGAGAGCTGGTTCTTCAAGACAGGCATGGGAGGTGTGTGTGCTCAAGGTGTGCCTTAAACTATAGCTATTTTCCAGTCCCATTTCAAAGTGTCCTGCATTCACCCAAGAGGTTCACATTCACATGTTGGGTCCAGATCTGCTCTGTGCAGGCACCCTTATAGGGCTGTCGGAGCAATACCAAGTCAGATCTTTTGTCTTGGTGGCAGCTACAGAGTAGGCATACATGGTATGTTTGAGTCAAGTAGAAAAAGCCCATAAAAATCCCCTCACCCACAGCATTCACCAAAGCTTCATTTTCATGGAAGTTTCTAACCACTTCTTGCAACGCAATGGAATTTTTTTCCCTCATCCCTAATCTGTATGTTGGTAAAGGACTGGAAGCTAAATCCTAAGAAGCAATAGGCATATGCTGCTCCTAGCTGGGAGCTGCAGGTGACTGACACTTCCCAAACTCATACATAATAGCTAGACCAAAATTTCACTGCTAGTTTAGTGTGTGGTGGACATCCAAATTCATTGTGCAGTCAGAAGGCTACATACAATATCAGAGCAATTTTTTTCCAGTATTAAGAAAAATCTTCAAACTCCTCTTACAACGTTTGAATCACCAGAATTGCCATGTGCTGGTGCGCTGAGGCCATGTGCTGGTGAGCTGAGTCATCTCCTCCACCATCATCTACCTGAAGAGGAGTGGCACTGAGACCTTGAATCCAAGTGTGTGTCAAGGAATAAAAATTTGACAAAACTTCTGCTGAATAGGTAAGAAATCAGCCAGTAGCAGGAATGGGGAGACAGGCAGACTGGATCAGAGCACTGGCCCCTGTATTGTCTCTGCCGGTGGCAAATACCAGATGCTTATGAGAATACTGTGAAAAACCTGCCCATAGGGTGAGTTTCCTCCTCTCTACCATCTGGTACCACTTGGCTTCTTCCCAGAAGCATTAAGGTTTACATCCCTTCCAAAAATATTTACCATCCTATCTAACATGGGAAGAAGGCCAGAAATAGCTTGATACCTCTTTGCCTTTTGTAAACACTCCTTTATAAACACAGGAGATGCAACAAATAGGTGGGAGAAATGGAAGGTAAGGTTCTACATCTGTCTCGGCATCACTAAACTGCACCCCTCGGTTACTGTGACATCAGGGTACATCCTGGAGGCCAAATTCAGCCCTGAGTTACATGCAGAGGTCACAGAAGGGGGCTCTCTGTATATGGGGGCACAACTTGGTCCCCACAGCCTGGAGGTACTTGCAGGAGGTTGTTTCGCAAGACAAAAACACCACTGCCAAGTTTTAGTTACGTCTTTCCTGGGGGCGCAGCACCCACCCACTGCGCAAGGCCCAGGAAGCTGCTGGGATTTAGACCTGCATCATTTAAGCCACTGGTGATTTAAACACTGGCTTTGCTGAGAGTATATTCATATTACATCCTTTTTTTTTTTCTCTCACTGCTTCTATATTTTCCTTACAACTCCAACAACCCTTTGCAGATGTTTTGGGTGAGGCAGAGTGCTGTTCCATGTGTGACGATGGATTTAGACCAGCTTCAACAGAATAATCTTTGTCATCATTGATGTAAAAACAGGAGAAAAACTAACACAAGAATGGAAAAATATCAGCAGTGTTCCCAGGGAGCATTCAGTTTCATGGCGAGTGGTTGTAGCCTGATCAGCCTCCGAGCCTGGCAGGTTGCCCCCGAGCAGCCCGTGCCCTGAGGGATGCAGCAGCCTCCCAGGCTCTTCTGGGCTCCCCTGCTGCCGCTCCGCTCCACATACATCCTCCTCTTCCGTGGCACAGTTCTGTGCTTGGGCCAGGCACTGAGCTTGGCACTGGTGGCTACAGAACAGACACCTCGCTATTCAAGCAGATGAGGCCATTGGTATTAGCAGCATGAGGTCGATGAAACCTGAGTGGTTCTGCAATAGAGAAAACAGACGATGTTACACTATCCCCTGTCTTCTTTACACTCTTATTTCTCATTTCCAAATGAACAAATGACCTCTCGGTTGTATTGATGGACCAAGGACATACAAATACCCAGTTTTACAATACAAGCTAGGCTTGTTGGTACCCTTCACTCAGTAGTAAAGTGTATTTTCTGCTTGCAAGACAACAACGCTGCTGAGGACCTATTTTGCCTTTTATAGCTCACTGAAGCCACTGGGATTTTATAGCAGATGAGAAAGGAGAGTCATGCCCTAAAATGCTGACACCACTTCTATATATCATAGAGATATCTGAATAATTCATAGTGTCAAGCAGCGCAAGTTAAAGGAACAGTAGCATAAGTGACAACATCCAGTTTTAGTACATCCTACACAAAAATAAAAACTCCACAAACTTCTTTCTTACGCAAAACCCGTCATCAGTCTTTCCAAGGGAGAGCTACAATAGTGTTACAAGATGTGGGGTGACACACCAAACATGGTGATTTCCTTGCGATCGGACTCATTACCCTTTACCTTTGCCTTATGTGGTATTTGAAATGAACCGAAATCGGACGCAGATTGGAAAAAGGGACAAAGTGTTCTTCCCCAGCACTCATTCTATGAGATGTTGTGGAAGACCCCGGGTTGCTGCCACAGGTCTTCAGTCTATGGCTCACTTTCTGTTCCTGATAACAACTGCCTTTCAAAACAATTAAGTCCAAAGCAAAGGCTGGAGATAAGCTGTTTATGGTGCTGGTGCATCAGAGATTCCCAAATTCTGAGGATGTTTTGGATCGAAGCCAGACTCACGTTTTTCCAAAGGGCTCTCATCGTCACACCAAACTGAATGAGGGAAAGCCCTCTGGGAAATCACGCTTGCAATGCAGATAAAAATGTAGCGCTTCCAGCTCATCTCTTCTTGCACATGTGAAAATAAGAAATCCCCTGGAGTTCACAGATTCATTTCCTACTCGATGCCTCCCACCCCTTAGTTTGGACCTGTGACCCTCGCTGGGCCTGATATTTTGGGCTGGGTGCTGGGGAAGGGACGCCTTGCGAATGCCGATACCTTGCCAGCTGCATGGCTGGGGCTGGGGACCGCGTGATGTGTATCTGCAAATTTGAGCTGAGCAGGAAGGTGGTGTCATTTCAGACCTCCTAACTGGTGCGCCTCTCAGTCAATACACCGACTGGCTAGGCCAAAATCCCCTCCCTGGCCTGGGTGGCCACAGCAGGTGGCTCTGCTGCCTCTCTGCATTCTGCCATGTCTGCTGCCACTGCCGGACAGGGACACCGTTACCAACGGCGATGCCATCTGAATACAAAGTGGAGGCAGGACGCCACGCTCTCCCCACCGCAGCCTGGGGGAAGCCCAGGTGGTGGCGGCATAATCAGATTGCCATGGCGAGGCTCGGCGCCTTCCCCAGCATGGCACTGCCTGTCATTAAATTTCCTGCGCCCCTGTCACCATGATGATGCCACTTGGCACTGCCTTCCCCCCAGCTCAGTGGGTCGCAGAAGCGCTGGTCTGGCTTGGGCTTTTCCCTCCAGCTAGCAGCTTGCTGTGCCTTTGTATTCACTGCTCATTCTCCACTGGGCAGTTTACCTCTGCTCCGAACCCTCCCCTCTCGCTGACCCACATTATTGTCCGTGGCAATCCTCATTGCCGCAGAAGTAAAACTCTGAAAGTGAGTCTTAGGGCTCTGATCGTTTTTAACGGTGTGGAGATAATCTGTCAGACCCAGGAACCATTCTAGCACCAAGCAACTGGAGCAGCAAAGATCCCCATCTTTATGATCTTATTTTTAGTCTCTTCCCTTCATTTCCAGAGCAGACAAACTTGAGGATTCACATTTTGGGTGCAACTCGAGTTTTGCTCTGCAGATACTCCTTTAAACCGTGATGTACATTGATTTTGATAGCATGCAGGATGTACCAGCCTTAATTCATCAGTTCTGCTTGCACATTTGAGCTTATTTGCCATACTCCCTGCTTTGCCTTCATTAGAATTGTATGGAACGCTCAGGAAAGTTTCCAGAATTGACAACTCCGGAAACTGAAGTTCCAGCTGAACAGAGCGAATCAAAGCAAATTTACTACGCCCATGTGCTCCCTGCAGTTTAACCCCATGTGCTTTAGGCTGGCCTTGTTGCTGGGATCACCAACAGCATCGCCCGTGAGGACCAGCCCTACGGGTGAGGTTGCTCTGGTCTGGTCACCTGCCCATTAAAATGTGCAGTGGCTTGAACAACCCTCCTGGTGCTTCCAGCTGGGCCCTATGGACTTCTGCTCTCTGCTGACTGGTGCAACTGGTCTGCTACTGAGCTGGGCTGGCCTTCAACCGGTGGCTCAAGAGTAGAAAATGTGGCAGGGTGGTGGCAACAAGCATGTGTTGCCACCAGCAAAAGATTGGATCCAGTCTGTCCATAAAGCTTCCAAAGCTTTATCTTAACAGTGCTTACTTTAATAAGTCTAGCTTTGAATATTTGATTACAGAAACAGTCCCAAGCAAGGAATTTCTCTGTGTCAAGAAAACCAGTAGTTACTGCTGTACGTGGTACTTCTGTTTTGTTTGCAGTTGAGGGACCTGCCGAGGACGGTGAAGGAGAGAGGCTGTGGGAAAGGGAGTTTTCACGCTACCTGAACTGGGAGGCATATTTCCGTGCAAAAGCTGTGTAAGTAATGAAAAGAGAGAGAGGGATGAAAAAAAAAGAGGGGGAAGTTTCCCTGGCAGGCAGTTTAGGGCAGGGATCTAGATTAGGTCTAACTCCATCACAGGAAGCCAGGAAAATATCCCCCAGGAGCCAGCCCAGTGCCTGGGGAGCAGAGAGCAGTGATCAGAGCCTCTCCTGATCCTGTCTGCTGCCAGCCGCACCCAGAACCACATGTGTGCGATATCTGTGATGGCACAAGAGCTGCACATCCCTTTCCTACCCCCTCGATCGCTGAGCACATTGACGTCTTGCACAGTTTACTGTACAGAAGGATTGCTGTTGCTGCTCTTGCACAGATAATCAAGAGCAAATAGTTCCTAGACACAAGTCTGGTGTCCTTGAGAGACTTGCTGATCAGGGGAGGAAGCCTTTCTGCAGTCAGTGCTGTTACCCTGCATGGGCTGGTGTCTGCAACCAGGGGCCACAGAAGCGACTGTCATAGAAATTGTAATCATAATCATAATCATAATCATATGGAGAAGCTTTCAGAGACATGCCAACTCCTCTTCTCAGTTACACCTCATCACCGACATCAGCAGCATGTCCTTACCTTTAACCCCTGAGCAAAGGTCTCTCCTTACTGCTGGGGGCCAGGGCAAAGGCAAGGTGGGCTGCGGGAGCCACAGGTCACTGCTGCCGCCCCTTCCTGCACACAGTCGTGCTTTTGTTCTTTGCTTCACTTACCTGACCTGACAGACTGGAAAAGCCACCATGGGGCCTGCAAGGGGACCCTGCCCTCCATCGAGCACCAGCCCCGCTGGAAGCAGCATCCCTACCAGGGCAGGAGCTGTTCGTTTCCATAGGCAAAGCTCAGCATCACCTGGTTGAAAGCTGGGGGAAGGGAGAGAGGAAGCTGCAAGGGCTATTTTTACATGTAGTTTCTTCAAGTAATGGTTTATTGCCATTTCTATCCCAGGAACAGGCTGTTTTGGGGCTTGTAAATACAGCCTGGCTAGTGCTTGCTGCTGAATACTAGCTGGATCAGACTCCTGATAAATTGAAACCAAAACCAAAATGCGTTTGGCTGCTGATATTTTCATGTATCTTCTTAGAGGCAGATTATTTTGCAGTCCTTGTACTTATCAGATATGTTAGACAGGTAAGCCTATTCATTTTAGTTTCACTGGGTGAGCTGAATCCTCTCTTGGGATAAGTGGGAGCAGCTAGGCTAACTTGAATGGATTTTATACCTGTGTGTAATTTGGTGCCCCTGCCTCTGTCCCCCATCTATTTTAAAAGGCCACACATAGTGGTCTTAATAAGAATATAATAAAGACCTGAAGCCCCTTTCCCATTTGGAAGTACACTGGGCACTGGGATGCAAAGGGATACAGGAACGTAGGAGCCCGTGCAGGTGATAGAGCCTGCAGCATGTCCCTGTCACCCAGCAGCCTGCCCCAGCCCTTTTCGGGTGCAGGACAGTGCTTTTAAGTGCTGGACAGATGTGCCTTTACAAACTTCTTCCAGTGCAGGTTTTTAGACACGATTACCTCTTTTTGACACTAATGCAATAGACATCTGCTGCGAGGGAATGGCGTAGCTCGAGGGACCAGCAATAAATGAGATACGAGCCCTTTGTTTCTGGGTTACTGGTTCAGACCCAGGCGAGATAGGCAGCGACTGGGAGTCATTACCGCCTGACAGCTGCTAAATAGCTGGTGTCAATTGGGTCGGTGTCCTTGGTCAACTTTCTCATTAACAGGTGTCTGCATCTCAACACCACAAAGAGAACCCAATTATCAGCCTCATCCCTGACAGTGATTTAGTAGATATGGAAGAGATGAATTACTTAGTCACCAAGATGGGCTTGGAAGTATGGTCCAAGCCAGGAGTGAGGTGCGCTGATGAGGAAAAGTGTTTTATGCTAAACTGCCCCTTCCCTTCGCTACCCCTGGCATAAACGGAAGGGTTAAGCCTTTGGAGGTACCAAGCCTACACTTTTCAACAACTTCACACACTCGTTATTGCTCCTGCTCTTTACTGTGATGGTGCTAAAAGACTCTAAAAGTCTACTTTAATCTTAGGGAAATTGTCCCTGCCCACTGAGAGTCTTCTGTATAAGGGAAGAGATGGCAGATCTGTATCTACAGCAGCCAAAGAGAACACAAAGTAAGAAGACTTTTTTTGATCACATCATTGAAGTGCTTTAACTATTAGGCTAATAGTTTTATTTAAAAAAACCAAAACACTAGAGGTTTAAAAATCTCAGAACTGCAACTTTTATATATTTGCATTTGACAACTGAAATGCAAAAGGCTTGATACAGCAAGAAATGCAACTTAGGCTTAAGCACGCTGCAAATATTCCTTTAGCTAAGTAAGAATAGGACTTGCTTTCACTCACAGCATGATCAGTCTTAAATGAATCTTAAATTCATAGGTGGGGAAAGGTGAAATTAGTTTGCAGTTGATAAATGAGATCAGATCTTTTTAATGAAAAACATGTTAACTGATTACATCATTATTTAATACTAAAATTATGATGAGAGGGCACCCTGGTGCCTAAGAGAGCTTAATATTTCCCCTTCTCAGACCCTGTCTTACAATCCTGCATAACTGGCTATGAACCTAAACACATAGCAATTGCTGCAGGAAAAAACTGGACAACTAATGAAAGCTGTTGCCTGTCCACATGTTACTTCATTAGCAGAATTCATCAAATGAGATCCAGGCTTCAGATCAGTCGTCATCTTTCACCTACCACGTATGAGTGGTCAGACCTTGCTGAAGAATTGCAGGAAAGTGTCTCACTGGCAGCAGGCATGGTTGATGGGTGATATTTAAAAGCCTGCTGCCCCTGAGCTGGGCAAAAGCAGTCCATCATATAGGGGCAGCCTAGATGGACTAGATGATTGTTGTAGGTCCCTTCGAACGGAAATATTCTATTCTATCACATTTTGCACACACCTGTAACAGGGGTAGCTCATGTGCAATGCAGGAATAATGTTGAACAGCTCAAAAGCACTTTTAAAATAAACTTTTTCTAGAAAATTAGGGGAGACATTATTTCTGCTACAGAAAAATCAGAGAGGAGTGAAAGTAGAGTGACCATTTATACATCATTTATACAGCCCTGTTTTTTTGTCTCATTAGTGGGAGCTAAGAGCCGGACTCTTGTTTTTAAGTCGCTGACTATGCTTAATCACCGCTACGGAGGGCGACTTCCCCGTAACTGGGATTGCCAAAGGAAAGCTGAATTCTCTGTGAAAATGAGGGGGAAAAGGGAAATAGAGTAGGATGAGAGGATAGGGTCTGTGTTACCCGAGACATCAGGAGAAGAGGCACACTGAAGCTCACTTTGCAAAATAGGCTCTGGAAAAAAAATAAATTCTAAAGGACAGGCCAGCATGCGGTGCTAGCAGCACAAGGCCCCTGCATCACCAACCCCCTCATCCTCATCCTCATCCTCATCCTCACGGCTGCGTCCGCAGCCAGGGTTGGGGAACAAGATCCTCACCTGCAACTGGGGACTAATGGGAAAGTTTCCAGTTTGGATTTCTTTCTTTTACACACTACTGAAGGCACTACTTTAAGGCAAATTATCATTTTCCTGCAGCCTTAGCAACACTGTAGTTAGAGTGATCATAATATGATTATTACTGTATGAGAACATGAAATCAACCATGAACCTGATGAGGTTGTTATGAGTGTCCAAGCTGATTATGTTATAACAATGGCACAGACAGGGAAAAATATATTTGGCTTTTTTCAAAGTGATTTATCTGGTATAATTTAAATTCTTTTTTTTTTGTAGTCTTAAAAGAAAGGCACGATTTTTATAGCTACATTTTTTTTTGTCTTCAGTAGTGTGTAAAATAATCCCTAATAAATTCCTCATTCTTTACAAAAACCCCATACTGCTAATTGGGTGATTAGATAAAATTCTTACTCACTTACACTGAAACAACTATAAAAACAATTTATTTACAACTGCAATGATATTAAAATTAAACTCAAGCGTGAGAGCTCCTTCTTTCTGAAGGTCTCTGAATGTCCTTCGAGTTTATAAGTAATAAGTTCTCATGGGACACATGAATTCATGCCCTTAATCCATTCTGACTTTAAAAGTCCAGCTTCTTTTATGGAATGTCTCATACAAGCTCTTGCTTCAGCAAATGCACTTCCATCACTTTTCTCTGAAGTCTGTTTAATATAACATCTTCTGAATTATTTAATGGGCAAACATATGGGTTAAATAAAGCAAACACATCTACCAGAGCTTCTATATGCCTGACAAACTTTTGACCAAAACTTTCCAAACTTTCTACAGCTCGTATAAAACCCCTAAGCCTCAGACCTGGGCAGCATTATGGTCTCTGTGCTGTGGCACAGCCACCCCTAAAGCTGTGGCAACAGGTCCTTAAGGATCCCTTCCCACTCCTGCAAGAGGGGCAAATCCCAGAAAAGGAGCAAGTCAGGGGTCAGACTGAGGAAAACTGTCTTGAGGCTAACGATGGCATTAGTTAGAGCAGCTTTCAGATTGCTCCAGCGTGCGATAGGGATTGGCCGGGTACTCTCAGGGTTCACATCCACCTGTTTTCCCTGCCCCATTGCTCCCCAGTAGCCGCTGTCTGGTTTTCACCTACAATCACAGCTTTTCTCCTATGGTTTACATTTTCTTCACTGATCTGAAATTCAGCTCAAGATTATATTTCCATGTTTTGGAGTGATATATAGCCCACGGTGAATGTTTACCTATGTAAGTGTAAGCCAGTCTAGAGTCTGCCTCTGATTAATTTGAATTTAAATCTGCATTTCATTTCTCCTGACCTTTGAAGTCTCCCTCATGACTACTCATCAGAAAACCTTGATATGATAAATTAGACAGTCTTTTAGATCTTGGATCAGATTGGAATAATAATCACCCTGCTTCCCAAATACCCGTCTGAGGCTCTGTTAGTTTGTTTCCAGAAACTGTGGATAGTCTAAGTCACAAGAGTTGCAGAAATGAAACATTTCTACATGTGAATTTAGGTGTTTAAGTGTAGAAAAAAATAACCTCCCCCTCCCATGGCTCTTTCAGGCTTTAAAATCCAGACATTCTGACCACAGTTTTAAATTATTAGTGACCCTTTTCTGCACTCTTCTGACACCATGGTTTCTTTACATACTTTGATTAGTTTTATTTGTAGCTGAAACTGTGAAGTAAACGCAGCAGCCGGTTGCATCTGTTAAAGCTGAGAAATTGAACTGGTGTTTTATTATTCATAGCAATTTAGGTGCAAACCAACCAAAATAAAATAAAAAACATCCCCAAAGTAATTGCTGTCTGAGCCAATTATCAGATTTATTTGTTGGTGCTGAACAAAAAAAGGGCTCAAAATTTAACGAGGTATAAAATAAAACCAGGCTCCAGCCAGAAAGTGTTGGAGTCTGAGCAAGATGGGCACAGAGGGGCCAAGAGGCTTGGGAACCTCTAGCAGCAGAACAGCTTTACTTATCTTAAGGTTGTGCAGAGCTGACAGGTAACCAGGAGGGACATGAGTGGTATATTCCTTTTAAATGATCTCTTTTCCTAGTAAAGGGGCGTACTGTTTAGGAAGAAGTCTTAGAGCCTGTAGCTGAGCACCGCTAGCCATGTTGTTAATGCTAGGTTGCTAAATGGGCAGGGATACCTGGGAAAAAAAAAAGGCTTGCACAAGTTTAAGGTCTCATTAGCTCTATTAACTGGAATCATTCGGATTCCCATCTGTAAATAGTCTGTTAATAAAAGAAGCATCTCAGTCTCCCAAACCGGGGGTCTATAATCTTGTCAGTGACATTTCCCCTGGGTGCCAGCCCCTCCCAGCATCTTTGGCCTGCAAATTCATGAAGGAGGGGTCAGGCTTGCACAAGTTTAAGGTCTCATTAGCTCTATTAACTGGAATCATTCGGATTCCCCCATCTGTAAAGTCTGTTAATAAAAGAAGCATCTCAGTCTCCCAAACCGGGGGTCTATAATCTTGTCAGTGACATTTCCCCTGGGTGCCAGCCCCTCCCAGCATCTTTGGCCTGCAAATTCATGAAGGAGGGGTCGGGCTGTCTGCTGGCACCAGCAGCACATCAGATCTTCAGCACTGGGGCTCGTATGGGGCTGGGATACCACGGAAAAGGAAAAAAGACGGATAACGCAGTACTGCCAAGCACAGCACAGATCCCCGAGTCTTGCTGGAGCAAGCCTGGCTCTGGCCTGGCTAATGGCAAGCTGGAGCTAGCAATATTAGCCAGACCTGAGCTGGCTTGTACTGATAACACCCAAAGTCTGCAGCATCGTGGTCCCAGCAAAGTGCAAGGGGCCAACTGCACCCAGCTGGTAGAACCAGTGCATGGAGGAGCCTGGGGCTGCAGGCTGAGCCCCTCTGCCCCCTTCATCACCCACGGGATGGTGGCAGCTGGAGAGGCCGCTCACGGCAGCGGTCGAGGAGTGATGTGCCATGCAGTCATGCAGGACCTGCATCTCAACCCTGTTTGTTGAATGAATGCTTTTTTCTCTGTTCCTGCTGATTACTTTTAAAAAGCCATTATCCTCCTCAGTGCTCCCTTCTGCAAACTCAGCCTTGAACGCTCTGGGAAGGATTATTTCTCACTCCTCCCGGTGTCTGCTGACCCAGGGACAAGCAAGATTACTTCTGAATCCCACCTCTGATAGCTTAATCAGCAGAGCTGCCGGTCAGGCTGGGAAGGCAGCTCTGGGCTTGCTTGCACCACCAGCCTGCAGCACCTACAGCATTTTCTCCTGAGCCCATGGGCCCCCCACCTGCATGAACTGCCGGTGTTCCTGTAATGCTTTCTAGGGGTACGTCAGCCCTATCATTCATTTAATTTCAATGCTGCTCATCACTGCACATACGTTGTAAAAACTCTTCCTGAATCCTAGTTTGTACCTTCTTTAATCTTCTCTTTCATAACCTCCTTCCTGTACGCCACAGTTAGGTTTAATATTTGGAGGCATCGCAGTAGCACCTGGGATCCATCCCTGGGAACTGGGGCCAGCTGTGCTGGGTGCTGAACACAAGCACCCAACAAATTGCTTTCAGTCCCAAGGAACTCACCGTCCAAAGGACCGTGCTGTGTTTTGGAGATAGGAGCTTCGGCTTATGAGCTGTCTGTAGTGTACAGCTGTAACCTCCATTTGAGTGACGCACCCTGGCTGCATTATCCGTGGTCTTTTCCTTTCTTAGTGGGTTATTTTAAACTTTCTCACTTGCAAGCTGAGAGGACAAAATATCCTGGCTGAAATCCTGGCCCAAATGAAGTAGGGGGCTGTGCTGCCATTGACTTACACGGGTGAAGACTGTGCCTCCGTGATCAACAGAAAACGGGTCTGAATTCTCACAGCTGTATTTATTTTGGATTTCTTTTCTTGTTCAGTGTCAAAATAATGGAATTATACCTGCATTAAACAAGATGTTGGCAGTCCTTCATGTGGTGTATACAGGAGACAGAAAATCATTTTCCCTCTAAGCACCATGAAACAAATTTTCATAAATACACTTCACAAGGCACTCGGTTTAGTTTCAGCAAGAGTTCATGGGCCTCTTCCCTAATGAACTGTACTATACAATTAAATTTTATCATGTAGAAGACCGGGTCAGTTCCAAAATTTCACCTGATAATACTAAGTACAGACAATGAGCTTCTCAGAAATTCAGCGTTCCTTGCCTGATTTGCCAGTTAACTTTGCATCTCTACAAAGACGACTACGAGTCCAACATCCTAGAATAATGCAAATAATAGGAACAATTTAATTTGGAAGCGATTAGAAAAGTATCTTCAGTTGATTTGCGTCTGTGCTTGCAGCTAAGTCATTTCCCATTGCTTTTGCAGCAGAAGGTTGCTCCTTTCTCACACTCAACTTCATGTTTTACTTTAAGATTTTAACAGTCAATTATTTGACTCGGGCAATTCCAGTCCCACCAAATACGGTGAAAAGGCAGGTTTGAAAGCCAGGTTTGCATCTTTGAGCTCAGTAGGAGTTTTGCAATACATGTCATGGATTGGCAGTGGAGCCTTAAAAGAAAGACAGTATAAGAATGTGTTGTGTTTACACTGCAAAATTAGCCAATTACCCAAAAAGGTAATTTCAAGCATTTTTTATGCATTTTTAATTTTTTTCTATTCTATTCTATCCTAAGCATTTTTTATCTTTTCAGTGATGTACTGGATTCCTGTACCTTGTTGAGATCTAGTCTCCTGGACATGACAGATTTTTGACAGCGGTGGAGTAGACTGGGAGCCTGACTTGCATTTTATGCCAAGGTCCTAGTCCTGGAGTTTTCTGGTCAGCAATTAGAAATGTCATAGAAATATTACAGAATTACCGACTGCATCAAAATTGTATCCGCCGCATGGTTTAAATGCAATCCATGGGGCTACGAAGTCTTTGAAACGGCCCTAGGTGATATAAAAGTTTGACTCTGACGAGGTGGCAGAGCTCGTGTGACCCAGTTTCAAAGGCTTGGTGCTGTGACAGGGTGGGAGGAGACTGGTGGAGCCTCCTTTTGCCCAAGCCCAGAAGAATTCCCTTTGCACGGGAGAAGTTTCTCGCATATAAAGGACAGCTCAGACGTATAAGCAAGAAGGATGTGAAATTAATAGGGGGAAATAGGGTGAGAGGAAGGGAGCGTGCGTTCATGTGCATGCATGTCCGCACGCAGGAGGGAGCACGCTGGCTTTATCTGCAATTTTGAAGCACTGCTCTAATAGCAACAGAAAAATAATCCAAGCATATATTACTGCTCCTGTGTTGTGTTGCTCATTGCGCAAACAATGTGGTGATAAGTACAGAAAAATGCCCAGGGAGAGAAATGCAGCAAAAAAAACAGTGTCCTTTCCTCCGTTCACATCTATTCTGCAGTATTAGCTAAAGCAGACAGATGCCCAGACATCATCCTGTATCAGTCCATCCAGTGATCTCAGAGCAGTAAGTACTTACACACGAGTAATTGTAAGGCACAAGGTTGTTTTGTTTTGCATAGCGCGTATCTCCATTTGATAGTAACCATTTTAAAGTCTGGGAGAATTTTGCCCTCACTAAGCTGATTTTACAAACAAAGAGAAGTGCTTGTCAGCAAAGGTTAATGTAGCTGTCACTGCAGGAGAGCCCTGTGGGTAGAAAGAGTCTCATCTGGCTGTTTTTTAAAGGGCAAGAGTCATCACTGTGAAGGAGGAATTTTTCCATTTCTAGGAGCCTTTCACATCGTTGTAGTGAACTGCTGCGTAAGTTACTACTTCTCTATAGCGTCTCTATTTTCATGATTAACAATATTTGTTTCTATTACTTGTATTTCAAAGTCTCATAAGATGTTCTTGTCCAAAATGAATAAAATCTTTATTTAAGAAGATGGAAAGAGAACTCCTGGGTGATTTTATGGCTTGCATTGGTACAATATTAGAGTGTTGTGAATTAGGGAAGGACTGTCTCCCTATTTTACTGATGGAAACAGGGGCAAGGAGAGACTAAATGCTGAAATTAGACTATGTACTCCAGGCTCCTGCCTTGCATGTCACAAGCACCTTTAATACATGGTGGTCTCATTACAAGGGAATTGAATCCAAATCTTCAACATCCAGGCTACCCCTTCACCACTGGCTGGACTCAACTTCCTTAAAGCATCAAAGGTGAGATCCACGCAGGTATGGGGCAAGCACCCCTAATTTGTGTACAGCAGTTGCAATAGAGAGAGGTTTGGCCATGTCTGGCTGGCCTGACCATGGGAGGGTCTCACACTGGAGGCATCCAAGCCCTGTGGTGAGCTCCCATTTACATCCCCAGGATGTCACTGGCACAGCCAGGGGACACACACGCTCCGTGCAACAGGAAAAGCCCAAGAGTGATCCTGAGACTCCCAAACAGCAGCTGGCTTTATTTACCCCTGGTTGCCAGGAGATGGAGTCATGCAACATGAAGTATAGATGCAGACAACATTTTGCTTTGTAGACAGGATCTTTAGTTGAGCTATTCAGGAAATCTTTGCTCAGAGCTTCCAGAGAAGAAAGCTGGCAATGCTGTACACTTGGATGAAGAGGCATGGAGGGGGAGCAGGCTAACCATGAGTGCTTTCTCGTGAGGACAGGGCTGTGGACAAGCCAGTTTCCCATCTGAGCAAGCTAGAAGAGAGGCTAATGAAGATACCTTTGGATACAGCTCACATGGCAGCTATTTGTATGGTAACAGCTCTTAGGTGTTACTGAACTAGATTTGAGGCAAAGACTCCGACGTGAAACCTGGATTTAGATCCACCAGAGACCAAAACACTGTACACGTTACATAAAGAACAGAAAAAAAAGCACTAATACTTGACCCAGATCCATCCCTTTAGCTCTGCCACATCAGATACAGAAAATATCCATACGGTAGCAGGCTATGCGTTGTTGGGCATCTCCACAACCTGCCCGAGACTCTGCTGACAGAAGTGGTTGTACCCTAGTGGAGCTTCATGCATGAAAGCTCAGCGTGGCTACAAGATTTGCGTTATCCCAACAGGCCAACCATCTCCTCCAATGCAGTCTGGAGACAACACATCCTGGAGCACCTCAAGGCCTGCCTTGGGCTTGGAGTGACCCTGCAAGGCCACATTCTCTGCTCCCCACACGAGAGCATTTGGGGGTAGTAAAGAACTGAGGGCCCCTGAGAAGCTATTCTCAGTCAAGGGATAAATGGTGGCTATTTCATGGGGCGTTGCCTGGGTTCCGTAAGACAGGGTCAGAGTTTAGAAACGGCACCGGATCCTCTGCAGCTGATGGATAGCCAAAGCACTAGGAGCAGCGATGCTTTTTTTCACCGCTGATGCTTGCTCAGAGGAGGTTTCCTTCTGCTCCTGACCCAGATGTTGGTACAGTGAACCAGGCTCTGCTCAATTTAGCTTGGGTTACTGCAGCACGTCCCAAGGGCATCCAGAAATAGCACTGCTGTGTGATCTCCAGTGACCTCCCAGTTATCTCTGTGTGTAATTCAGGCTGTTAATTTTGACATATATTAGCTGTAGTTAGTTCAAGACCTCCTTACCCGACCTCCCCCTTGCTTGGCCATTGGGGCCGTGGGAGGTGATCAGACCACCACTTCCCAGATATGACCTGCTCAGGGCTTGTGGAGGTCGCTGCCAGGGAAAACCCCTTTGCTCCTGAGCTTTGCTCCTTCCTGCCTGCAATGGCCAAAGCTGCCGACCGCCGACACCCGTCAGGCCCCCACTGAAAACGCTGCAGCCAAGGGGGAGGCCAGGGAAGAGCCAAGGGTAGAAACTACTTTAAACACATGTACCCCTACAGCAACAGATACTATTGCTCATGAATTAAACATCAAATAAATATAGCTCTCAATTTATAGTTATTTCCAACAGATCTTAGAAAACTCTGCAAAAATAAAAATTCTGTGCAACACCTAGAGTTTGTACCTGAGCCTTGGACTGTCGATGCAGTCGTGCCTTTTTGGCTGTCACTGTTACGTTGCTGCATCGCTTTGTAAGTGCCACATCTGTTTTAGCATTTTGAGCTATGTCAGATTGAGTCATAAAACATAACTGATATACAGAAGATGAGACTTTTTGATTATGGCAAAATAACTCTAACTGTCTGAAAATGCCATTTTTTAAAAACTTATGGTTTAATCCTATGATTTAAGTCAATAAGAGTTTGGAGCTGGATTTGCAAAGGTCTAGAGGCACCTATGGACAGTGGGAATGCCAAAGATGCTGAAGCACATCAGACACTGAGCCCACATGGACACCAATGGAAGGCAGGCACCTAACCCACTTGGGACTCATTGTAAAAAGCTTTTCGTCATGAACTTCCACCAGAGTTAGGCTATGAAAGAATTTAACAGTCTACAGTACTGATGCTCCATTACAGCCCTTTCTGCGGGGCAGAACAGCCAACAGAGAGGGAAGCAATCTGAACCTGTTCAGAACTTCCCTCGAGTTTCCATTTATTGCACCTAGAGCAGGTTTTGTCTGAGGCTACAAGCCCCTCTGAAGCCAGCCAGTCCAGCTCTGCAATGTCCTCAGACTACTGTGGCACTTGCTGTTACCAGGAGAGATGCTTGATGATACCCTACGGTGGCAGACAGCAGCTCTGGGGCCAAAGCCCTCCTCAGCTTTGGGAGGGAAACAGTCACACGCGTTTCTTCTTGACTTTGCCCAGAGAACGTGAAAGAAAAGGCACAAAATCAGTGGATGGAGGAGCATGACACCTTTGGCCTTCTTTAAATGTCATACTTCTCTAAATAAACTGAAATGTTGCATATTCCCTCAGCAGAAAATGTCATTCTTTGCATATTTCATGAAGACACTGGATTTGACTGGAAACCAGTGGCAGTGTGGTTACTAGCTGCCTGCTAGTACTGGGGCAGTTATGCAAGGGACATAACTAGCCAAGAGCTGCCAATTTGGGTCAGGATTCTGCAGGGGCCCTACGCTACGCGTAGTCTGTATTTCCATGGTCCCTGTCCCTCCAGAAGAGAGCCCGCTAGGTTGTCTACATGGACTTGTGTAACTTCTGCTTTTTTCCTTCCTCTTTTGTCCTTCCCGAAAGATTGTTTGGTCCCCAGATATGTGTTCTATGAAAAGCATATATGAGGGTTTGCGAGAGCTGGCAACGTTATGTACCTCGTTGCTCAGTCAGAAACATTTCAGAAATACTAAATTTGCAACCTCTCTGTTTCTAGACCAGCATCTATTCTCTTTTGCTGCAAGACCTGATTACTTTGGGGAAGAATATTTCAAGTTACAGCTTGCTTTTATTGGCTATGCCTTCTATTTTCAGCTATTAGAAAATATCTGAACAATCTGTTTATTAGCTCCTTGTCCTTCAGTAGGGGTGGAGTAATGGCAGCATTGGCTGCTGCTAGCTTTGTTCCATAAAAGTAACATTTTTGTGGTTGTTAATCAAAAAAACCCTTGTGCTCTCCAAACTAGAGATGGGACTGAATGATCTTGGGACAAAGGCATGGATCCAAACTGGATTTTTCCTTTTCAATATGGGCTCAATTTACGATTAATCACCTTTTCTTTCAGTGGAATATACTTGCTTCTGTAAGCGAGCTTTGTCACCTCTCAGAGGGAACTAAAAAAGCATTTTATTATGCCTTGGATCACTGGTGAGGAAAGGCTCATTTGTACAATTCACTGAGCAAGTCTTTTGGCCTATTTCTTGTTACAGACAAATTATATGGTTATATGTAATCTACAACACAAAGTATTCAGATGTTGCATAAAATCAATACAACACTTTCTGAAAAGAAATGTACATTGTAATGCCTTTATTATTTTTCTTGTGACCAAAAAGGGGAAAAGATCCTTGTGCTGTAAAATAGACAGAAACTATTCAAGGGTTGTTACTTATTGTTGTATTGCTGTTACTGCAGGGAAAATAGTAGTAATTTTAAAAACATAATTTCTGCATGATTTGCTGTTGTGTGAGCCGGTAAGAAAATATGTTCTTTCTGTACGTGCAACACATAAGGAATGTTTACTGTCCATATGGTCTCTTCAGGGCCCTTGCAATAGAATTTCTATGGTAGCAAGTTGGGAAGCAAAAGAAGTGAGGGAGTTTTCCGATTGCTGAAAAACTGTGATGTTTACATCCTGCCTGTGTATACAACGAGCATAAGAAGGACAGGAAAAGCATTTAGCAGCATGCCACCTATACGGGCATCCTGGATATCATATGCAAGGCTACGGTTGAGCTCTGCTGATTTACACTGTCTGCGGGGCTGCCCTAGTGTTTTGTACAAACATTTGCTGTGACATATGACACAGAGCCCAGGAATGTGCACCAGAGGGTATTGCTGAAGCAGGAGGAGGTGCTTCATCACAACAGGATTAAAGGATATGAGGGACTCGCGTGGTTCCATTACCAGGAGAAATTAGGGCTTCAGTGCTGCAGTGGTACATTTCATTCCACATCTGAGTCATCCCAGCGTGTCTAGAGGCAGCAGGATTTCTGCTTATCGAATCCTCTGATAGTATTCTCGACATAGCATGTGAATCGCCTGCACTGGGCTGGCTCCTTGGGTTTCTTGCATTAAATGCTTCTTTAATATCAAAATGTGTCGGTAGGCCTATCACAGCCAGAGTG
>NW_008795405.1:14611559-14615040 GCF_000699145.1 Aptenodytes forsteri
TTGCATTAATTGTTTTTTTAATATAAAATTGTGTGGGTAGGCCTATCACAGCCAGTGTGACTTCAGCTACCGCTCAGCGCATACTTCTGTTCCTTGACAAATCACCTTAAATGAGAAGATGCCCGTTTGGTTTTGACTGTGGTGTAAAACTATTCTTGCATCTTTCCAAAGACTTAATACATTTTTTCTATTGTTCGTGTAGAATACTAAAAGCTGTGTGAATGAGCAGTCTCCACGCCAGCAGATCACGTCCACACTGCCTAGCGTGGATTCTGTTCGTTGAAAGGCAGGCGTTACCTTGCTCGCATCTGTGGGTTTGTGTTCATATGCTGTGTACATGCACACACACATCTTCTTTCTTTTGTTCTCATAATAAAAATCTGTTCTCAGTATCTCCGCCAGTAAGGAAAATAAAACACGTAGAAGACAAATGAGGAACAGAAGGGTTTCGCGATCAGACGCATAATGAGAAAGCAAAGCCTACAAGGAGTTATAGCTCTTTATTTAATCCCTTTCTACGGATGGTGTTCACAGCCGGCTTGGGTAGGAGCAGTATGTCCCTTGGCTGTTAAAGCTTAGAGCATTAAACTGCTTGCTGTTGACCCAAACTGCACTTGAAGATGGAGTTCCAGACACTGGGTCAAATGTTCATCATTTGATCAAATGCAATTTGATTACATTTCTAAGCAATGTGCCCACATTCTCTCTGTCCCATGAATGCTAACAAATTCTAACCTATGCAGAAAGAGTAAAGAAATCTGGATGTTGCACATTCAAGGAGCTCAGCTTGAGGAATATAAAACTGACTTTTTGAGCTGCAGAGTATCTACAACTATCAGTTGCTTTAATTGTCTTAAGGATTTCAGGTTTGGTACCCCAAACCAGTGGACATTTTATAAACGTAGGCTTTTTCTGCCTTAATGTTGTGTTGTGTGCAAGCAAATACTGCATTTTCACAACTGGCTTCTTCAATTTCATCCATCAATACAAACGCTGATTTTGAGAATTAATTGAAGTCAACTGGTAAAACTCCTATGGACTTCAGTGGGAATAGGAGCAATCCAGTATCTTTACAAAAAAACAAACAAACAAAAAAAAAACCCAAAACCCCCATGTTTTCAATAGCTGTTATACAGCACAAAATACTCAATTGATTGATTCATGTCATAAGCACAAAGACGAGTATTCAAATTATCCAAATTAAAAATGAGTCATTTTAGTATGAAACCTCCTGAGTGGTAAGTTCTCAAACTACCACATGATCTTGGTGAATACTGCTCAAATCAAACCCCATCCCCATTCTGTAATTGTTCCACAGATGCATGTTATTGCCCTCAGGTAGCAACAAGGGCAACTTCAAAATTAGCATTTCAGGTCGAGGGCAACAGTTCCCCTCCTCACCTTAGTCTCTAGCGATGACTCGGCAGAGAACTCATAAAGAATAACAAAACAGTGATTAAAAATATCAGTAAACTACACCTTGAAAGATTGACATGGGGTGGGTGAGCATGGACTAGCCTCATTTTACAAATGGGAGAATCCAGGCAGAAAGGCAGGAACTTGGGAACGATCCCACAGCAAGTCTCCAGGCTGGAAAGAAAAGCCAGAGCTGTGTGCTCCTGTCCACCACAGCACAGATCCCTCAAACACTGCCCATGAGCTCCTGCCTGTGGCCTGGGAAGCCTCAAAATACAGCTCACAACAAGATGTAAAATAAGCCATCCTTGACAGAACTAGCTCGTTATTGAGGCCGCTACGGTCTCCGTTTCAGCACTGCCTTGCCCGTGAATCGCTGTGCAGTCCCCAGCCTGAGGGGTAACCAAAAAATTGCCCTGTCTGAATTGTATTGTAAATGCACCCAGAGGACTTCCTAAAGGTATTTTACGCTGTTTTGCAGTGATGAGCAGATCAAATCTATAGTTCTTCTGCTAAATATGTGCAGCATTTAATTTTCCTTTCATTTCTGAAATGCTGCATGGATGCCAAACTAATCAAGAGCTGTAATAGCAAATCAAGAGGCTATAGGATAAATCTCATTATCACAGAGTATGTTTGGTTACTGCAATCCATTCTTTGTATTTTAAGCATTGCTGCGATGTTAATTAACAATGGCTAAAAATCATTACAAACACTGAGACAACAGCCAGTGTTAACCACAGGAATAAAAGATTAACTGGGATGAACAGGAAGATGCCTTTATATCAGTTGGTTTTACACAAATCTGGGATTGCGTAACTGCATACTCCTTTTTTGCACAGCATGCAAAGTTTTCAGGGGCAGCGGCTAGATCCTGTGCTTTCCAATGCACTTACCAAGGTCATCCATGAAAAAGTAGTTCTAAATTACCAAAAATGAAAGGGCAGAGAATTCTCAAGTGAGACCATCAGGTATTGCCTGCACATAAGCAAAGTTTTTAGTGACCTTAGCAGCATTACATAAGCATATGGAGAGAAAAACAAACTCGTATTAAATGCTGTAACACATATGGTCTCCTGACAGGACGTTCCAAGCCATGCAGTGATTTTACAGTCCATACGCACTGTACAGCAGTTCTTTGGTCTCAAGGCAGGAGTCAAAAATAGCGTATCAGCATGAACTCTGCATTCTTTGTCTTTTATGGGCAGTCTGCACGTTAATATTGAAATACATGATACACTGTGGCTAGCTGCGTTTAACAGGAAAAAAATGCCATCTACATGGGACTTGATTTTACTAGCTGATAACTTCACATATGATATGATATAGGATATGATATATGATAGGATGATAGGATATGCAAAAAAACAGCATTTGGAGTCATTTTCCCGGGGTATGCCATGAAGCGCTTTAAGGTAAGGAAAATCTCATCACAATTTTATTTTGTTAGGGCAGGGAGTACCTGGACAGCATGGAGGGAGCACCATTCTGAACGGGAGGAGTATCTTCATAAAGGGGAATATGTTGCCTGGGCTATGTAGGGCCACACGGTGTAAAGACTACGCCAGACCTCTCCCTTCCAGTCTCAAAGATGAATCAAATCAGAATCTCATCCCAGGACGAGATTGCCAAAGGATGCCAAAGGACGTAGAAGCACCAGGTGTACCGAAGCTAAGTTTTCTTGGTTTCAAATACATCCATCGGCTGTATAAACTCAGAGTGCTATTACCTGTCGTATTTTGGTCATACAAAACATCCAGCGACAGAACCGAGCCCAGCAGTCAACACTTGAGGAGTCAGCCTAAGGAACTTGTTTCCAGTATGACGTATTTTAGTGTTATATACTCCAGCATGACCCCTGTGCTGATTATCCAGCCAAGTACCAGCCAGGTTGCGGTCTGGGTGGAATCAAACTAAAAACGCCTTTCCAAAACCATCACCGAAACGTAAGCATGTTGTGAACGAAGCCGCTTCCCTAAGAGCCCAGCGCTGCCCGGCCGGCGCCCAGAGCCCGGGCCGCCCGTCCCCGCGCTGACCGCGGCGGCGCCGGCGGGGAGACCTCGGG
>NW_008795405.1:14615497-14642826 GCF_000699145.1 Aptenodytes forsteri
TCCCGCTGCACGGGGTGCTCCCGCTGCACAGGGGGCTTCAGCTGCACAGAGGCATCGGCCGCGCAGGGGGCTTCAGCCGCACGGGGGGCTTCCACTGCACAGGGGGCATCAGCCGCACGGGGGACTCGGCAGCACAGGGGATTCAGCCCCTGCACGGTGCTTTGGCCACGCAGGGTCCTCTGGCCCAGGCATGGGTGCTTCAGCCCCGTCATGGTGCTTTGGGCCACGTATGGGTGCATCCACCCATGCAGGGCTTCATCAAGCCCAGGTATGGATGCTTCAGCCCAGGCGTGGGTGCATTGGTCCGTGTGGGGGGGGTGCACTGGTCCAGGCACAGGTATTTTGGACCTCACAGGGGTGCATGGGCACAGCAGCCCAGGAATGACTGCATCCACCCATGCAGGGCTTCATCAAGCCCAGGTATGGATGCTTCAGCCCCGGCGTGGGGGCATTGGGCTGTGTGGTGGGGGTGCACTGGTCCAAGCACAGGTATTTTGGACCTCACAGGGGTGCATGGGCACATCAGCCCAGGAATGACTGCATCCACCCATGCAGGGCTTCATCAAGCCCAGGTATGGATGCTTCAGCCCAGGCGTGGGTGCATTGGTCCGTGTGGGGGGGGTGCACTGGTCCAGGCACAGGTATTTTGGACCTCACAGGGGTGCATGGGCACATCAGCCCAGGAATGACTGCATCCACCCATGCAGGGCTGCATCAGCACAGGCACAGGGGCTTTGGACAGCCCAGGGGTATGTGAGCCGTGGTGTTAGTGCCCAGCCCAGGCAGGCATACATGGACCACCACACAGGTGCACCAGCCGTGGCATTAGTGCGTGGGCCCAGGCACAGATGCGTTGGCCCACATATGGGTGCATCAGGGATTAGTGCAGCAGCCAAGACCTGTGCTCCCAGGCACTGTCAGGAGCGACTGTCCATCATTAGGTTTCCCAGTGGACTTTTCTGCCTTTGGCAGGTGTTTGAAAGGGGAATAGGGATGTTGTTCTGCTTTAATTTATGAGCGGCAGTGCTGTGAGGTGGGTGTGTGGGCAGTTACGATTTGCAGACTCCCTTCACACTGCCAGGGTTAGACCCCTGGCCCTGGTGAAGACACCCAGGAGGGGACCAGCCTGCACAAAACATGCTCCTTGTTACACCCAAGTCATGGGATCAGGTGTTTTTTTATACTGGGTTACAGAATCCTGAGAGGCTTTTAGCGTGTGCCAGGTGCTAAGTTCTGATGACGGGTGCAGAGTAATGCCTGAGGATGTGGCCTAGAAACCTCTGTGGCGGCCATCCCGCACGGGGGAAATTTCCACTCAGGGTTGATGTTCTGTGGCCAGATATGATAACAGGATGATCACAGTCTGCGCAGAGCAAAGCGTCTGACCCTGTCATCGGCGGTGGCCTCATATGTATGAAAATGCCCCTGAGACAGAGCAGTGGCAGCTCTGTGCTGTGCAAGTGTAAATCTTAAATTAATTCAGACAGTGGAGTCTCGTCTGCTGTGCTCAGATGGGATCAAAGTGGCTTTTCAGAAATCCTGCTCTTAGCATTTTGCAGGGTACCTCTTGTGTTCCTGAAAGCGTGAAAAGAAAGCCAACCCTTTTCCACAACAGCTTCTAGAGATTTGACTTTTATTTCATCTCACATTGTACTGGAAGCAAAAAACCTTTGAATATATTCCCGAAACAAGCGGTGTCCAAAAGTCCATTTGCAGATAGGAAACCAGTTAGCAGTGCCTGCTAAGCACTCCCTCTGCCTCTGGAAGCAATAAGTAAGTCTCCTGCGTACATCAGAAACCTGACCGTTGAAAATTTGTTCAGAAGCAGTGAAATATTTCAGTGTGGGAAAAATGATTCACTGAAATGTTCTGATGAGCTCAGTGCATCACCAGCCCAGCTGTGGCTACAAACCACCACCTCTGGCCGCGCAAGCACAAAATGGAAGTTCAGGCATTGCAAACACTCCAGAACACTCTGCTTCCATTCATTTGTTATATATACAATTTATATCCTAGACCTGAATGAATAAGTGGGTTTCTGTGACTTATTCAGCACACTTCTGTCTCTTTCTGCTCACAATTTGTGATGTCTCTCAAATGTGACCAAATTATTTTGACAAGTGTCTCGGCTTGTACTTGTGGTGAGGATTGCTACCTTCTCTTAAATTGTGATTTGCAACGTGGTGCTATTTCTGAATCTTGCGGAAGGGCAAGTGGAAGAGCAGAAACATCCTTCCCTCAGTGCTGCCCATGATCCCCCAGCCTCAAAATAGGGTTTCTCCTCACCCAGAAGCAGGCTGAGAGGATGCCTTTGGCCGTGGGGGAGAGGAGGACTGCGGTGGGACATCCCCCTGCCTGCCCCACGGCCTCGACACCCGGCAGTAATTTGATGGGGGCAGCAGGTCTCAGGGGACATGAGTAGATGTGGATTATTGTGCGGTGGGATACAGGACACCAAACGGCGGGAGAGCAGATGCCTCGTTCCGCTTCTCAGGGAACAGCTTGCTTAAAGGCTTGAGTTTCCAGATGGAGGTGGACAGGGAAGGTCAGGGATTACATGAAAGTTAGACGCTTTCCTGAGGAGTCCCATTGCTTCCTCCAGGCTGATAGCAGCAATAAATAAGCCATTGTTTGATGTGGGTGTTCATCCAAATTCAGACTATTGCAGTTCCTCAGATAAATAGCTGCCTCTGAATTCCTGGAATAGATAGGATGGATTTGGCTAACTTGTCTTAATGTCACTTGTTTTATTTTCTGATGAGTTTTCATAGTATGAACTTGTTCCAGCCCTACTGAAGTTACTGATCATCTGCCCATTAGTTTCCTTGGACTTTGGACCACATCATAGTTTAAAATTAATTAACAGACCATGTCATTTGGAAATGAGAATTGAGATCTATTAGTGATGTTGGGCTGTGACCAAGTGTAGATTTTCTTGGTGTTTTGAGTTAGTGAATGTGACAAGACGATGTGAAGGGTGAAGGACCACAACATTTGCTTCAGAAGCAGAGAAATTCAGGGTAAGGAGTCATGCTCCATCTCTTGTGGAATAGAAGTTGGAAGATATTCCAAATGTGGCTGGAAAATACCCTAGACGCATCCTTGGGTATTGTCTGGCTAGTGATAGATCTCTGAACATCACTGTCAGCGTAATGCCACTGTAAATAGCCATATGCCACCAGGAACGTGGTAAGGAGTGAAGCAGTCATCTACACCGTTGTGTGCTATTCAGACACAGCTGAGGCTGGGGTGAACAGCCCGCAGCAGCAAAGGGGCAGGGAAACCATACCTCTGTGCTATTTTTAATTCTGATGCTGAAGCCAGGACATTGCTTGATAATGC
This sequence comes from Aptenodytes forsteri, assembly GCF_000699145.1. Classification (NCBI taxonomy): domain Eukaryota; kingdom Metazoa; phylum Chordata; class Aves; order Sphenisciformes; family Spheniscidae; genus Aptenodytes; species Aptenodytes forsteri. The sequence goes on from NW_008795405.1 coordinate 14,618,840, forward strand.
CTAAGATCACTGCTTGCTTTGAAGGAGGCTTTCAGAGAACCAGATACACCCCGGTACTCAAGCGGTGGCCTTCCTCTCTCTGAATGTGAAACCTCCGTAGGCAGACACGGACTGAGCTGCCATACAGCCCTGCCTTCACATTCCCTTTCTGTCTCATTTCAGTTTGTTTTCTAAGGCCAAATTTTCAGTCGTTAACAACTGCATCGGCAAACGCTCCAGCTCTTTCTGTCCCTGGCACACCTCGTGTAACCGAGCCGGGTGCCGTTACCCAATCTGCCCGTGTAATTTCAGTGTTTTGTGTCACGCGCAGTCTCCTTTTTAGCACATTAATTGCTGCTCATTTGAAGGCATAATAACCTTCATTTTGCAATGAATGGCTTGACGTTCCAGGAGGAAAGCTTATTGTGCACTAATGATCTGTTATATGGTCTCTCAGTTTATTATGGTATGTAATGGAAAATAAAATAAAAATTAAGTATTGTATGTACTTAGCAGCTAATTTAAATACTTCAGTATCTCAGATGTTATATCTTTTCAGCTATTGAATAGTGCTGTAATCTGCATTAAGAAATAGCTCCGTATAGATTTAGAAACAGCTCCCTAATTTTTTTTTTTTTAACTAAGCTTGTTTTGCTTGGAAGAAATGCCATCTAGGAATTAAAAAATGCAGAATTTATTCAAGAAGGATAGCTTCTCTTCCTACCTTTCTTGCCTCAGTGATTTATCTGCCCTGTGAAAATAACTGAGCCTCCACTGAGTCATGTTACGTTATTTGGAGAGCACTTCTGAGATGCTTGTCGGGAAGATGCATTACAACTGGAAAATATTGTGTGTTTATTACAAGGAAAAGCCCTTGCAAAGCAGAACTGAGTCACTTTGGTCAATTTGTAATTTACAGACAGTTTTACTGGATTGCAGTGGCTTTTTACATAAGGAAAATGTGCCTGTCGGAGTTCTCGTAGTGGGGAATACAATGAACTATGTGAACTTCATTCGGTCCTTAGGTAGATTTCCAAGGCAATTTCCATAAATGAGGATTGTGATGCAGCCACTCCCAGTGGACCTTGCCTGGATTATGGCCTTTGGTGCTAACTGTCTGAAATCCTGTAGCCTGAACATCCCCCACAGAACTTGGTGACTAGTGTCGTGATCGTGATATGCATTTCACCTCTTCTAGTCAGGTATATAAAGTATCTGTAGGCAAAGATCCACCAGCAAAGGCAGCTGGACACAAGCAAGGATGGTGTATGCAGTGATAGCATCCCAGGGCTGGGTGCACGGCGCGGTACGAAGGATGGGTGTCCTCCTCTCCTCCTACACTTTCTTATCCCGCTCCTTCCAACCTGTAAATGACATCTGTGTTTGAGGTGCATGTCTGGATTATCCAATGACGAGGTATGAAAGTTGCAGGCTTTGGCCCCGCCGACCTTTCTCATTCCCTCCTCAGCCTGGAGATGCAGGACCTGAATCTTCTCAGCTAACTCTTTGGTTTTGCTTCTGTGCTGTGGTGAATCTGCTCATTATTTCATAGATAAAGTCAGAGCATCCAAGATAGAAAAGTCTCTTTTTCCCCAGTACAGTCTACTAGGGTGATGTAGCAAGATATGTGTCATTGCTGGTTTTCTTGAGTTAGTGCTATGGTTGGAATAAATGAATAACAGCATGAGGAAGCCAGCTTTCACCAGGAATATTGAAGATCATTTCTGTGAATGCTGAGATAAACCCCCTTTCTAAGATCTTTTCCTCTATTAATATATCTTCAGAATAAACCATAACGTATGTTGTAATTAAGGTGAAATTTCTCCAATTAGTATTGCTGCTCAGCTGTTTCAAATCTGCTCCAAGAAATGGCGTGAGGCTTTTTCTCTCTCCCTCTAGGAATGCTCTCCATATGCAGCTCACTTGTACGACGCCGAGGATCCCTCCACCCCCGTGCGGACGATACCAGGACTTTGCCAAGACTATTGTCTGCAAGTGTGGCAAAAATGCCGCTCCATTTTTCGCTATCTCTCTGCAGACCAAGAGTTAATTGCACTGGAGAACAACATGGCAAAATTCTGCCGCTACCTGTCCTTGGAGGACACAGACTACTGTTTTCCACACCTGCTGTCTAACCAGAACCTTAACCAAAACCTGGGGTTAGTGACCGCCGATGCGGAGGGCTGTCTCCAGCTCTGCCTTGTGGAGGTCGCCAACGGGCTGCGCAATCCCGTTGCGATGGTGCACGCCAACGATGGCACCCACAGGTTCTTCATTGCGGAGCAGGTTGGCCTGGTGTGGACCTACCTCCCCGATCGATCCAGGCTTGAAAAGCCATTTCTGAACATCAGCGAAGCTGTACTTACCTCACCTTGGGAAGGAGACGAGAGAGGTTTTCTAGGTATTGTCTTCCATCCTAAATTCAAATTTAATGGTAAAGTGTATGTCTACTATTCAGTTGAAGTTCGTTATGAAGAGAGAATCCGAATCAGTGAGTTCAGAATTTCTCCTGCTGACATGAATGCTTTGGACCATAGTTCTGAAAGGTATTGTACACACATTTCTCTGGCAAATGTATTTAAGATCTCAGAGGGCAGCTTGTGCATTTTTAAAGGCTGTTAATGAATGAGACTTATTTAGCTTAATATTGTTCTTGCATTCCAGCGTGGTAGCAAGTTAGTCCGAGTCTGTGTCTAGCTTACTGAGACAGAGAATATGCCTGTCCTCCGTGGATGAACTGAGTGCTCAGGGATAAAACATTTATATTTCTCAGTTCTGGTATGTCAGAAGATTTAACTGAACATGGATTAAACATGATTTACAGTTAGTATTTTGGGGGTTGGGTTTTGGTTGGGGTTTTTTGGTATTGTAATTATTACCCTTTAAAATAGACTTCTGCAAAGCATAAGTGAAATTCATTATGAAGCCAGAGGTTTCCAAAATCAGCATAAGCAAACTCAGTGATACCAGACCAAAGACGGATTTCTTTATCTGAATGATAGCTCAACCCTGTGATATTACGAATTTAATAGCAAATTAAAAAAAATGCAATCCACTATGCTATTACTGAGTGCATTTTGATTGGAAATTTCATTTGTTTGAGTCTGATCCTGCAGTTGATCCACATTAATATGTACAGACAATTAGAGGTTTGTTTGTGGAGACAGTCTATAGATTTATAACCTGGTGCAGAACCACGTAATAGAACCACTGTTTTAAGAGACCCTTAAATATTATTAATGTTAAGATTTTTGCTTTGTTACGTGGGTTATATTAGGGCTTTCCAGATACTCAGCAGTGGATGATTCTAGCTCAAAAATGCACGTAGCCTAATGATAGAAAGGGGATGCTGGTTTATAAAGCAATGACAGCAATTCAGTGTAAGCAGCACTGTAGGTGACAGGTAAGGGCAGTTTAAAAGTGGTCCTCAGGAAAGCAGGTCAGGAGCTTAAACCTGCAGATGTCAAGGCCCATGAGCTGTCTTGTTTAAAAATCCTCAGGCTCTACGTTCGTAACATTTTCTGTGCTTATTTAGCTGATGCTTAGTACGGCGAAAGCTTAAGAAAACAAAATTGTGGTCCTGTTGTGCTTGTGTAGGCACGGCTCCCACTGACTTCATCCCGAGATGCTGCCCAAGAGGCAGCTTCGGCCGACACGTGGTGTGCATTGCCTTAGCAGGAAGGCGTATGTCTGTTTGCCTGCAGATTTTTGCTCAATGTGTTTTGTTTTCTTCCATCTTCTTTGGGAGGTTGAGGAGGATTCACCTTTGTGTCCATACAGGATCCTCCCTCGCTCCTGCTGCCGGCTGGAGTCTGTGCGTTCGTGCACAGTTACCTTATCTCAGAAGTGGTGATGTTTAGCAGCAGGTGACAGAATAATTACATAGTTGGGTTCCTTCCCACAATTTACAATCTGATCACAAACTATCAGTACTTTCAGAATGGAAAAAAACCTCGCTAAAAACGAGGTGGTATAAGTGAGAATTATAATTCGGTTTTGCTGCTATTAAGAGGCACCGTCAGCATGAAATCTGGACTTTTTTAGAAGCTGGAGTAAAATAAACTTCAGTTATTAAACCTGGGAACCTCCACTGCATGTATTTGTGGCTTTACCTTTCTATAAAGTTATACTTTTATATATTTCACCCTTACTACGAAAGGGATGCCAGGTGCGTAAAATAAACAGATAAAAGTAAGAAAGAATTAGGTTTTAAAATGAAGGTAAAGGTTGTTGGTACTGCTTTGAATAACCTTTGTCAAAACGTTAATTTTTTGGTGGGGCTGCTTTTAACCACTCTTGAAGCTCATAAAATCCTGTGGATGTAATTATCATTTAAGGATTCTTCTCTCTTTAAGAATTTAACTATTACTTAATGTCTGAAAAGTTTTAGGTTCGCCTTGAAAGCGCCTGTCAGGATTGTGCCAAATGCTGTACAGATCCACAGATGGACTACGAGTCCTTTCTCTTGCAGTTTACAATCGGATTTAAGCCGAGATGCCTTTTCTTAAAAAAAAAAAAAAAGAAAAAAAAAGAAGTTTAACAAGGAGGAAGGAAAATCAGAGGAAAAGTATAATTAATTAAAAGTATATTCTGTCATGTGATTTCCCAGATTTTCGTTCTTACACAATTTGGTGTTTCTGTAATCTGGAAAATATGTTGGAATTATTTAAGGTTAGAAACTCAGTTACGCCCAAGTAAAATTCAGTAACGTGGATATGGAGGAGTTTGCATCAAAACTGATCTGTAGCCGTTTCCATGTGTCGAGGGCAACATTGGAGTGACATTGCTCTGCCCTTTGCTTAGGGCTTGTGCAGTAGGTGATGCCTCCTCCCTGTTTTCGGTTAGGATAATCCTGGAAATAGAAGAACCTGCTTCCAACCATAATGGAGGAGAGCTGCTCTTTGGAGATGATGGGTATCTCTATATTTTTACTGGAGACGGAGGCATGGCTGGGGATCCTTTTGGGACCTTTGGAAACGCGCAGAACAAGTGAGAGCCCCTAAAAACTTGTGTGCACTGTGTGTCCCTCCTGTCACCCTTGGGTTGAGAAGAGAAACTGGGAGAGGTATATCGGGGGGGATTTTCTGTCTTGGGTTTACTTTTTACCTAATGCCTGCGCTGATGCTTGTGCACACACGTGGGCATACAGACCTCCCGTGTAACTCCAGTTTCCTTAGGGGAGGTTATCGAGGTGTGTCTTTTTTTCCCTGTGAGCAGCAATAAATGGCTGAGCCTTCCAGCTGTCTGCTCAGAGCCCAGGTTTCTGCAAGTGGAGGGGGGGTCCGTGAAACGGGAAGAGTGGACTGATCCCTACGGCAGCTCCAAGCCGTGAGCGTGCGTCCATGGGGCAGTGGGTCGTGGGAAGTCAGTGCCACCTGAAGGCTGTTCAGTGGCCTGGGACAAATGAAATGGTCTTGAAATGGTTGGTTTCTCAGAGATATTTAAAGGTTTGTCTTTTCCAAACCAGAAAGAATGAAACCCTGGACTTTCCAAAAACCCATCTCTGAGTGAGAAGGTATGTTTAGCCGAGGTCTAGTTTTATTTCTTTTTTTTTTTTTTTTTTTTTTCCGCTTTCTTCCCCCAATACAGATCAACCCTGCTGGGCAAAGTGCTGCGGATCGATGTGAACAACAACGACCGCGGGCCTCTGTACCGAATCCCTCCCGACAACCCATTTCTCAACGACCCTAAGGCTCGCCCCGAAATCTATGCGTATGGAGTGAGAAATATGTGGCGCTGCTCTTTCGATAGGGGCGAACCTCACACCAAGGAAGGGAAAGGGAGGCTCTTCTGCGGAGACGTGGGGCAGAATAAATACGAAGAAATCGACATTGTCGAGAAAGGGAAAAATTACGGCTGGAGGGCGAGGGAAGGGTTCAGCTGCTACGATAAAAAACTTTGCGCCAATTCTTCAATGGGTAAATAGATGTTCTCTGTAAATTACCTATGTCTCACACCGTGCAGTTTTCTGTGTCGTCATTTTTAATTCCTGCCTTCAAAGCCTGGCTGCTTGGTGGAAAACACATATTTCTGAGATGTAAATCTATGCAGTCTCAGTCTAGAAGGGAACTGACTTGGGAATAAATATTGAAAGTCCAAGTGTTACCATTTTTGAGTTAGAAGGAAAATGAAATGCGCTAGCTGTTGTTTTACTAGGCGATCTGTGTTGTTAGCCAAATTGCCTGGTGATTCTGTGATTTGTGGGACAATTTCATCTTTTCCACATAAAATAAGCTTTCCTGCAGAAGCGAGAAAAAAATGGAGCAATTGTATTTTTCTCCATAACTCACAAGTAGTGTCCTTATTTAAAAAAAAGAAGGAAACATACTGTGTTAGCTGGCCAACCGGTACGCAGACTGCCTGTTTTGCAGGTAACTGAATGCACAGTGTGGTTTTATTTCTTTTAGCTATGCAAAAAAGGAAAAGCTTAATTTTTTAATTTTTTTTTTTTTACTTTTCAAACCTGGATTCAGGGTATTTGCTGGCTGGCTAAATTCTGGTGCACATGTGAAGTCAGAGTGTATTGTGTTGCAAGGTCTGATGTGGACCACATCTTGTGCTGGAGCATCTCCCCAGAGATCCAGGGGGGCAGTGGGCTGGCACTGATTTGTACTAGCTGAGATTCTGATTTTTTTCCTCTTCTATATGCTATGTGGTGGTGTTTAACTTCCTTCCTTTTATTAATTTGGCTTAACTTCCTTCCTTTTATTAACTTAGCTACAAGTACAGTGGTAGTGATTACGTGTTTTTTATAAAAACTTGAGAGCAGGAGCAGATTTTTTGCACTCCCGTTGCTGAAGCAGTTGTCAGAGAGCCTGTTCAGTGCTCTCCTGCCTGACAGCGCCTGCGTGAGCGTTCATGGCAAGCACTTTACTGAGGTCTCCAGGGATTCAGAACAATTTCTGATGCCTTTAGAGACCCTTTTGTTAGAACAGTGAAATGTCACAGCCCCTTTAAAATGATAAGTGCAGCTGAAGTGTAGAAAACACCTGCTTTAGAGGAAATGCCCTTGGTGCAAGTTCCCCACTGGTGGAGCTGCTGGCTTTGCTACTTGAGGCATCTGCTACATGGGCAGGGAGAAAAGCTGTGAGGAAGAGGAGGGGTGGGTACCATGAAGAGATAGATACCTGTAACCCAAGAGTTTCAAAAGAAAGGGGAGGAAGCATCCAATGGAGACCCTCAAAATCAGGACATTTCTCTCCCTTTTGCTTCTGTCTTGTGTTTTAACTCGCATTTTACAATGAATGTGCCAGAACTACATCTTGCCTGTGCCATACCATAAATATTTGATGGCCCTTTTCAGGTTAAGCTCCCCTGCCTCAGAGAAACAGAAGCTATTCACGCTGACATCTGACATATCTTTTCATGAGTGCCTGCAGCCTGGAGTTACCCGTCTCTTTTTTCCCTTTCACCACCGAAACAAAGCTGCATTGAGCAAACATCTCCTGCATGGGTGCAGTGACTCTACGAGTAACCTGCAAATTCATAGCAAAACCAGCCAGGCTGTGTAGAAGTGGGCCAGAAGCGGCACTAACAGACCTGGGTCGTAGCGGGAGGAGAAGGGCTCAGGAGAACGGTGAGGTCTGGGTGACAGAGAGCACTCAGGCTTATCAGGGATTCAGCTTATACTGCAAGTGAAACACTGACCAGTCTCTCTGAGCTAGCTTGTCCTTGGTTAGCACAGCCAGCTAGACAGGGCTATCGAACGTGGTTCTGACAAGGTGAAAATCGAACTAAATATGACTCCATCGGCGGTTCATTTAGTTAGAAGATGCTCAAATGAACCTGACTCTATCGTGCTAGTCTCAGAACTATCTAGATAAACAGCTATTCTGCATCATGTGTAAAACAAAGCAAGTCACAGATCTTTTCTTCTCTACAGATGATGTGCTTCCAATTTACGCGTATCCACACAAAATGGGGAAATCTGTTACGGGAGGTTATGTCTATCGGGGTTGCGAGTCTCCAAACTTGAATGGCCTGTACATATTTGGTGATTTTATGAGTGGGTAAGTAAATACTTCAGAGACTCACTAAGCTGTACCCCCAGAGAAAGCCCTCCAGCAATACTACGCCTGCCTGCAAGTGCTCCTGCAGTCTAACCACTGAGGACATACTGCTACTTGCTGGTTGCAAGCACTAGGCAAAGCCTGACTGCTCATTACAGGGGGCTCACGTGGCACGTTTTATATAACCTTTATTCCGTGGTGCTGTGCAGGAATGCAATCTTTGCATTCCAGCAGCCGTCAATGTTGCTGATTCACATTGTGCCAGTACAAATAAAGGGGCAAAGATGTGATGTTCATTTAGAGTCCTGGAAGTGGTGTAAAAAAGCATTTGAATGCATCCTAAAAAAAAACCCCACTCTGATGCAACATTTCCAGACATCGAAGATATTGAAAGAAAAAAAATACTGTCCGTCAGTGAGTCTGCTGCAAACCTGTGATGAGGCAGGCATGAGACTGCCTTGTTTTCCCCCAACCTCCTCTAAAGGGGCATACGATGTTCATTTAGAGTCCTGGAAGTGGTGTAAAAAAGCATTTGAATGCATCCTAAAAAAAAACCCCACTCTGATGCAACATTTCCAGACATCGAAGATATTGAAAGAAAAAAAATACTGTCCGTCAGTGAGTCTGCTGCAAACCTGTGATGAGGCAGGCATGAGACTGCCTTGTTTTCCCCCCACCTCCTCTGCCTTTGCTGTATCTGCATCTCCCAGGCCGCTCGCGCGCAGCCCCTGCACCGCCTGCCCCGGCTGATGCACTGGTCATGGGCACAGGAGAGAGGCCACAGAGCTACGGTGAAGCCAAGTGCTATGCATCTCTGGCAAGGTTCCCCCGGTCTGACATCCCTTAAACCCTCCCATATAATTTTTTCTTGTGCTTGTGTTGCCCCTGAAAGACAAAGTGTTGCAGGGGTGTATAATATATGTGGTTTAATATTAACAATTTTTCATTTCTTGGAGGAGCTACACTTCCTATAGTAGCTAATGCAGGTAGGAAGCATTAAACATCCTTTCAGGTGTCCTGATTAATATTCATAAATCATCTTCTTGGTTGCTTGGTGCAAGTGCTTTTTTGCCTTGCAGACGCCTGATGTCTTTGAAGGAGGATCGTGCTACCGGAGAATGGCAGTACAGTGAAATCTGCATGGGGACGGGACAAACGTGCATGTTCCCTGGGCTTATCAATAACTATTATCAATACATCATCTCTTTTGCTGAAGATGAAGCAGGTAATCTTTTAGCTTTATATCGTACCGAATGGCATGCTTGTGGTTTCTCTGGATTAAAACACCAGAGAAGGGGTCAGAGAGGGCTCCTGGGAGGCAGCGGGTGGTGGAGAGGCAGAGCATGAGTCTGTCAGTCTTTAAAATGCTGGTGGGTGAGATTCCCAACATCTCCCAAATAACAAACTGAAGTCACAGTCCTAATTTTGAGGCACCTCCTCCAGTGGCCAGCGTGCCACGCAGTGACTGCAGGGGGAATTGGAGAGGCAGTTCCTGGAAAGACTGAGTCTGGGTGTGCTGCTGCCTCACACCTGTGGTCTGGAGGGATGGGGAACAGCAGAAGGCAAATACAATTAGAAAAGAAACCTCATTCTTCACAGTGCCGTGCCGTGCCGTGGGGAATGCAGGTCCTGAGAGGCTGAGAAGCTGATACCCAAGTGAGAGTAAGTCTATGCTCTTGGCTAGTCAAGAAGGCTGTTGGTGTTATTAATGGATGCAGGGAAGCAGATGTAATGAACAGTAATTACGAACCTGCTCACCCTGGCCTGGAATATTTGTACCTCTCGAGGTGAAGCAGAATGAAAGCCCTACGTTATGTCTCGAGTGAGGCATCAGCAAAAGGCTGCTTAAGTCCATATTTTATTAATGCCAGCTAGGATTTTGCCTTGCATAGGACTGAAGGATGTAGTCTCAGTGAAGCTCTGCATAGCTGTGTTTTTAAGACTGGAGACATTTTGCTTTCTAGGAGGGAGCTGCTGCAATTTGAAAAGGAGGAAATAAAGAGCCCTGGGGTGAAAGCTGGTGGTCGCTACCTTGTTTGTACAAGGATATGGTTAATTGCCCAGCCCCACAGCAGAGCATGTAGCTCCTGGCTGGGGACAGGGAGAGAAGGACTCAGCAATGCTAAGTAGCCTCATGTGCGACTCGGCAATGCAGGAGTTTGTGTTCTGCCCTGTTGTGGGGAGGTCCTGGCTTGTGGTCACAAGCACCCGCTTCCAGAATGCCCCAATTTTTAAACTTCTGTTTTTCCTGCAGATTGTGTCAGGTGTGGATGTTGCACAAATGCAACATGCGTGGCAGATCATATAAATGCAAATTTTATCATGTTAATGCAAATCATCCAAATTAAGTATTAGCTCAAAAGTTTGACTTCGGAATTTTATCTTTTTTGGAGTTAAAATCCATTTTCTTTAATGGTTAATGTTCATGGAAGGTAGAGCTATTTTGCAGTGCTGTGGCGAGAAGGATATCTTACCCTAAAATCAGAAGAACTTGGTTTAATCAGCTTTATGCCAAGGCAGAGGGCTGCCAAGCGCAGTATCAAGCTGTTAATTGCAGCCCTTGCTCATGTACCTGGGGAGCGGCGCCTCCCTCCTCCTGCACCTGTGGGCAGAGTCTTTGCAAAGGAGGGGTGAAACGCTGCCGCCCCTCTTCTGCCCCGTGCTTTTCACACGTACTTTGCGTAAGTATAATAGAGCTGGGTGGAAATTTGGGCTGGAGTCAGTTCTCAGAAGTAGTTATTTGCCTTGTGTTTGCTTTATTATAATGGAAAGAAATCTGTTGATAACAGTTTAGTGAGTTTTCTTTATCTGCAGTGAACAGTCTTCTCTTTCACTTTTTTGGTGTGCTGCGAGTCTGGTTTTTTACAAGTTAATCACACAGTTTATTTTAACAAGCTTTTCTTCATGGAAGCGTTTGTTTTTTGGGGTTGTTGCTCTGATGAATGTTAATCTGGCTGGTGCGGTGGATGTGTTTATGCGGCGGGGACACCTATATTTTTGGCTCATTGCACAGCCATTATAAAGCCAGCAGCCCCATCCCCTGGCAGCTGAACTTGTCAGGGACACCCCAGGCACTGTGCTATGTCTGTAGGGCGCACATGTGATATAGCCTGTGTGCTTCATGGCCTGAGCATCCATATTTCTGCTGGATAATTTCTGGGAAAGAGGGGTGGGATGTGAAGCACACATCACTGCACTGCAAGATGCAGTGCCAGGTGTTTCCCATCCCTGTTTGGATCAAGGCTGCCTCTGGCCTGTGGTTAATGGAGCCCACCAGAAAAAGGAAGAAACAAGCCAGGGGTGGCCAGGGGTGGCTGGTTTCTGCCCTGGGAGCATCCAGAGGAGCTCAGCCAGGGCAGCGTATGAGAGCAGGGAGGAGGAGGGAGGCTCAGCAGCCAGCAGGAGCTGCCACTGACTGCCCACATCTTCCTTTGCTCACTCTGACCCCTCTGCTCCTTCCCTTCTTCCCCTTGGGGTACCCATAGGATGCCCAAAGAAATCTGCCTTACTCACTAAGCAGGTCTCGGTTGCCTCTTTTTCTTCCCTTTTTTTCTTTTTTTTTTGAAATATTGCAAATTTATTTTTTCTCTCCGATCCTTTTCATTGCACCGCTCAAGCACTTGAGCTGGCAAAAGAGAAAGGAGAGTGCCAGAGGGACCGTTTATCCCAGCTTCCCCTGCACAACAGGAGAAGAAGGATGGAAATGCAATTAAGAGAAAATAAGTCAAATAAATAGTGATGGACATTGTTTGGCTGAAGGTCAAGCCCTATCCATGTGACCTGACAGAGCTGTGACAAACCAAATGCCTTTCGTGTGAGATACGTCTCACTTTGTGAGTGTGCTAGAGAAAGCAAAAGCAAAATCTTGTTCTTCTGTAATTCATCCCGAGAGTGCTTCATCCAAAAGAGCAGGAGACAGTGCGAACATTCTTAATTTCCTTTAATATTGTTTTGACAAAGGGAATTCAGGGTTTGACTGTTTTGCATTAGAGAAGTTAAAGGACACTGATCAGACTGAGATGACAGCTAAAGTCTGGGCAGCTGAACCTGCAGTGGAAATTTTTCCAAATAATATTTCATGACAATATGTAAAAGCTCCCACTCACTAAGAGTATTTTCTGCCACTGGACTGCAGATGAACTCTCACTACAAACCCAAATACAAACCTGCCTTGTTTCCTCCAGTAGCCAGATCTCCACGTTGGTCCCAGGTTTCCTGATGCTCTCTGACCTGTGATGCAGAGTTAATGCCTTTGTGCTGTACAGGGCAGAAGCTCCACGGGGAGTTTTCATGGCTGTGTTTGTTTTTTTTCCCAGGGGAACTTTACTTTATGTCTACCGGCATACCAAGTGCCACGGCTCCCCATGGAGTGGTGTACAAAGTGGTGGACACCTCTAGGTATGAGATGTTCTTGTTGCAAAGCCTGAGTGTGGTGCAGTGTGTCCAGTGGATGTGGATGTGATGAACGATGCTGACTGACTAGCTCTTCTTCCATGCTGGGCCCTTCTGTGGAGCTTGATCAAGGAACAGCTGGAGCAACCCGTTGTGAGTTTGCTTTGCTCCTGCAGCTGTGGGAGTCTACGCCGCCTGGTGATCACCAACTTGTTATGGGGCCTGTTGGTGCTATGTGGGTTGGGAGATTTGTTCCTGAAAGCTAAAGGAGTATTTTATGGGTGGCTTGTCTTTCTCAGGCAAAGTTTCTCTAGATTCCTACCCAGAAAGAGGCAGTTTTTCTCAAGGTGTTTATTCTCAGTTCCTCTCCATCCCCTGTAGCCAGCTGCATCTCCCCTAAGGGCCCCGTGCCCAGGCAGCTGCAGCCAAAGCTGACCCAGTGCGACCTGCAGTGCTTTCTCAGGCAAACCAGAAACAAAAGTCAAAAAGTACATTCTTTTTTGTGTTTCAAAGACGAAAATGGTTTGCACAAGGAAATAACACCATTGGTACACCTTCTGGATCTCATGTGCATGTATCTTCAGACTGGGCAAGGCAGGGAATAGTTGTGTTTTATGGGAAGACTTAGAGCTGTTTTTTCCATGTTCTTGTTTTTTAAGCATTACTATTATTGGCGAAACACCAAAATACTTTCAGACAGACATGTAGAGTGAAACTTTTGTAGCTTTTATATTTTTAAAAGGATTACATTTACAGCTTTAGCTATCTGAGCATTTTGAAACAAAACAATTTTCTGTTTTATGTTGGAACCAGACCCCAAAATTAAACAGCCCCCAGAGCTGCCGCTTGTTTTCCTCCGACTCCTCCTCTGTCAGGAGCATTTTCCATTATCTAAGACAGTGGAAGCGTTCCTGTAAACTGTGTATTAAGAGGTTGGTATTATGCAACCTTTGCAAAAATAAAGCAAGTAGAATTCAAAAGAAAGTCGTAAGTTTAAGTTTAAAAAGAAGTTTCTCTAGTGTGTCGAGTACAGAAATATGAATAAGAAAGAACTCATAGGAAAATTCATAAAAGTAGGGAACGTCCCTGTGGCAGTAGTTGAGAGGGGAGCTCTTTGCCTTCCACAGAAATGCAAATGCAAACAATCCTAATGACAAATGAGTTATACCCTCCAAATGCAAACATCGTGCATTTTTGAACCAGTTTGAAAACCTCTGTAGAAGGCTGCAGATTAACGAGCCAGCCAGCATAGGAAAAAGTGATGATGAACTGGATGTAACTTCTCAGAAGTGAGATATACCTCCATGGCAAACAAAGTTGTGTCAAAATAATGTGTTGTGCTAAGAGGAAGCCTCTGTAGGAGACACTTGGAGCTCTTGTTTGAAACTAATGCATTTTTGGTACTACTTTTGTAGTAGTTAGTCTTTTGTTTGGGCTTTATGTACAAATAATAGTGTGCTATTTTGCTTCTCTGAAGACAGCCTTGCATACACGACCTTTATGTCAGATGTTCAACATATACTGTCTAGTTTTGTGATTTTTATTTTCAGTTTGATTAATCTCTTTCTGTAATGCTTGAACCTGCCAATGTTTTATTTCCTTAATGGATTCAGCAATAGCAAGTGAAAACACAGCCAGAGGACTCCACTGCCTTGTGAATACTTGGACTTGGATCAACAGAGATATGTGATTGTTTAATTATGTTTTCTACTGTAAGAGATTACTTGGATCATTTAAACAGACATTTTTTTTTCCAGTGAGCATTACATTCATTGAAAAACAATGGGAAGCAAAGGCTCACGATGCCAGGGGAAAGGAATTAATTGTACACTGTGTGTCCCTTTTTTCGCAGGAGAGCACCACCAGGAAAATGCCGAGTTGACCCATCGCCAGTGAAAGTAAAAAGCAAGCGCATCCCGTTTGTGCCAAAGGAGAGTAAGTGTCACTGTTGCTGTTTATTATTGGTGCATGTTAGCTGGCAGTAAATATAAACTCCAGGCTCGCACTATCTCTGTATGCGTGGAGACCACCCAGAACTTCACTCTTCAGAGTATCCTCAAAGTTAATTCTTACCAGCTGTTTTGGATCTGAAGAGTTGGTTCAAATAAGGCATAAGGTATTTCCCCTCTCCTGGCCATGTGAAATCTTCTCTGTAGTTTCTGCCCCTGTACGTTTTCCCTTTTCCATGCTACATCGTACCTGTTTCACTGCCACCAACCTGGTTTCCCCACAACTGTTTCTGTACTGAGATCCTGTGCTCGATGGTGCTTTTCAGTGAGAAGTGATTTTTTGCAGTGCCTTCAGGTAGTGAGGGGCACTTCAGGAGCCGAAGGATATGATGGCTAAAGGGTTGGGAAATAGCTCATTGAGCAAGATGAGGGCTGAGTCATTGTTAGTTGTAAGTGAGAGAATATGGGATGAGAAAACGCTCCCAAAAGAATCAGCCATTCGGGTGAACTTTTGGCTTATCCAAACCCTCCAGGGCTTTTTGATTGCTTCATACTGAATGAAGTATTGTACTGCTAAAGCTGGAGCAGTCAAGGATGTAGCTAAGTTTGCAGCAAGCCAAGTACTATTTATGTTAAATGCAAAACCCTAAATACGCTATTAGGATCTCAAAATTAGATTAGGCACCATCACCTTTCTTTTCCTCTGTGCATTTTGTTTACACACGTAAGTACCTAGGCAGTACTCTAACAACTTTGCCATGAAGTTAATATTACTGTAGGAACTCTAATGTCAGAATACTCTAATTTTTAATTACATTAATTGTGTTACACTGCATTTGAGTCATTGACAGTTCCTACAGCTTTGACTTCAGGGAGGAATGAGGGCACTCAGCACTTTACAAGATTGAGTCTTTAAGGTGGAACAAGATCTAAGGCTAATTATTAACTGTTGACATGCCTGAGCCCTCAGCACGTCTTCGGAAACTTTCTCCTTTGCAAGCTGTGCACGCAGTTTCCAAACATTAGTTACTTGGTTCGTGTTCAACCAGCTTTGTCTCTGTTTCTTCTTATGCATTACTCTCTATGCAAGTCCAAAGTTCAGATTTTTAAAGTACACATATAACTAAATCTTTTTGGTTTGTTTACAAGGTAGTTTTCATCATAAAATAAAACTTAGAAACAGTGGGAGAGATTCTGCTAAGTGTCTCAAGAACTAAGTTCACGTGTAGGTGAAAACCAAGCATGCAGATTTTGATTCAGGAGCACGCAAACAAGATGTGCAGCTGTAAATATTTTGCTGTTTTGGTTAGTGTTTAGCGTGAATGTAACAGAATGGCCAAGGCATGCGGCTTGCGTTAGCTGGACGGGTGCATTTGTTGGAAGTGTATTTAATAAATAGCTTGAGGAAGAGTAATACATAATAACAACTTGATTCAGTGAGGTGAAAAGCACTCCCAGGTGGCCGTTAGCTTTCATGCAGTCCTACATACCATTATATGAGTTCGAGGATTTTTAAGTGCTTTGCCAGATCAGGCTCCAGCAACTGAGGTGTGCACAGGTAAGGCTTTCACATTTGTTTCTTGCCTTCAGAACCTCAGCTTCCAAAGAAGGGAAATATTTTCATGCCACAAATAAAATTCCTCTCCAAAGAGCATTATATGGAAAAACTGGACCGCTGCAAGGGTTTGTCTTTTGGGGACAATAGATATTAAGCACAAATAAGACAGTCATATTTTTCCTCATCTCTGTACTACAAAGAAAATGATGAATGAGAATGGATAAATCTAGGATATAATTCAAAAAGTTGTGATGCCTTTGCAAATATATCTGACGTCGTTCCAGCTCAGGAGATTGTTATTCTGAGTAATTCTGAATTGCTTCCTTCTGACAAGCTAAAACTTACTTTTAAGCTAAAAATAGAGCGCATGTGAATAAGAAAGTCCAGTAACGCCTGGAAACTGTGACAGCAAAGAATTTAAGCTTTTCAGAGTTCAAGGCTTTTTTATTTTTTTTTCATAAGGAAGAAAAAAAACAAACCCAAATCCTGTTTTATGTGTTGTCCTGGCAACTCCGTTCCTTTTGCACATTCCAGTTGCCAGAGAGAATTGATTTTGAATGTTCCTGATTTCAGCGCCTCTGAATAAAGCATCTGGCCCAGTGGGGAGGCCGGCGCTCTCGGTCTGGTAACGATCCAATCGCTACTAATGAAGAGAAGAGCAGAAATAGTGCCTGTCTTTAAAATGCTTTCAGCGGGGGAGAAGGGTACAGTGGGGAACTCCTCTTCTGACCGTGAAACTCCAGCGCCCACCCTTTAATGGCCAGGGTGAGGTTTTGCCAATAAACTGCTTGGAGTTCCCTTCTTGGGAGAGGCGTACTAGCTGGCATTAAGCCCTGCAGTCCTCTCTGCTAACTAAAAGCAGCCGACATTTTTCGCTGAGGAAATACTGGCTCACCGGGAGCATTGTTGCTTCTCAACAGGATCAAGGAAGCAAATTCCAAGAAACGAGTTAAGTAAGTCAAAAATCAGCACTGGTTTCGTACAGTTGTCTTTAAGTAGTGTCTGTAGAGTGACAGACTCATGGTTTCCTGGGTTTTTCCCCCAACAGAGCTTATTGTGAAAACACCAACGGCGCGTCCCCAGCTGAAGGCCATGACCGAGGCCCCATGGGGAGGCAGGCCAGACCTCAAAACCACCCGTGCGCCAGCTGTGGACTGGGTGGGCCAAGCCCTGCTGCCGCCGGGGAACCGAAGCAGGACACCCACCACCCCAGCGCCGAGCGGCAGGGCCCCCAAGCCCAGGAAGGGAGGAGAGAGGAGGGGGCAGCGCAGGAAGAAGAAACCCCCCGGCACGGCCCTGCCGCTGCGAAATGGCGCCGTGCGGCTGATGGAGCAGCAGGGCCGCGGCCGGAGCCGGGGCCGGGTGGAGGTTTACATCAACGGCGAGTGGGGCACAGTGTGCGACGATGGCTGGAGCTTGCCCGCCGCCGCTGTGGTGTGCCGCCAGCTGGGCTTCCCCTATGTGGTGCGGGCCAGCAAGAAGGCAGAATTTGGGGAAGGGACCTCGCTTCGCATTCTCCTGGATGACGTCCGGTGCTCCGGGCAGGAGAAGACACTGCTGGAGTGTGACCACGCTGACGTTGGCACGCACAACTGCTCCCACGAGGAGGATGCCGGCGTGGTGTGCAGCCGGGAGGAGGTGGCAGACTGGTGACAGAGGAGCTGGCGGGACTCAGAGCACGTCCCCTTCTTGCCTGGCCCTCTAAACCAGCGTCAGTATTGAGGAGGGTGTGCTCTGCCTTGAGGATGCTGCGTCTGTTTGAAGTAATCTTGCTGTTTTCTTCGTGTTCATCCCCATCCATCTGCCTTGGAGGGAAAGAAAAAGTAAAATGAAGCAGTGACTTGAGTATGTCGTGGGCAGGGACTGCGTTTGTATGGGGTTTTTTATAAGAAGAAAACCCCAAACATCAGCCATTATAGATTAGAAAAAAGATGCATCCTGTTGCCCTTTCACCTTTCAAAATACAGCATTCCCCAGCCATGCTTCACAGTGTCTTGCCAAAAAGTAAATTCCCAAATGACCACGTTTCACTCTTGCTTATGGAAGTGTTTGTGTTGTTTGGCTTGCTTTGCCACCTGCAAAGGTGGCTTTGCCACCTGCCATCTCTGAGTGGTAGTTTCTAAGTATGTGTAAATCTGTGCCTTTCTTTGCAGAATACAAAAGCAGGGTTTTTTTAACTTTCCATGCACTAGTTTAAAGGAAAATGATTCTTCTGTAATGCTTTATATTGGTATAAGCCTATTGGTTATCAAAGATAACTGCGTCTAAGCAAAATCAGATAAATTAGAAGAAGTCATAGCATACTGCCTGGAAAATACTTCTTCAGTTTACAATAGCCTAAGCGAAAGGAAAATCTGGCCTTTTTTACATGAACAGGATCATTATCCAGTTTAACCCTGAAGATACTTTGTACATGTTTCTCCACTTTCCCAAATGTTGTGAAGTCATGTGGTTTTGCATTCAATTTTCACAGGTGTGAATGACTAGACAAAAGGTAATGTACTGGGGTAATAATCCTGTAATATTTACCCCTTTTTAAAGGATATTAAAAAACCCACAGAACTCATTTTGACTGAAATGTGTTTTTCACCTGAGTGGTGATTGGAGACACATGTTCTCCTCTCTTGTGGTCTCTCTGTGCTTGATAGCATTTTGCCTGGTTAAGTTTTTCCCGATGTAATCAGGATAGGTTTTATCTTGCTGCTCAGGCAAGAACATGAGAAAGACAAAATGAAGCAAATGTAAAATGACTAGTGCATCCAGCAACGTCCATGAGCAAAACCTTGTATCTAAAGCTCGTACTGTGGATGTTTATTTTAATTCCCCAATTACAAGTTGGCAGTGTCCTCTTAAGTCTAAAACATTGATGTATATGTTAAATGAATTTGTTTCAAATAGTTTTTCTTGAACTTTCTGATATACCCATTATATACTTTTTATATTAAAGAATACCTTCACTGTACAAAAGCAGACGATCAGAAAAATAGCTCTGTCTCCCTACTTCTTATGAAGTATAAAGGGGAGAACAGATGTATGAAGTGCCTTTTGCAAAATATTGCTCTTATGTCGTTGGAAAACCTACAAATGCCATCAGGCACCAGAATGTCATTAGGCTTTTCCCATTGCAGTGAAGGTGCAAATGCATCTGTTTAAAGTGCAGAAATTCACTTCAGGCACATCAAAATGTTCAGGAACAAGAGCGCCCTTTGTAAATTCTTCTGTTAAAAGAGTTGGCACCTCTTGAGCTGATGGGACTAGAGGGCTGGAAGAAAGTGGAAAGTGGAGATATAATCTTTCTTCTTCCAAATTCCTCTTCCACTTCTTTTGGCTCCTTAGCCAAATTTCAGCTAGCTCTAGCTGCGAGATTTTAAGGAGAATCTTGGTCATAGTTATGCTTAAAAACTTCTGGGTAGAAAAAAGACCTGCACAACAAAAGTTACTCTAAATGGAGATGATTCGAGGATGTCTGCCATAGACCAATTAGACAGGAATTTAACCATCATTTTCCAGGTACTTAAGTATTCTTTGTCTGATTTAACCATTACTTACCCTATGGCTACTGTAGCCCATTTGAGCCTCCTGAGCATAAGCAGAGGCCACCTACATCTTGCATATTGCTGGTGGTGACTGCCGCCAACCCCCGGCTGGCAGTCATTTAGTGGCACACAGTCTCTGGTGACAGCTAAAGGCATATGGAAGCCAGCCCACGAAGAGCAGCCGTCAGTAAGAGCGAGCTTTGCCATGGCCCGGCTGACGGCAGAGCTGTACACCCCCAGTGTTTGCTGCTGGCTTTACGTGGGTGCCACAGCCTTCACACGGGAAATATTTATCTGCAGAGGAAGAGACAAGACTTGCAAATAAGGTTTCTTTTCCCTCTTATCCTTTCTCCCAGCCTACACTGAGTGGGGAAAGCATTCAAGTAGGTGTGTGCCAGCTCGGTACGCGTGTCTGTGCCTGCCAGCTCAGTACATTGTTATGATGCTGGGAAAATATTTCTGACCATCACGGTCCCTTCCAAGCTTAAAACATAACTACTCTAAATCCTGGTATTTGTCAGTCTAGTTCCCTGGTATTTAAATAATAAGCCTGTACTATTCAAAGCACAGAAGTACATGTACTTTTAAATACCTGATATATCATCTGCTGTTTAATAGGGTTCTTATTGATAGCATTTTTCTTAATTTAAAAATGCATTTATATACCAGGGTGTCACACAAATTGAGCTTTAGATAATCTGATAAACCCTGCTACTACATTTGAACATACCAGTATACCACCTGGATGCTGACTCAGGATAAAGGTCTTAAAATAACCCAGAAAAATGCTGGTTACCACAGTGCAGCTGCTCTTCTGCATGTGCCGTGTGGCAGACCCAGACTTTGGTCTAGTAGCAATATGGTTTATTACCTTCTCTCCCGATTCACCTTTGTGACTGAGAGTGGAACGTCTGCATTTTTCCTTACACGTTTTTCCTTTCCTTATGTTAGCACAGCTGTATCACATAGAGGACCCAGCATATCTCTAAGGAAACAGTGTAGACCCAGCCTTGCCACCTCTTTTTCTCTACCTCCAAGGCAGAGTAGCTCTGCGCAGACCTCAGGGGTTTTTTTCACTTACATTGCTTCTGGTGCCCAGCAGCCAGCCTGAGCACCGCCACGCTGCGCTGCAGCCTGTGGTATAGACATTATCTTCAGGCCAAAATCATTTGAACTTACCATGTTCTTTCCAAGGCATCCGATGATAGACAAATTCTCCCACAAGTATCTGGGAAAAAAACTTTAGAGCTTGCTGCCAAAGCAATGGAGAGAGTGAAGTAAGTAGGGTGTTGCAGTGGGGATGCTCACTCAAATGCTGGCAAAACCCTTCTGGGTGTTGAGCCCTGGAAGGAGCACGCCATGAGGACATCCCCCACGTGGGGGGAGCTTGGGCTCTGCCCAGCTTCTCTGTGTCAGGTTGCAGGGTATGAATAGCACGAGGCACATCATACATCACATTACTAAGCACAGCGGCCTGTAATTAAGTAACACTGAAGCCATGATTCAAGTTCAGAAAGCTCAGCCGTGGCACTGTGGGCAACACTGGCACCAGGTGCAGAGATGAGCCTGGGGGCCCAGCTTCACATGGTGCCACGGTGTTTCTTCTGCCTTCATCTCCCCTACCAGCCTCTCCCCCACCTCCGACCAGTCAGCACCTTTGTGTTGGGCCTCAGCATGGCCAAGGGAGCAGCTCGTGCACTGCTGGCCCACAGCCCAAACCCAGCAAAACACTTCCAGGAATGCACCAAGCAGAGCCTGCCTCTTCTTTAACCTGTTAGCGTCGATATGGTTGTATGAGGGGTCCCCAGTACGAATCTGTCCCGCTGTGCGTGAGCTCAGCCCGGCACTGTTTGGTTATGATCAACATAGAAACTCAGAAGTGCAGAGGAGAAAACCAGTCACAACATACCAATATCCAAGCCTGCTTTTCCTCTCTGAAAGATGCCAATAGACCTCTTTAAAAGGTCAGCTTGGCATGTGAGTTGCATTGGCCCCCTTAGATACTTTCAGACATAAGCACACACTTTTCTGTATGAAAAGAGGTGTAAGCATTGTTTGATAACTAATAACTGCATCCCAAATTTAAATTTTAAGAAATCATAGTTTTTCCTCTGTTAAATAAGACCTCAAACCCATCTGACATGTGTCAATACCTTGCTGCCTTGTACATGACTTTCCCAGGGTTTTTCATGTCTAGACTTTACTCTGGGGCACAGGTGCAGCTATAGAGCTGCCTTGAGCAATGTTTTAATGTAGTCAGAAAAGCAGCTACGATGGAAATGGCAATCATTCCTTAACAATAACGTGGTAAATAGGGATGCTATTTTTGAGGAAAAAAACCCGTCTCTAGTGTTCAGCCAGCTGTAAGCACTGACATCAAGTAGCTTGTTCCTCAGGGGCATTACCTGTTGGCAATGACTAAACCCTTGGACTGTTTTCATTATTATTAACCATCTTGCCAATTACTTGCCCACTCCATGCTGGAAAATTTTACTGACTGAGAAGGATCAGCTTTCTTCTTCCAGTCCTTATGGACCTCAGTATATATGAATGGGGTGACAGCCGACTCAGGGTGAAAATCACTGCAGAGGTCTGTATTTGGCAGTGTTGGGTAAGCAACATCTAAGCCCACTGTAGATTTTGTTTTGCAAAGGTATGGTTGACTCCTGCATCCAGTGTACCTTAATCTGTGGCAAAAGGTCTGGTTTTAGGTCAGCTCATATATTATGAGCAGTTACTTGTTCTGAGAGTTTTCCTGTCCACATCTGCCAGGAGTGGACAGGAGACAACAGTACAACAGTGCATGTCAGGCTTGAGCAATGTGGCTCTGATGGCCTTGAAAGGTGCCAAGGTCCAGCACCTCCTTTGCACACAGCAAAAGACTTTATCCTGATCAAGTCAGAATGTGATGCCCCAAAGCCAGAAAAGACTGGAGTACATTTGGTTGTCAGTACCCCCAAATGAAGGATTTTTTTTTCCTGGTAAATGAAGGGGCACCAGGAAACATTTCCTGGCACTGGAAGGCAATGAGCTGTGCGGTCCCCAGCACACCTGTGGCCCAGGTTAACCTGCACCCTCCCAGATCACCCTGGGCTAGGTCAGGAGTCACTACCAGTTGGCCTTATAACCAAGGAATGACTCTGTTTAATTTACTAGCATAGACGGAGCCTTTGTGAAATCTAAACCCAAGGTGGCTGTTTTTTCTAAAGGACTGAGCTTCCCATTGCAAAACCACGTAGGCCTTTTGACAATTTGTTTTCTGAATGCTACAGAAACAAAAACCTCTTTGGAGCTGATCAAAAGTATAGGGAGACAAAATGATGGCTTTATTTTATTTTTTTGCACCTGCTTTTGAACACAGTGATATCACTAGTATTTGGACTGCTCACTTTTTTGTTTCCCCCTTCCCTTTTCCTGTGTACGGTGTATTGTGGTTTTAGGGAGATGCCAGATGAGTTGCAGACCGCAAGGTATTTCATTCCTATGCATGTAGGAATTCTTTAAACCAAGATTTTAGACCATTTGTGTTGTGCCCACCTTTCCAGTATGACACTTACAGACACCTTAGAGAGAAAACGAGCTTCTGGAGGAAGCAGCAGGGGCTGTTTTGGGAGCTGTGACCCCAGAGGCTCAGGCTATGCACAGGATGATGGGGAAAGTCCTGAACTGCGAAGGTCTTCCAGGGCGTCTGCAGTTCTGCATAAGGCAGGTTGAGAAGATCTTGCATCACCCGAGGTTTTATTTTGGAAGAGCAGTGGGAAAGGAAATTATCCTTCAAGCTTTACCACGGAAGAAAGATCTTGCTTCAGTTTTTCAACTGCCTCTTCCTGCATGCCATAGCTTGTGACATGCCACAGCATGCTGACGTGCAGTCTCATCTCACAGAGTCCCGTCGGCTGGAGGTGTCCTCCCCCAGCCTGGCCCAGCCGCAGCCCTCGCTCCCCAGCAGCCACTGCTGGGTCGGTGGTGAAGATGCTCTGGTCTTCCCCAGCAGGTTTTGTGACTTGGGACTCTGTGCTTGGGGACCTGATTTTCCCAGCATCAGACAGAAGGTCAAGTTTTTGTTACTAACTCGATGCCACTTTTCAATTTCCTGTTCCTTGATAATTAGGTTAAAATAATGGGTCATTTTCTGTTTCCAAAAACATTATAACTGCCCTTGCTAGCTTTGGCTTGGCTGGATTTAATGATTATTTACACTGATACAAAACCCACCAGAACTGGCCTACTGCTATGCATTTTATATCCATAATATATGTATACATATGCTGACGAAAGTTACGTACTTTTGAATAGAATCATAGAATCATAGAATCTCTGTTTCCAAAAACATTATAACTGCCCTTGCTAGCTTTGGCTTGGCTGGATTTAATGATTATTTACACTGATACAAAACCCACCAGAACTGGCCTACTGCTATGCATTTTATATCCATAATATATGTATACATATGCTGACGAAAGTTACGTACTTTTGAATAGAATCATAGAATCATAGAATCATTAAGGTTGGAAAAGACCTCTAAGATCATCAAGTCCAACCGTCAACCCAACACCACCATGCC
>NW_008795405.1:14644037-14650664 GCF_000699145.1 Aptenodytes forsteri
CCCTGATTGTCCCACACATGCCTTGTGAGCGCCCTCAAGATGAACCGCTCCATAATCTTCCCCGGCACCGAGGTCAGGCTGACAGGCCTGTAGTTCCCCGGATCCTCCTTCCGGCCCTTCTTGTAGATGGGCGTCACATTGGCAAGCCTCCAGTCGTCTGGGACCTCCCTCGTTAACCAGGACTGCTGATAAATGATGGAGAGCGGCTTGGCGAGCACCTCTGCCAGCTCCCTCAGCACTCTCGGGTGGATCCCATCCGGCCCCATAGACTTGTGAGCATCCAGGTGGCGTGGTAGGTCGTTGACTGCTTCCTCTTGGATTGTGGGGGGTTCATCCTGCTCGCCGTCCCTGTCTTCCAGCTCGGGGGGCCGAGTACCCTGAGGATAACTGGTCTGCCTGTTAAAGACTGAGGCAAAGAAGGCATTGAGTACCTCAGCCTTTTCCTCATCCTCGGTGACAATGTTCCCCCCCGCATCCAGTAAGGGATGGAGATTCTCCTTGGCTCTCTTCTTGTCATTAATATATTTGTAAAAACTTTTTTTGTTGTCTTTAACGACAGCGGCCAGATTGCGTTCTAGCTGGGCTTTTGCCTTTCTCATTTCCTCTCTGCAAGTAACATTTTTCTTTTAATTTTATTAATAACTGGATTTAAAATAGGGTCATGTATTGAATTGTGCTAGTAACACAATTTAAGTCCGTATTTTGTAGTATTAGTTGTAATATTGCAATTTGTTTTATATAATAAAAATAACCAAATGTTTACATTAAAGTATGCATTTTATTTTTTTCCTTTGAGCTGGTGTATGAATGAATGTAACCCTAAGCACACAGCAGCAAATATCTCCCCATACATTGCAAATGACTAGTAACAGAGAAGCAATCACTGACTGTTTAAGGGGACGGAGGTTAAGGTAAACATCTCTCCTATACTTGGTAAAAAATTCTGTATGGTTTTACTCTAAATAAGTTCATCTGCCTCGCTACTTTTCATATTGGCTGTCATAATAATAGTAAAAAACCAGGGAAATCAGATAGTCTTACTCGGCCATCAGAAGAACAAGGTGGGTTTTGGAGTGTACTTCAGTAAGTATTTTGAAATCTGGTTATATTCCTCACCCAGCGTTGCTCTGAGCCAGATGACTGTCTGCTGGCATCGTGGCGTTCGTATCCTGGGTTCAAAGATATGCAAAATATGAATCTGTCTGAACCCTCAGGCTATGTTAGATTCAATAGTAAGCTGCGCTGCAATCATCCAACAAGAAAGCTTGAGAATATACATTTTCTGTCCTGGATTTTCCAATCCTTGGAGCAGAGAACTTCATCTTTTGCACTATTAAAAGCAAATAGTTATTTGCCACAATACAGCAACTACGTGAGATGATCAAATGGAGGAAGGTGAAGGCACACTCTGTACAGAATGAACATTATTTGCCTTCAGTTAAACAAAATGTTCAGACGTTTTCACAGCCCGTCTACAAAAATCTGCATCCCTGCATAACATCTGCATGACCATGTGCATTAGGGACCCCACGTCTCGGACACGGCTAAATCCTCAAGTCTTCACGGATGAGCACCTAGGCAGTGCTTCATGTGGCATTGCTCACGTGTGGCAGAGCTGCCAGAGCTGGGCAGAAGGACCGAAATCCCTAAATAGCAGTCGGTCCTCGGATTCCGCCTGGACAGTGCTTCTGCCTAGGAAAGGAGGCCATGCCTAGTAAAAACAGTCCTGAAGTTTGCATTTCTGCTGGAGATGGATGAAGTGCCGTGCTCATGCTAGCCCCAGACACCCACTAGTTCCATATGGACCTTTAGGCAGGGGGGTGAGGTTTTAGACTGTAAATTCTCCAGGAGAGGTACTAATTTACTCACCATCTGCACTTAACCAGTAGCACACAACAGATGGAGACATTTAACAATAAAATTAAAAGCTCTTTATTTAGAAATGTATTTTATTGGTAAATTCAGACTGCCCCAGGATACCCAGCCCTCTGGCTAAGTGTGTGCTCCTGAAGGCATTTCCCAGCACAAGAGATGCCTACGCTGTGCCCTCTCCTTGCTGTCCTCGCTTACAGCCTATATGATGCTGGACCTCTCCAGAGAGAGCAGTAGATGTTTTCAAACTAAATGGCTATGAAAAGACAAGCAAAAGAGAGCAGGAATTTGGACTAACCCTATGCCCCATCAGTTTTTCAAATTCACCTCGTACGTTCACACCGGTTAATGGTTCCCAGCTCTCTGCTCTTCTGTTCTGCTCCCAAGTCCTCGCTTACAGCCTATATGATGCTGGACCTCTCCAGAGAGAGCAGTAGATGTTTTCAAACTAAATGGCTATGAAAAGACAAGCAAAAGAGAGCAGGAATTTGGACTAACCCTATGCCCCATCAGTTTTTCAAATTCACCTCGTACGTTCACACCGGTTAATGGTTCCCAGCTCTCTGCTCTTCTGTTCTGCTCCCAAGTCTCTCTTGCTATTCACACCGGTTAATGGTTCCCAACTCTCTGCTCTTCTGTTCTGCTCCCAAGTCTCCCTTGCTCTCTGTGTTCATGGGAATGTGCAAGTTGGCAAAATGTCCACGCGATGGCAGTTCAGTCCCCAGCAGAAAGGTGACAGATGGGGAAGTTCAGCGTGCCCGAGCCCGCACTCCTTCCTTCTTAGTGCAGCGTGTGGCTCCCCTGCAGATAATAAACATGACAGTCCCTTGGTATCATGCCCTCCACTCAAGGGTATAGAAACATCTTAGAATAGAAATAAAAGGTTGTATTAAAGCTTGTTAGAATACAAACAGAAGTTTTTATTAAAGCTTATCTTTAAAGCCTGAAATATAAGGTAATTTCTGCAGTCTACCAGGGCTGAATACTTAGGGAAGGGGAGTTATCAGCTGATAATTATATTTGCATGAGAAGCTTTATTCTGAGAGCTTGCCTGATCTACTTGGGGATCAGAACTATATCACATGCCCTGTCTACCCCATCAAAATGTATAAAATGCCAAATATTTTATCACCTCTCTGTGAGCTGCTCACAAACAAGGTACAAGCAGGAATTTTCCACAGGAATTATTCTGAGAGTGATTTCAAATGAAAGAACACCTTACAGATAGTTATGATGTATTCTTGAAGTATGCTGAAAAAAACATTGATGAAACTCAGAAAATCAATGTTTCATCAGGAAGTTCACTGAGTGGCTTTAAAGACATGGTTTCATTAGTTAACTTTAGTTTTTAAGCACTTTCTCAGGGTGATGCTATTCTTGTGATTAGCTGTATCTTTCCTAGTGATGGGTAGTTGTATCATGAGATCATGATATATATTGCCTGACCAATGGGAAGGAATGGTAGGGTTTTTTTTCTGAAAACAAGAGGTTATAAAACCCCGGCCTTAACAGGCAAAAAAAAATCTAGTTTCAATTAAGACAAACAGAAACAGTAGTTAGATAATATTGTTGGTCTTTGAGAATATAACACCACCACAATTTCCAGATTAAAAAAAAACCTATGTGAAAGCATGTGTACCCATTACAGAGGGGAAAATCATTCCAGCGTCATTCCAGCGTTGTTGCAATTACTTCAAGCCAAAGAAGGAACTACCGCTTCAAGAAAAATCAATGTTAAGATTAAATGTAACAGAAATCCAAACAATATTTTAAAATATACAACCAGCTTTTGCTCCATTCTATACTGACATATACAGAAATGTTTCTAACATTTTGTACCAGTTGACCGTTATCACAAGTCAGTGTTTCTCTGAGGTTGTAATGTGGCATTACCATCAAACGCTTGTGCTATGCAATGTGAAGCCAGAAAAGCAATGCTGGCCACCAAGTGTGCCCGGCGGAGCAGCCCTCCCCACCCACAGGCTGGAAGTCTGTGGATGAAGTGATCAGGTGTATTTGTTCTCATAGGGCACCTCGGGTGTCCTTCCTCCCCTCCGCCGAGCGTGGTGGCCACCCAAAAGTAAAAGCCCAGGAGCTCCTGACAGGCTTTCACAGCTTTCACAGTTTTATGATCAGTCTCTGGTCCTTCTGCCTCCCTGGTGACTGACTGGGCTGACGGCACCCAACTCCTGCCCTGCCCAGGCCAAGAAACCCAAACATGGGCAAGCTTTGGCCATGCCTGCTGGGAGAGGTACCAGTTCCTGGGGACTTCAAAAGAAAATCCCCATCATCCTCTAAGGTCTGCAATACCAACTCTTTCTTAGCCTAGCTCACACTACAAAGCCAGTGCAATTCCTTTCATCTGCCTGGTTTTCAAGTATTTTGTGATCTGTGTTTCCACGGCAAGTTTAGTTGAAGTTGGCCAGTAGGTATTAGCCTCTAAGTTGCTAGTGAGGGATACATGGGCACGCATCCATACAGGAAAGCAGCATAAGCAACACACAGAGTCCCGGCTGCTACAGGTGCTCCTTAAATTCGCCTTCACCATTGACTCCCTGCTGCCTCTCTGACACTAACAGCCCATTCAAAATTATTTAGTTTCAAACAAAAATGAAATAGAGATAAAAATCTCTCATCTTACACCATCATGTGCTGTTGTTGCTTTGATAGCCTTTCTCTGCTCTCTCTGATCTGCTAGTCTCAAACGCAAGCAGAAATGACACAAGAAAACCAAGGAAAACCTGCAGATCGTGGCCTTTTAGCACAGTCACTGCTTCCATTTGGAAACCAAAGTGAGCTGACTCTTGGAGGTGCCTGGCAGATGATTGCTGCATCAGATGGACAAAAACAGGGGGTGCCATGAGTTACATCCTCTCCCTCCTGCTGTGGAGAGGATGGCCATATGGGAGCTGCCGTGGGAGGGGAGCAGGGGAAAGGCACCCCATTGGAAACGGCGGGGACAAAAACTCCTGCAGCAGCCCCATATGGTGCTAAGAAACGTCAGAGACCCACAGGCAGCAAAATAGACATGATAAAAGTCCAAGTAGCTTAGTATCCCCTCTCCAGCCAGTTGAGTAAAGCTTGTATGGAGAAATAGCGCATGAACAGAGCTGTCCTGGGAAAGCCTGACAGGCAAGTGCTGTGCTGCTTTTCTTTAAAGGGCAGCAGGGTGTCCTGCTTCTCCTTCTCCTGCTGCAGTCAGAGCCATGGGGATGATGGAGAGGAGTGTCTGCCACCCTGCATGCAAGGTGGGCAGCCTTCAAAGGGATGGACTGGGCACGAGATCCAGCTGGCAGGGGCTGCAGCATGGGGATGGGCCTCGGTTGCAGGCAGCAGGTCTCAGAGGAGGAAGGAAGAAGGGGGAGGGGGTTATGGGAGATTGTTGCAGGGATTAAGAGGCTGCTGGGCTGAGGGCAGGATGGGAAGACAGGAGGATGCAGTGGGAGGTTTGTGTATCCTCAGAGCCTGGGCCATTCGGGGGTCTTCTTGGGCCATTTGGGGTCTTGGCATTCCTCCCAGGAATCCCCAGAGTGCAGAGCTCCTGCTGAGACCAGTGGCAGCACCTGGATCCATCCTCCATCACTTTCCCTGGCTTCTCATGAGATGATTTATTCATTCAGCCTCCACAACAGCCTGTTGCAATGAGTTCCTCCATTTAACAATTTATTGTGAAAAATCTCGTCTTCTTTTAGACTTGCTGGAACATTTCAGTGGGTGCCTCCTTGTTCTTGAATTATACAAAGTAATGATTAGTTTGTCTCTATTCATCTCCAAACCACCGATGATTTTCCAGACCCCTGTCATAACCTCCCTCAGTCATCCTTTTTCCAGTTTGGAGGCCTAACCCGTTCCATCTCTGTTTCTACACCTCTGCTGAGCTGGGAGAAAGAATGCGTGTGGTATTCATACACAGTGGGTGTGCTCTAGATTTACAGAGTCCTCTATATACTAATACAGTCAGGCATCTTGTTTTGCTCACCCTCCCATTTCTAATCACTGCCAATGCTCTGCTTGCTTCTTTGGTCTGTACTGAGCATTAAACTGACATTTCCTGAGCAGGTGCCACCACTGAATATATATAACTGGTTTGGATGTGTATGTATATACACAGTTTAACTTTCCCCGTGCATTACTTCTCATTTACCAGAAATGAATTTCCACCATTTTATGGCTTGGTCCCTTGTGTCCTGTGATCCTTATGCAATTTGTGCCAGTCAGCTTTAGATCGCTCATTTTGAATAAAACTGTATCACCTCTCATTCCCATATCTGGATGATGAATGAGTACATTCTGTAACACGGGGCCCAAAGCAGACTGCTCTGAAAATCTTCATCTATTGATTCCTACAGGCATCAGCAGTATATTCCCTTTGTATCTTGTATTTTAAACAGCCAAAAGTCAACACAGAGCCTCCACCTTCCTTGTCTTGTGACAGCTTAGTTTCTCCAAGAGCCTTCAGTGATGAGTCTTATTTAAAACACTTCTGTAAGCAAACACATGGAGGCGCAGCACCCTTCCTGACCTCCTCACGCACTGGTGCAAAGCACCACCTCCACCCAGGGAAGCATGCATACGTAACTACATACACACACACTCTCACGTATACTCCTGCCAGGCAGTTACCCCGTGTGGGTGTACTTGGACCTGCAGCGGGGCTCCCCGACCCCCCCCCGCCTCCCCGGCTCCTGCCTCGCCGCCGCCGGGCTCTTTAAGCGGCGCCGGCCCCGCCCGCAGCCCTCCCCACAGCCGGGGACT
>NW_008795405.1:14650997-14654299 GCF_000699145.1 Aptenodytes forsteri
GAGCGGTGGACCTCGCACCCCGGCTGGAGCCGTGAGAAAATATCAGAGCAGAAGATAAACGCTCCAGCCCGTATCTCTGGAGGGTGACCTGCTGGGACGGGCCAGGACCTTGCTGATGTGGGCAAGGGCAACTGCAACGGCCAGGAGGTCAGGCTGGCTGGGAACAATGCGCATATGTGCCTGCTTCCCGGGGAAGGCTGGCAGCATCGGGCATCACCGGACATCCCACCGCCCTGCTCTGCAGCACTGCCTGGCTGCCATGGGCTGGTGGGGTGGGATGTGATGTGCTGGCCTACATCTCCCTGGCTGGTCGCCTCAAGGTGGCCACAGCAGCATGAAACGAGCAGTTTAGAGTTGCCCATCTAAACTTTGCTGTGCGTTTGCTTATGACGCCAAAGAGGGACCTGACAGGCAGCGCTAGCCATGCAGGAGCGGCTCTCTGCACTGGACCAGCACAGCCTGCTGTCCCGCACAGCTCCAAGAAGTACATTGACACTGACTCCACCAGGCACCTTCCCTGCTCTCCCTCATGAGCTAGGTGTTCGGTTTGTGCCAAAAAAAAATGTCATAAGTGATAAAGGGCAGTGAGAAGGCTGCCAGCAAGGCAGTGGCAGTGCTGTCACAAGGAGACATGGTTCTTCCAGGAGTGTGTGGGCTTCCCATTCAACCTCACCTTTGGGTGCACATGCCCTCCATAACATGCCATGGGAAGAGGCACTGCATCAGCACTCTCTTACACAGCCCTACAGGGACACCAACCTTGGCTGCCTAACTCCAAGTTTTACTTGTGTAATCAGGGTTGGATACTAAGATTAGAGAGAGGATGGATCTTGTCATACCTGAACCTGCTTGTCCTTATGTTCATTTTGAAGTGTGAAGTAACACTCTGGAGTAATGGCAGCTTGAGTAACCCTGTGGCTGTTTTTCTGTTCCTTCTTCAGGGTTTGAGGCTTGATGTTGGTGATCAGCCTAGGATCCTTCCCAAGAAGGTTTCTAGTACTGTTATGTCTAGGTGGAAGCTTGTATGTCATGCGATAGCTTTTCAAAAGTATAAATTGTCAGGGACAGTCCAAAACCTCCATTTCAGTACCTGTTGCACGAACACTTCCACTCTTAAATGTCCAAGGTAGGGAAAATCAAATACCTCCAGCTCTGAAAAGTCACTTATTAAAAAAAAAAAAAAAAAGGAAAAGATGGGTCTGTGTGTGGTGGTGGTCTCCCCAGTACAAGAAAGACATTGACAAACTGGGGCGAGTCCAGTGGAGGGCAGCCAGGATGCCTGGGAGGCTGAGAGCTGGGCTTGCTTTGGGTGGAGAAGTGGCTGCTGAAGGGCAGAGGGGATCCACTCGCTGTTTTCAGCTACCTAATGGGTGGTTGTGAGAAGATGGGACCAGACTCTCCTTGGAGTTGCAAAATGACGGACAAAGGGCAATGGACACAAGTTGCCGCAAGGAAAATCCCAGTTAGGTGTAAGGCAAAACACCCTCACCATGAGGGTGCTCAAACACTGGTACAAGTGACTGGGTGAGGACCTGAGCCACGTAACATAGCTCCGACATTGACTGGCCTGGAGCAGGGGACTGCACCGGTGGCTTCCAGAGGTCCTTGCCAACCCAAATTACTCTGAAATGGGATTCATCCAAATCTAAACGCTTCTCAGCTGAAGACTGTATCTGGCAAACTGGAGAAGAGCAGCACCAGAAGCAAAGGCCGGCTTGTGTCCAGCTTGCTGCCCACCGGGACCAGCCCCCATGTTGTGGTCAGCAGATCTGCCCTCCAGCCAGCCCACAGCCTGTATTGTTTCAACGTGTTATTCTGTCCCAGATGCATGACCTTCCCTTTGCCCTTGTCTCTTTCGCTTTGATAAAAGCTTAAGAAAGCCTTGTTTTAGAACGAAGTACAACAGAATCTTATCAAAACCTCAGATTTTGTCTCAGGTTTTATGGCTGCATGATGACAAGATGACGTTAACGCCCTTGTGCTGATTTATTTTATCAGAACTAACACAGCACATCTCTAAAGGAGACTTGTGCAGGACAGGCTGGAAAAGTGAGTCCTAGTGGCTTTGTGTTGTTTTTACTGCATGAATAGGGAGGAGGTCATCTCTTCAAAGGTTTGCTTCATATCAAAGACTTAATAGCAAGAAATGAGCAAAAAGGATTTCTTTACAAATACATGTTTTCAGATTATAGTGTCACATATATCCCAAATCAAGTCCTTGCTTAGGTTTTTTTGTGGCATGCAGTAAGTAATTGGGACTTCTCATTAGCGGATGAATGTTTTAGGCCTGTTGTAACACCTGACTTAATTGGGTAGTGATGGGACAGGGGATGAAAAATATCTCTGAGGATTCATGTGACACACAAGAGGAGCCATGAGTGGGACCTTGCTTCATGCGCTGCAGATAGAGCGGTTTCTGGAGCTTCAGCTAACGAAGGACTCATCTGTCATATTGGGGGCTTTCACATCTTTTTGGAGTCCAGTTACAATGGAGGAGTCAAACAAGTGAAGGATTAAAAGTTTCTGTAGATGTTGGGTAACTTTGCTGAGTGCTTGTTATTTTAAGTGCCTACCCGTTCCACCAGAAATAAGATAAGAGCCTGTTTTTCCCCCTATAGCTTGTTTATACTGGAAAGGATGATAGCATGGCTGGCTGTCTCTCAAATGGAAAACAGATCTTGAGCGCAGCTTGCTTCGTTTAGAGAGGAGCTTGGCCAAATCTTCCTTCAGATGTATGCAAAGCTGGTGGGAATTCACCACTCACAGCCGAAGGAAGGAATTGATCTCTAACTTTTTAATACAGCTATTGTATTTGAAGAGTTAACCCTTTTTATTCATTTCTGCAGTTTCCATATTAACCAGTGATTATCCTTCTAGGTTGTCCTCTTTTTTTCAGGATTTGAGGTGACATGACTTTAGACAGAAGGAGTGTGCGCCTACTTTTATTCAGTTTAACTCCATTGACAGAACCGAAGTTACGCTTATCAGGGCTGAGCATGTATTAAAGAATATTTAATGCAGATGTCTGTTGCATGTACAGAATCGTAGTCGTTGCAGCGGAGATTCAGTCAGCTAGGCAAAGAGCAAAGCACTTTGCTGGGAGCTCCCACCCAGACCCAAACATCTCCTGTAATACAGCAGCAAAAAAGACCTTGTCCTGCGTCTCTGCACTGGTCTTCCTGGCTGCACGAGTGCACCAGCCTGATCCTGGTCCCCAGCTTACCCACGTGAGGGCTGGGCATTGGCACAGCTAGGTGTTATTTTTATCTTTCCTTACAAGGAGGAAAACATGAGCAAAACTC
>NW_008795405.1:14655302-14678631 GCF_000699145.1 Aptenodytes forsteri
CATCGGCCATCACCGGACATCCCCCCGCCCTGCTTTGCAGCACTGCCTGGCTGCCATGGGCTGGTGGGGTGGGATGTGATGTGCTGGCCTACATCTCCCTGGCTGGTCGCCTCAAGGTGGCCACAGCAGCATGAAACGAGCAGTTTAGAGTTGCCCATCTAAACTTTGCTGTGCGTTTGCTTATGACGCCAAAGAGGGACCTGACAGGCAGCGCTAGCCATGCAGGAGCGGCTCTCTGCACTGGACCAGCACAGCCTGCTGTCCCGCACAGCTCCAAGAAGTACATTGACACTGACTCCACCAGGCACCTTCCCTGCTCTCCCTCATGAGCTAGGTGTTCGGTTTGTGCCAAAAAAAAAATGTCATAAGTGATAAAGGGCAGTGAGAAGGCTGCCAGCAAGGCAGTGGCAGTGCTGTCACAAGGAGACATGGTTCTTCCAGGAGTGTGTGGGCTTCCCATTCAACCTCACCTTTGGGTGCACATGCCCTCCATAACATGCCATGGGAAGAGGCACTGCATCAGCACTCTCTTACACAGCCCTACAGGGACACCAACCTTGGCTGCCTAACTCCAAGTTTTACTTGTGTAATCAGGGTTGGATACTAAGATTAGAGAGAGGATGGATCTTGTCATACCTGAACCTGCTTGTCCTTATGTTCATTTTGAAGTGTGAAGTAACACTCTGGAGTAATGGCAGCTTGAGTAACCCTGTGGCTGTTTTTCTGTTCCTTCTTCAGGGTTTGAGGCTTGATGTTGGTGATCAGCCTAGGATCCTTCCCAAGAAGGTTTCTAGTACTGTTATGTCTAGGTGGAAGCTTGTATGTCATGCGATAGCTTTTCAAAAGTATAAATTGTCAGGGACAGTCCAAAACCTCCATTTCAGTACCTGTTGCACGAACACTTCCACTCTTAAATGTCCAAGGTAGGGAAAATCAAATACCTCCAGCTCTGAAAAGTCACTTATTAAAAAAAAAAAAAAAGGTAAAGATGGGTGCTGTGTGTGGTGGTGGTCTCCCCAGTACAAGAAAGACATTGACAAACTGGGGCGAGTCCAGTGGAGGGCAGCCAGGATGCCTGGGGTAAAGATGGGTGCTGTGTGTGGTGGTGGTCTCCCCAGTACAAGAAAGACATTGACAAACTGGGGCGAGTCCAGTGGAGGGCAGCCAGGATGCCTGGGAGGCTGAGAGCTGGGCTTGCTTTGGGTGGAGAAGTGGCTGCTGAAGGGCAGAGGGGATCCACTCGCTGTTTTCAGCTACCTAATGGGTGGTTGTGAGAAGATGGGACCAGACTCTCCTTGGAGTTGCAAAATGACGGACAAAGGGCAATGGACACAAGTTGCCGCAAGGAAAATCCCAGTTAGGTGTAAGGCAAAACACCCTCACCATGAGGGTGCTCAAACGCTGGTACAAGTGACTGGGTGAGGACCTGAGCCACGTAACATAGCTCCAACGTTGACTGGCCTGGAGCAGGGGACTGCACCGGTGGCTTCCAGAGGTCCTTGCCAACCCAAATTACTCTGAAATGGGATTCATCCAAATCTAAACGCTTCTCAGCTGAAGACTGTATCTGGCAAACTGGAGAAGAGCAGCACCAGAAGCAAAGGCCGGCTTGTGTCCAGCTTGCTGCCCACCGGGACCAGCCCCCATGTTGTGGTCAGCAGATCTGCCCTCCAGCCAGCCCACAGCCTGTATTGTTTCAACGTGTTATTCTGTCCCAGATGCATGACCTTCCCTTTGCCCTTGTCTCTTTCGCTTTGATAAAAGCTTAAGAAAGCCTTGTTTTAGAACGAAGTACAACAGAATCTTATCAAAACCTCAGATTTTGTCTCAGGTTTTATGGCTGCATGATGACAAGATGACGTTAACGCCCTTGTGCTGATTTATTTTATCAGAACTAACACAGCACATCTCTAAAGGAGACTTGTGCAGGACAGGCTGGAAAAGTGAGTCCTAGTGGCTTTGTGTTGTTTTTACTGCATGAATAGGGAGGAGGTCATCTCTTCAAAGGTTTGCTTCATATCAAAGACTTAATAGCAAGAAATGAGCAAAAAGGATTTCTTTACAAATACATGTTTTCAGATTATAGTGTCACATATATCCCAAATCAAGTCCTTGCTTAGGTTTTTTTGTGGCATGCAGTAAGTAATTGGGACTTCTCATTAGCGGATGAATGTTTTAGGCCTGTTGTAACACCTGACTTAATTGGGTAGTGATGGGACAGGGGATGAAAAATATCTCTGAGGATTCATGTGACACACAAGAGGAGCCATGAGTGGGACCTTGCTTCATGCGCTGCAGATAGAGCGGTTTCTGGAGCTTCAGCTAACGAAGGACTCATCTGTCATATTGGGGGCTTTCACATCTTTTTGGAGTCCAGTTACAATGGAGGAGTCAAACAAGTGAAGGATTAAAAGTTTCTGTAGATGTTGGGTAACTTTGCTGAGTGCTTGTTATTTTAAGTGCCTACCCGTTCCACCAGAAATAAGATAAGAGCCTGTTTTTCCCCCTATAGCTTGTTTATACTGGAAAGGATGATAGCATGGCTGGCTGTCTCTCAAATGGAAAACAGATCTTGAGCGCAGCTTGCTTCGTTTAGAGAGGAGCTTGGCCAAATCTTCCTTCAGATGTATGCAAAGCTGGTGGGAATTCACCACTCACAGCCGAAGGAAGGAATTGATCTCTAACTTTTTAATACAGCTATTGTATTTGAAGAGTTAACCCTTTTTATTCATTTCTGCAGTTTCCATATTAACCAGTGATTATCCTTCTAGGTTGTCCTCTTTTTTTCAGGATTTGAGGTGACATGACTTTAGACAGAAGGAGTGTGCGCCTACTTTTATTCAGTTTAACTCCATTGACAGAACCGAAGTTACGCTTATCAGGGCTGAGCATGTATTAAAGAATATTTAATGCAGATGTCTGTTGCATGTACAGAATCGTAGTCGTTGCAGCGGAGATTCAGTCAGCTAGGCAAAGAGCAAAGCACTTTGCTGGGAGCTCCCACCCAGACCCAAACATCTCCTGTAATACAGCAGCAAAAAAGACCTTGTCCTGCGTCTCTGCACTGGTCTTCCTGGCTGCACGAGTGCACCAGCCTGATCCTGGTCCCCAGCTTACCCACGTGAGGGCTGGGCATTGGCACAGCTAGGTGTTATTTTTATCTTTCCTTACAAGGAGGAAAACATGAGCAAAACTCGTATTGCATCACTGAGCAACAAGGGTTGCAATCCATACAAAACCCTATGTTGGCATCCTCATGACACTCTTAACCTTTGTTTTCTGCAGCTTTTTATTTGGACATCTGCCAATCTTGTGGAGAATGCTGAGGAAACAGGAGTTTATGCATGATCTCTTCCTGCAGTGGTAAGTTGCGACACATCAGTAACATCGAATGGGGTAGCCCTGTAGCACAAATTTGGAAGTGAAGGCACAGAGGCCCCGAATTACATACATAGCATAATTCAGAAGGTCGGTAGAGGAGCTAGAGAGAGAGCACTGATCTTTCTCTTAATGACTTTATTCACTGAAGACTGCAGTAGTTCCCAGTACATGCTGCTTTGGTCCTTGGAGATTATTAGGTCTGAACTGTTATATGTTGGTGGTTTGTACCATAATTCTCTTTTTTTTCCTTCTCTTCTTGTAGGGCAGAGAAATATGGACCTATTGTACGGCTTAATGCCTTTCACAGAGTCTCAGTAATGATTCTGAGTCCCGAAGGAGTGAAGGTACTGCAAAATAAAGCCTAATCGACAGTGGCGATCAGCCCGTCCCTCCAGAAAGAGAGAGGCGGTCCCTGGTGTTCAGGACAGCGCGGTGCAGCCAGCCTGTGCCTGCGGAGAGGGTGACTCTGGCTGGGTTAGGGTATGAGGTGCTCTGCTCTCCGGGCTGTCCTGATTTATTTTCTTCCTTGATCAGTTGATTTACTTTGTTACCTTTATTTAAACAGCAGATAGAGCAAGCATCCACCATTTCTGAAAAGCAGACTCTTTGCAAGAGCTTAATATCTCAAATGAGCGAGGCATAAGGGACTGAATTTCTTCCTCTAAATCTTTGCAATAACCACAGAGTGAGATTTTGGGTCATTGGGCAAAAAGTGCTAGAGGCATGCAGAACAAGCTAGCAGCATGGGAACTGGGGAATCAGGGCATACCAAATAATTCATCCAGTCTTCAGGTTATTGCTACAGGAGGAGAAGAGTGAACGTGTGAGTGGATTTTTATGTTTTGTCTGGGAAACGGATTGCACTCGGTATTCACTGACCTGAGATTTGATTTTAGGAGTTCTTGATGTCACCACAGTACCCAAAGGATCGGCTGGTGTACGGTCGTATCTTCAACATATTTGGTGAGAGGTAGGTGAAACCCATCTGAAGCCATTGTGATCTGAAAATAAGTGAAAGATAAATAACGTCACAGGCATGACACTTACTTTGACTCAGACCATTTACCTTAGTGTTGGGATTAATGACTAATTCCAGACATATGTAAGCAACATGTACCTACTAAATTATGTGTCAAGTCAAATGTCTTCCCAGTCAGGGAGGAGGTTATGTTGGATTTTTTTTTACCTTGATCATATTTTTTTTTTCCCCCTGTGGATGTTCAGTTAGTCTCAGAATAGTTTGCTCAAGACCATCATCAAACTTGTCA
Source organism: Aptenodytes forsteri (assembly GCF_000699145.1). Lineage (NCBI taxonomy): Eukaryota > Metazoa > Chordata > Aves > Sphenisciformes > Spheniscidae > Aptenodytes > Aptenodytes forsteri. Next base: position 14,659,952 of record NW_008795405.1, read on the forward strand.
CTTAGATTTTAGAGCACTGAATTATTCCTTAATGCATGGGAGTTTCCAGCTCCTAAGCTCAATAACAAAAAAGGGGATTTTTCTCTGTTAGCCTGAAGCTTTTAAAAATATAATAATCCAGTTATTATATTAATTACTTGGACAACAGCTGTAATGAACCAGCATCTTACTGGACTTAGCAGTCCACACCTACCAGGCAAAACTTATCTGCAGTTCAGTTGTGGTCCACAGTGATGTAACAAATGTGTACTCAAAGCACCACGGTACTCCCTGCACATAGGAAAAATAGAAGAAAGTAGATATGGAAGAGTTATCTTTGTGACTACACAGGGTTTGGCTGGCTCCCTTGCTGAAAACTGTTCTTTTCTGTGTTTTCCTAAATGCTAGGTTTCTAGGGAATGGCTTGGTAACTGTTTGCAACCATGAGCATTGGCACAAGCAGCGGAAGATAATGGATCCAGCTTTCAGCCGAACGTAAGGCAAATATCCCTGGGATGATCTAGCTGTTATTTCTACTATATTTTCATGATTCTCCCTGTCATTGATCCATTATTTGATATTTAGAAAGAGAAAAAAAACATTTAGTGCCAAAATCACGTTTCATTTAGAGTCCAACGCACCATTTCCATGACAAGCATAATTTGACCAGACTTCCCATGCGGGAGTGACACCCGTATGAGCTCAGCAACAGCAGAAGGGTCCCAGGGTTGCGTATCCAGGAGTGTGGTGACGGCTGCCTTATTCTGTCAGAAAACAGACCTCGGGGGTTTGAAGTGGGCAAGCCTCATCATTCACCTGCCTGAGTGATTCCCTGTGGGAGATACGGCATGGTTAATAAGTAGGGGGTTGGTCTGGTTTGCCTTGATGCATTGCGTTTAGGGTCTGAAGGTAAAGTCCATTTGCCTCAGCATGCAAAGGCAAAGCCCTTTGCCATGACAGCCAGCGTTTACATGGCAGGACGGAGCGGGGCTGCTATAAGAAGAATTTAGCTCATTTTATCTGTTTGCTTTTTAAAGTATTAAGGAAAATTTATTGTAAATTAAAAAACAAAAATCCATTATGATTTTCAATGGGAAATAATGAAGATAATTTTGCTTGAGCAAAGATGTCCTCTCCAGAGCCTCCATCACTCATTTTTATTAATTGTTCAGCTACCTGATTGGTCTGATGGAAACTTTTAATGAAAAAGCAGAGGAGCTGATGGAGAAGCTAGAGGAAAAGGCAGATGGAAAAGAAGAGTTTAGCATGCTGACAATGATGAACCGGGTGACTATGGATATCATTGCAAAGGTACCAGCTGTCCACTTTCTTGTTTCCTCTGTGACTGGCAGGAAGGAATGGAAGTAACGGGTACCGGCAGCAGGACGGGATCAGGAGCCGGAGCCAGGGAACAAGACCTTTTCCCAGCATTGCCAGAAGAGCTGGAGAACTAATTGTGCCACTTCCATTTGGGCTGAGCCATAGCAAGGGGCAGTTAAGGAAGGGTCTGCGCAGCCTAGGTGTGGCCTGCAGGACGGGGACCCGTTGCAAAAGTCCTTACAGCCTCATACCTCCCACCCCTCCATGCCAAAAGGGGCACACCAGTGCTTGTTCACGTGTGGATGTTGTATTATTACCATTATATGTCAGCACGAAGTCTGCCTTACGCTGGCTTTTCCCTTCTCTGTGCAAAACAGTTTGGGATGAGCGGAGAGTAATAGTAAATTATTAATCCCCCCAAATGAGGAGGAAGCATAATGTAGATACGACCCTTCTCTTGCAGCCTCCCGCAAGGCAGGATCTAACCTGAGGTATTTTTAGGGGAAAAGGCGGCGGTGTGAGGCTGTCCTGCTCTTTCACCCCAGCCCCAGGGAGCCAGGAGGATGCAGCGAGTTGCTGCCTTTTTCTCTCCTGCTCCTCAGGTAGCCTTTGGCTTGGAATTAAATGCACTGAGCGATGACCAGACGCCTTTCCCACATGCTGTGACCGTGGTTTTGGAGGGAATGACCAAGATGCGCGTCCCCTTCATGCAGGTCTGTATGCACCTCACTTCAGTCCTCTCGCCTCGTGTCCAGCTGGAGCCTCTGCTCCTGCAGGGGCCGGAGCTGTGCGAGGTCCATGTATGACGGGGAAGGGGTCATCGGTAGCTCTTTCCCTCCGATGTGTGTTAAGATAAAATTCATTAGTGCTTTAAAACACTTGCAAAATTAACATGACCGTTTAATGCTTCCTTTCTGTCTTTTTGCCTTCTCTTCCCCCCTACGTGTGTCCTTCTCATGTGTTTTCACACTTTCACACCCATCACTGCAAAAATTGAGATTTTTGCCATTTGTCCAAGAAGGAAGGCAGCCTTCACCCAAGGTGGAAGAAATTTGAACTTTTTTACCATAAAAACCCCATATTTTCGACCAAAATTCATATACTAGGAAATTATGGATGTAATCTGAAGTATTTAAGTTAAGAATCATTCCACAGTTTCTCATGAAAGCTGTAGTTCAGGCTTTTAGAGCTCCTGTTTTCCTTTTTGGGCCCAGAGGTGACATTGTGTATCGCATGCTGCAGTTTCTCTCCATGGAGAGGTGAGGAATTTTGCTCACGGTGCTCAAAACATCAGCTCTGACAAGGCAGGACGTCAGCATGCCCAGATTGGAATATTTCTCATTTCAGCCCAAACCCTTCACCTTGGGGACGTTCACTTTGTTCCGTGGAGAGCAGACGTTCTTGTGACAAATGTCATTTAGCAGAAAACCAGGTGCCCACTTGAAAAATAACACTGGCAATATTTTTTTACCAGCAAAAGGAATAAAATGACTAAAGAAATTCTGTATTCAGTACATGCCAGGGAAACAGAAGCTGGTAAAGGAGGTCAAGGAGAGCGTGAGGCTGCTGCGGCGTGTGGGGAAGGAGTGCATTGACCAGAGGAGAGAGGCCATCCAGGATGGGAAGGAAGCCACGCTGGATATTCTTACGCAGATACTGAAAGGAGATGGTAGGGGACACGTTGCTGTTGGATTTAATTCATCTGTGGCATGTTTTGCCATGAGATCTGGGGAGGCTTATTTTGAGGATCTGAACTTTGATCCTCTGATGTCTTCAGGAGGGTTTCTTCACACTGAAGACAGTGAGAGTTGCTTTGAAAATTCCCCATTTCTTTGCGTTGGATCAAATATTGGTTGCAAGTCACCGCTGAGCTGCCTGCTCAGCATCCCCTCCTGATGCCACCTCAGACAAAATGTGCAAAACAGGGCAGAGCATTCTGGCCGTTCCAGCTGGGGCATGGGGACGTTTTCTAATCTCATTTGCTTTTCTCTCTTGACAGCTTTGGAGGAAACTAGAGATGATGAAAACATTCTGGATAACTTTATCACTTTCTTTGTTGCAGGTTGGTAGATATTTTAACGTTTGGATATGTCATGCAGGAAGCTGTAATCATTCTTGAGCCATCTACAGGGTCATGATTAATGTCCTTGTTCACTCCGTGTGACACTGCTGTAACCAGGAGTCACTTGGTTGGAAGACAGCAGTATTACACTGGCATAGGACCAGCTGGGCAAGGTCTGAAGAGAATTCTTAGTTTTCTTATAGGCAAATGATATGTTATCCTCCTTCGGTCATATCAACACAGCAAATAATTCCAGGCCAGTGGTTTCCAACCTGTGGTGCAGAGGGCAGCACCGCCTGCTGGGGTGCAAGGCTATTTCTTGCGGGGTTCTGGCCCTTCCTCCAGATCCTGCTAAACCCCACTGAAAGCATCTTTAACATATTCCACGTGTCTTCGCGTCACCTCACCCACACGATTAAATGCCATTCTTGCCTTAAGAGCGTTAGTCCATGCTTGGTAGGAGAGGGCACTGTCAAGACTATCAGAAAAAGGAGGGGCCAAGATGATGCATGAGGTAAACAACGTAGAAAAACCGATCTTGCAAGTCAGTAGGATTTAGGTTCCTAAGAAGGTGAGGTCAAAACACTGTTCTTTCGCATGAAAGACGTTATTTGAAAGACATTATTGCAACAAATACATCTTTGCAGAAGTCTGTTTTCTGTCATGCTTTAAAATAATACATATGCCTATCCATGAAAAAATGAAAACTACCCGCATAAAGCAGACCTATCCATGAAAAATGAAAACTACCCGCATAAAGCAGACATTTTAAAGACGGTTAGAAGCTCTGTTTTCCCTCAAAACCAGTAAATCCTTGCTTCTCGGCAGGACCATGTGTCCCATAATATGACCAGGCAAGTATTGAACCTCACTGGCCCTTCTGTTGAGGAGCTCATAACCAGTAGGTGCCATATGCAGCCACTGCAGCATTGAGTTGAGCAAGACGGCTCGTATCTTTACCAGCTATGTCTTGCTCTTGTCATTCTTGAAAGCTCATTACATAGAATTTACATTCCTTTTAGTGTTTCCTTTAATTTCTAGCATACTTGAAATGAAACATTCGCAGCCTGACTTTTAAAGTTTCCTGTTCACAGTCACACTAGTAGACCATCTTTGTATCATGTTATTATTTCATACTAACCTTTAAACTCATTTCTGGTGTCGTTAGGTCATGAAACCACTGCCAATCAGTTGTCATTCACAGTAATGGCACTGGCTCAGCATCCTGAAATACTGGAAAGGTATGTGCGCTCCAATTTGCAAACCCAGCTTGCTGTTAATTTCAAGGTGAACTTAATTATAAGGATTATTAGAAAGCTAGGATCAATTCCCAATAAATTCTAGCCTCCCTTCCAAAATAAACAGTTTCATAGTCCCAATATATCTAAAATTTTAAAAAAGCTTAGATGGAATTGGAATAATTCATCTTAAGTGATTTTTTTCAAAGCCTTTATACAAAGCTGGTCCTGAGTCCTGCTTGATTCAGCTGCATTGTACACACATTGCTCTATCCTGATAGGAGGCACAGGTTCGGGTAGGCTGGCTGGGAATCAATCAGTAAGCGTTTCACCTGAGGATAGGAGTCAAAGTCCAACTCAATGTCTGGAAAGTAAAAAATGTAATTTGCCAACTTGCCTAGCAAGAAATGGGTGTCTGCAGCTAACATTTTTTAATTTAACTGCAGGCTTCAGGCTGAAGTGGATGAAGTTCTTGGTGCCAAGAGAGACATTGACTATGAGGATCTTGGCAAACTCACCTACTTATCGCAGGTACTGTAGGAGTGAGGTAAAATACCAGTCAGAGCTGTTTGGTAGCACTCCTGCCATCTCATGGGACTACCAAGAGGAGCCCCACACTTTTAAAATTTTAAGAGCAATGCCAATATTTGATCCTGATGGCATTTGTCCCCAGAAAGTCAGCAAGCAGGTACTGTGAGCCGTTTGCAGCAGCCCAGCCTTGCTGGGAAGGATGCTCCTCGAATTTCTTTCCAAAATTCCACACGATTCCTTCACTGCTTGCTTTAATTATTACCAAGCTGGGAGCTAGAGCGGAGTTGCTTAATCCCCACCTGTTTAAGCTGAAACCATAGCTGTATTTTAAGAAGAGTTTGCAACTTCAAGTCCCACCTGTGCATGAGTCCCAGTCACTTCCCAAACTCACAGCTCTATTTTTGTTTGATTATTGTTAAAGCATTTCCAGCTATGATCTCATCATGTACCATAAACTCAGCGGGATTTGAGGACATCCAAAAATAACAGCTATATTTTGCAATTTCAATTTTTTATTATTTAGTCTTGAAACACTCTTCAGTCACTCGGGGGGGAAAAAAAAAGTTTGGTCCTAAAAGAGGTCTTGTGTATAGAACTGCTGGTTGGTAATGAACTGCAAAGCCTGGGCTTGGCTACTCGCCAACGTTTGTGTTGCATATCCTTTTTTACAAGATGGGAGACACCAGTAGCCCTCAGGAAAGGCTGAATCACAGTCCTGGTAGCTATTCTCCCTGCTTAAATTCCCTGTGATTTTAGTAGTCTGCCATGGTCGCTTTTCTCTTAAACTGCCCTGTCGAGGTGGGCGATAGTGTTTTGTCATTTGCCATATCCCATCCCATAAATCACTGTGCTTTGACAGCGGATAGATTTCAAAGGTGTATTTCTCATAAGGAAAAGGCATCTCTGTGTGATTACAGAAATCAGCAGGTTTCCTTAGGCTTCTCCAAACACCATCACAATTATACCACTCCAATTAGGATGAGGTATCTAAGCCTTTCAGTTTTAGGACATCACAGGAGATCCTCTCGAAGCAGACCGTTTATTTAACAGAACAAGCTCGGATCTGTACAACCAAAATCACAGTCACCCTTGGTCAGAGCCAGTCCATCACTGGAGTATCAGAGACCACGGGACTCCTCTCCTGTCGCTCGGGCAATTCTGAATCCTTTTGTCTACGCTTCTTTTTCATTAATCCACTCGTGCATACACGCCGTTAATTGCATTTGCAGTGCGATGCTAATGTGCACTGTTAATTAGGTTTCACTTTGATGAAATAGGCCATTCTTACAGCTCACTGCCACCAAAAGAAATTCTTTCATTCCGTTTTTTCTCACTGTTTCCTATTCATTTTCCTTTGCCAGGTTGTTTTTTGTCATTTTGGTGCTCTGACCTGGCTCAGCTCCCCGAGCAGCAGAAGCAGGACAAAGGCAGGAGCGGGAGTGCAGTGCTGAGAATGGGAAGGAGGTGGGAGCAACCACCCATCCTCGTGGCAGCCGGCACCGAGAATGGCTCATCGGGCGCATGAGACTTCACTCTTAGATATTCCCTTTGAATTTGCTTCCCAGTACTTTTTCGCTTAGTTGTTGACCTGACTTGAGCTGTTAGATCTGTTCAATGCATGGTATCTCTTGTGGTTCTTGCTTCTTTTTCTCTGTATTTTACCAGTCGTAAGAAAGAACCAGGCCTGAGGGAGCTGACTTAGCCATATATTTTGCCCACAGGAGTCCAAGGCAGATACACTAGCATCTGTTCCCCAAGTCAAAAGCTCCCATTTGGCCAAAGTGAAAGGCCATAGGGAGGTAATTAATTTTATTTCTGCTTCCTACACTGTATTAACTAACTGACCTTTTGTGCTTTTTGCTGACGCAGGTTTTGAAGGAATCACTGCGGCTGTACCCACCCCTCCCAGGGACGATACGCTGGATGGAGAAGGAGCACGTCATCGACGGCGTCAGAATTCCTGCAAACACGACGCTTGTTGTGAGTCCCATCCACCATTGGCAGCTTTTAGCTGCTGCAGTCGATCCAAATGTAATGGATCCATGTATCAGATGGCCAAAACACTCCCTGGGTATATTTCTACTGGCCTCTCTGAAATCTTGGGCAAAACTGGGATATGAATTTGGACTCTGGATTGTTTTTTGCCTGGAGAGTAGAAGGCAGTTATGGTTTTGTACCTGTGACAGCAAAGAGGCATTTTCAGTGTGCTGCTCCTGACTAACGCAAATAAACTCTTTCTTGACAGTTCAGCACTTACATAATGGGAAGGATGGAAAGGTATTTCAAGGATCCACTCACTTTCAATCCAGACCGATTTAGCAAAGATGCGCCTAAGTGAGTTTCTTTTTACTCCCAGGTTATTAAATATGTAATAAGGAACCATTACAGGAAGAGATTTCAAGGGGGAAAAAAGTAGAATAAAACTATTTTTCCATTCCAGTATGAGTAACGCTAAATCCTTACCCAAATGCAAAAGAGAGCAATAATGTGCAGCTTTTGTTCAGAAGTTCTTTGGACCACATGATACCTTACAAAAAAGACCAATACTAGTGTTATTTAACGTTTATATGAGGTCAAAGCTTTGGACCAAAACCAGGTTGAGTATTTGCCTTAGTGCAATACAAACTTTTAATGCGTGGCAGCCCTGGCCCCAGGAAGCTGAAAGTGTCTCCGCATTAGAGAGGGGACAAGGGGCTGAAGGACAGGAGATGCTGTTCAGCCACGTGGGCAGGCAGCCTAAGCCGTATCTGCATCAGTAGGCTGGAGTGCAATGGGAGGCATCGGTGACCTGAATAGTTGGTGCTGATCCCTGCATCTACCTACTTCATGAGTCAGGGGTTTTGCTTCAGCCTAGAGTTAGTCTGGTCTTCTGGAAGAAATGCCCCCTCACACACGTGGTTCAGAGCTCCCAAAAGAGCAATAATTGGGTGGATCGTTACATCCCCGTGACGGGCTGGAGAGCATTTACAGTATGCTTGACATTCAGCTTTGAAATAAGGTTTGCACGCAACAAAACAGCTCTGTGAGCTGAGCCATATAGTAAGTGGAGATGATGAGGAAACTTGCTTCGGAGCTGTATTGCTGCTCTGAACCAAAAACATGTTAATTTGGAGTTTGTCTTAACAAGTCAGGTAGGTAAGGTGGTAGTTAGACCATTTCCTTGCTGCTGTGATGAAATATTTGCTTGCTTCTTTATAACCAAGCTGTCAGATTGAGAGTTTTGAACATTTTTCTTTGTAGGCCATACTACTGCTATTTTCCATTCTCTCTGGGACCCCGATCCTGCATCGGGCAGGTGTTTGCACAGGTAAGCAGAGGCCTGGAATGACGCTTCATTAGCGAGCACAGCGAGCTCAGGGTGTGCTGGCTGTGGCTGGTGGTGGGGGACCAAAGGCCACACGGATGGTGCGCTGACCCTCTTCCCTCTAGAGGGAAGATCCCCACCATGCCCAGGACAGGGCATGTCTCTCAAACACTATCACCTGAGCAGACATACATGTACTGAACTGGTCCCATGTCACCCATGCCCGCATGCAGCCAATGTGCCTTCAGGGGAGGGGACAGCTGGCTGCTCTCCCTCTGAACTGTCCTGGGTCACCCTGCTTGAATCCAAACCCGTTGATGGGAATCACAGTCAACATCCCTTTGCCAGCCGAGGCCAGACACACAGAGGGTGTGCAGGGGCTCTTAGGGACCATCCTGTAGCTGCAGCTGGCAGAGTCAAGGCAGGGAAAACATCAGCTGGCAGAAGGGCACAAGCCAGGACTGGCTCTGAGAAGGCGAGGAGGGGACTGCGTGGATGGGAGGAACAATTTAATGAAGTATATGAGTACCTGAGCATGGCAGAGAGCATTTCAGAAGGACAGTAGGAGGCCAGTTCTTCGGGTCTGTGCTTTGAGTTCATCTAAGCACTAGTGCTCAAAATCTTCAGGTTAAAGTTCTTGGTTTTACCTCTGATTTCCAAAATGGGGTTAACACGTGAACACAGGGACAGATCTTAGCACCTGTCAGTTGTCTTCAAATACAGGAAGCTCCAGGCAACTATTCTTCCTGCCCAAACTCAGCCAGCTGCATTAACAGAGTAACATTTAACTTTTAAATCTCTATATTGACAAAGCAGCATGACATAATACACTGATTTTAAGTAGCTGCAGTCTAAGCTGTAGTTGCTGTCACTGACGATGACTTTGCTTTTCTTCTTAACAGATGGAGGCGAAAGTGGTGATGGCAAAATTGCTGCAGAGGTTTGAATTCCAGCTGGTACCAGGGCAGAGTTTTAAACTCTTGGATGCTGGAACCTTTAGGCCACTAGATGGAGTAATGTGTAAATTAAAGCCAAGGAGCCTGGCAAGAGGCTGCCAGGCGTGACTACTCAGGGAGGGGAGCATGACATGGTAGTGGTAGCGGTTCTTCTGATTTTGAAGATCTTCACACTAACCAAAGGTTAGATTTCGCAGGCCCCTTCAGAGGATTACTAGACTGAAATTTTTCCTAGCCTTCCTCATCATTTACTGAAGAAAACCTTAGGAGAGTCACTCTAGTGAGCATCTTTGATCTGGAAGCGTACCTGGAATTGCAAAGCCTGTTATTTTCCTGGGGACTATTTGGTTCTGACCAGACTTGGAAAAGAACATCCTTTCACTGGAGTATCCCTGGAGCTCCACACAAACCTACACTCAAATCCCAGCTGATAGTTTCCACTAAGTTTACTTACGACACAACATGGTCTAAGTAAGCCCTTGATTGGGGAGTTTCCTACTTGCACAATGAAATCAGAAAATTTAGTAGAACACAGGATTTGGGCTGAACTTGGGAAGAGAAGTTTGGAGCTATTCTCTTGGTCAAAGCAATTTTCCCGTCCCTGCTCTAAATGAGAAGAATGATTGATAGGAGCAATTTGAAACAAAAATCAGAGACTGTGGCCACACTTTTCCCTGTTGCTTCTGCCTTATTTTCCTTCAGTCTCTCCTACTTTTCTTCCAATATTATTCAGAGTGGAAATTCACAATCCATGCTGTAGAAAGGGGCTCTCCTGCTGCCTCCTACCCATCCCCACAGCCTCTGCTCATTCTCCTGAGACACTGTTCTTTTGGGGGGGTCTTGCTGGGTTTATTTTAACGTGGATCATTTTCCCCATCGGGCTCACCATGAAGCTACACGAACGCTTGGACCAGACAGTCTAGTAGGTACAGCAGGGTGGGAGGTAAGTGCCTGGAACCAAATGCTGCTTAAAATGATATTGCCACTGAAGAAACGCATCTGCAACTTGGGCCAGAGGCAGGAGAAGGTCCTGCACCCCCTTCTTCTGCAGATGTGCCAAAATTGCTCTCTGCGTGCAGGCTTGCAGCCTGGCTCTGCTAGGGAAAAAATGATCATGTGAAAATGGCACCTTCCAGAAATACCTAATATGAGTTTGGGCCTCATCTATCATGAAATACAGGGAATTCAAGACATTTGGTGCTGCCACTGTTATTTCTTACCTTTTTGAATTAAAAGGGCAAGAGCACAGTCTGTACACTGTCAAGTTCCCATGGTGGTTTCCACACCAGGAGAGTAACGTCCCAGAGCTTTCCCTGGCTCTGCTCCTGTTGTGCAGCGTCTAATTCAGTGCAGCAGTGGGATAGCAGGCCAGTAAGGTTGATGCAGCTTTTGATAACATAAGCAATGTTATACAATGTATTAATATGACATACCCAGAGGTACCAATACTTGTATTGGTAGGGAAGGTTTAGTCCATCTGTTGGTAGACCAGCTCTTCAATCCCTTGTGCTGGAGATCTGCTTATATCCTCCTAGACATTAATAAAATCTCATTGGAAAAACTGAGGACTCTCCAGCTGGATGTGTGTTCCTGGGAGCTGATGTGGTTGGGAGCAGGATGCTCGGTGCCGGTCGGGCTAGATGTGCTGGTGGCACAACAAAAGGCTGAATCCTGAGAATATGTCAAAGGGAGGGAGGTATCTCAGCTGTGTAGGGAGTGGTGGGGGAAGCTGTGAACAGCACACAGACAGCTTGACAGACACGCTGGCAAATCGTGCTGTGGAGATGCGGGACGCCACCATGCCAGCTCTGCTCTGCCCTTCTAATGAATGAGTTGAGACGCATTAGTCACACAAACACGTATTCACTTCTGCTACCTCTGCAATGGTGACGGACACCTCCAAGGAGGTTTAAAGGAGATTGGTAGCATGGTAGCGAGTCTTGTCAGACCTCATCTGCCTGAGACCGGAGCTTCCTGCCTGCTCTGTGCTTACCCTCCTCAGAGGGTGCTCCTCCTGCTCTCTCTGGCCCAAATGCCATCCAGCTCTCCAAGGACTGCTGACACAGGCCTTTCTCCTGTTCTTATACCCAAGACCTCTCGCCAGACTGTCACCTGTCAATGCTGATCGCTTTCCAGCAGATGGCAAGCTCTCCTTGTTGATGCACCCAACAGGAGCAGCATTCCTCAGCCTTGACAGCTCCTTCTCTTAGGAGACAAGCTGTCCTGGCTCCTCCAGGGCATCATACCGCAGGAGTAGATGATGCCCTGTGATGTTGTGCCAACACCCTGCAGTGTTCTCATGGTTTCATCCTGCACCCCCAGCCAGGAGGTGATCCCTTGTCTGCCAAAAAAAAAAAAGGAGCAGGTCCAGGAAAGCTGCTCCCTGGGGCCCTGTATGCCAACTGGGTGCCGGCACAGGCTCTGCCAAATCCTGTTGAGAAACTTCAGGCCAGAAGTGCCTAGGGAGACACAGCTATCCCTGCCATGGGCTATAAAAAGACCTGGGGGCTGCAGCGTTCTTGGACACCACAGAAAAGGACAGTTTCTCCTTATTATGGGGAAGAGGAACATGTTATTTCACTTCTGGGGCAAGCAATCATTATCCGCACCAAGCACTCTGCTAGGAATTGTGGACAGTAAGGCAAAAAAGCAGACCAAGGTCTGTCTCCCCAGTGCTCTTCCCAGCTGCTTGTAGGAAAGTATCATACCTGCAGCTAATTTTCTTCTTATCCTTTTCCTGGTTCTGGGGCAAAGCAAAGAAAAATCCGGAAATGGCTGGTGGGGTGATTTTTCCCTGGGTACTACCCAGGCGTGGCCCAGCACAGCCCTGTGTGGTGTGCCTGGAGGCTGGATGCAAAAAGGTTTCTCAGTTGACATGGAACTGCAAAGCCAGGCTGCTCAGGATGGCTCCTGCCCCTGCATCCTGCAGGTAGGAGCCTGCCCTCCAGCAGCTTCTCTTGCTTTCACCCTGCCCCAGATGTGCACGCTTGCAGACGGAGAGGAACTCTTTGGAGGCAGCCAGAAGCTCAGCTGGCAGGAGGCAAGGTAAGCGGCTGCCCCCACACCAGTGGCGATACTCACTCCCAAGAGCCTTTATCAGAGGTGTCTAAGTCTTCCTCCTGTTCTGATGGATGGCTGCTGCAGGTTTCTTTGATCCCCCTCCCAGGCCTATAAACTCTTTGCCTCCCTCTTCTGGATTGATGCCCAGGACTTTCATGTACGTGCTCAGAGCGAGGACTTCCCCCTAGGATTTCTTCCCAGGGTATTTATGCTAACCCAAGAGCTTGATTTTATCCCTTTTACATCAGTGTCATAGACAAGAAACAGGGAAAATGCTGCTGCCTAGACCTCTTGAGACAGGAGAGAACCAGTTAGGGGGCATGCAGCCAAAGGAGCCTCTGTCTTTCAGAGGAAGGCAAATTCCTTCACTGCTGGCATGGGAGAAGGGGATCCTTTCTCACCCCAGCTAGTCAGGAGTGCAGGAGACTCCCAGTTTGCATCTACACCTCCTGTACAGACTCACCTACGTTTCCAGAGAGGAGCCCAGCTAGCATTAGTGCCAGGAGGGAAATGGGAAAAATCACCACAATTTTGCATGAGAGGAATCTCCTCCTAGCCCTTGCAGGAAGCCAGGAGAAGCTCAGAAGCACGGGATTCAATCACAGTAATTGCAATTATAGCACAGCCTGGTATTTTCTGAACAGTGGACAGCCTTCTGCTCCATCTATAGCCTCGGGGGGAAAGAATGTGGATAAGAAAGCGTAAGGTACTGTCCTCTATTGCTGGATCCAGGTATGCAGAGCAGTAATTGGGATATTTTGTTCCCTTTCAGGCTCATCTATCCAGCCATGGCCAGCTCCCAGTTGCTTTCTTCACTGCAGCAGCTTTAGAGTGCTGTGCTAGGGGTGTGCAGCACATCTAACCACTGTATCTTCAGAAAACCTGGTGCCCCTAGCATGTGGTGGGCCTAGTGCCCACACAGGATAACTACACATGCATTTGTACTCAGCGTGGTTATACGATGAGAGGTGCAACAGGAGGCCTTCCCTGGATCTAAGCAACATCTGCTGTTGAGACAAGACAATCACAAACCAGGTGTCCACACTACATACCCAACCCATCTCCTCCATACAGCACTCACATGCTGGCAAAGGCAATAAAGTCAGGCAGAAACTTCCTTCTGCTGCATTACAAGAGAAGGATGGGATGGGATGGGATGGGATGGGATGGGATGGGATGGGATGGGATGGGATGGGATGGGATGGGATGGGATGGGATGGGATGGGATGGGATGGGATGGGATGGGATGGGATGGGATGGGATGGGATGGGATGGGATGGGATGGGATGGGATGGGATGGGATGGGATGGGATGGGATGGGATGGGATGGGATGGGATGGGATGGGATGGGATGTACTGGGATGTACTGGGTCCAGCAGAACTGTTGCACCTCCTCTCGATTTTACCCCAAATTGCAACATTTTGTGTTCTCCTGGACTTAGGGACAAAAGAAGCACTTTTAGAGGAGGAATAACATTTCCTCACTGAGGCAGTGGGTCTGCTCTTCTTCACTCCTTCAGTGCTATTGGGGACAAGGGAGGCACCAGCGGGGTGGGGGAACTGCCCACAATGGGACACTGCAATCCTGCCAGCATCTCAGTAGGATCATTTTAAGGTTTCTCCATCTTGCTGCCCATGCCAATGCTTTGGTCTGCTCTGTAGGACACTTGATGACACTATTTGTAATTAATCAGTGCCTGTCTGTTTTGTGGTGAGGTTTGGAGGCTGCACCCAGGTGACACTGAAGCCAAAGGGGGGCCCTTTACTCTGATTTACTCCCTGTGACCTCAGTTTCTTGCTGTAGACTCACAGCCCCTCAGCTGCAGGTACTGCAAGTCGGGGAGGCTCAGAAAATGGGAAATAAAAATGACATAAAAAGATCAAAGCTAGCAGGCTCAGAAAACTTCCTACAATGCCTTCCCTTCTCACAAAAGACCTCTGTGTGAAATGTTTGGTGGCAAGCCCTGCCCTGCTCACCATGCCCACATGTGTCCATGCACAGGTCCACACAAGGTATCAAGTATTTTTCGTCTGTCTCTGAATTGGAAGTGATGGGTGTGTAATGAAACGGGAACTACTGACTCAGGTATTTCCCATTCAAGCCCTGAAGCGTCTCCTGGCCTTGTCCTGCTCCACTATCTCAGCAGGCTCTGGGGTGGACACGATCAAAGCTATTTGCCATCCGCTGTGGTGAGCAGGTAGACTCCTCCCTGACGGCAGTTTGCTCTATGTTCAGCACTTCTTTGCTCCCTCCAAGGGCCTATGACACACACAAGCTCTGCTCTGAACTTCTCCAATGGTTTTGTACCCTCAGAACAAACCATCTTCTGATCCTCCTTCTGGTTCAGCCAGCAAAGGCCCCCAGAGCTCCTAGGAGCAAGACAGAGCTCAGGAGCAGGACCTCCACCTCTTCTCAAGGACTGGTACTATTTCCCCCTCTCTCTCTTCAAAACACTTAGGTGACATCTATATTAACAAAGGAAATATGCCCCGGACCTTTCCCTGGCACTGAGGCGGACTGGCACAGAACAGCCGTGTCAATTGAGCTCTCTTATCCTTCAAAATACGGTGAGCGTGTGCAACCTGCGTATCAGGAATGGTCTCTGGCACATCTTGACTCCCAGATCATACCAGGAATTGTCAGAAGAGTGCTAGTGGCCAGGGCCTGCTCTAACAATGTGGCTACGGGGAAGATCAAGTGCCAGTGCCTAGGAGCATACCTGGCACTTTAACTTTTCCAGTCTGTACTAGTCTGAAGACTGCCTGGTTTTAGAACCAGTCTGTACCAGTAGGCTAACCCCGCTAGCAGGCAATTTAGTTCCACTACTGAACTTCTGCCTCTCATCCTTCCTCTTTAGCTCCATGCCCTCGTTCTCTCAGCAATGCTGCTTTCCACACATCTCCTCTACTTCACTGTGGAAACATCACCACACTGATGTCTCATGCTCCAGCTGTCCTCCTTTTTGGTCGATCTATAGGATTTGCTTCATATCTATAGTGCTCCCACACTGAGGTCCAGCTGAGGGTCTTCAACTCTTTACCCCATGCCAGCGTCCTTACTGGACCGGTGCAGAGGAAGTTGTTCCTCCAGTACAGACCCATTGTAAAAATATTAAAGAACTGCTTCCTTCTTTTCAAATAGACTTTATTTAATTAAGCCTCACTCTCCCTCCATTTCCTCAGAAGATCACAGCACTGTAAGCTACAAGCAGACACCGGAGCATCTCCAGTGCCTGAGGCACCAGCAGTGTCCAGTAAGCAGTTATGCTGGATCCACCCCAAGGATCCTAACAGGGGATACTGGCACCAAGCACCAGGGAAGAGTCCAACTCTGTGAGGTCTTTTCAGCTCTTCTGGTACGTGTTGATCCTTGTCTCGCTCACCCTCACCTTCCATCTCTTCCCTCTTTACCTCCTCTCCCTTCTTTCGTTTGCACAAACTCTCCAAGGAACTAAAGGACACTCAAATGACCACGTACTCTGTTACATCCTTGCTGCAGCACTTTGCTGTGTTTCCCGTTCAAGGTGTCAGCTCCATCAAGCGAGGCCACCGCTTGTGCTGTTGTCTGCAAGAAGCCTTGCACAGCAGAGGCATGATCTTGGCAGGAATCCTTAAGTGCTACTATAAAGCAAATAAATAATTAATCATTATTATTTTTATGTATCTGTGAGTCTTCTCTAATAGGTCTTAATTTTATTACAGTGCTGAGGACAGGCTGAAATTAGATAATACTACACTCAGCTAGCATCTATTCCCTTGGAAACACAGGTAAAAATGCATGTAATAGCTCTCCAGTGACAATGAATATTCATTAATATGACACAGATGTATACTTGATTTGAAAATAAGGACAGTAATTAAAGAGCTATTAAGGTTAAAAAGCAACAAAGGAAATTCAGCTACCGAAAGAGCTGTTCTGGGATCAGCCCCTAACCTATACGTGCATGGATAAGCACAGGCGGCCTGAGATCTTCTACATTATTTTACATACCGTCGGACTGTGGGGTCTGCCTTCCCTCCCAAACTCTGTCATCTGGAAATGTCCTGAATTCATCAGAGTTCATTTGTCCTGCTGTCTTACAGAGCAGCTGTACTCCTTACAGAGCAGCTGTACTCCGCTGCTGTGCTGCTGCTCGCACCCACTCACCCGCTGCTCCTGTGGTGTTGAACGGACGAGAAGTAGAGGAGAAACTTTCTGCAGGCTTTTGGGAAGGAAGCTATTTATAATCAATCACTTATATTCATTATTTCTATTAAAATAGTCTTGGGGATCACCGGTCATGATAGCTGCCTTGCTGTAATCTCTGAAAATCTCCATCCCACAGGCCGTGATACTAAAGTTGAGTTTCTCAGAGAGGTTTCTGTGGTGGTTTAACCTCAGCCGGTAACTAAGCACCACACAGCCGCTTGCTCACTCCCCCCCACTGGGATGGGGGAGAGAATCAGAAGAGTAAAAGTGAGAAAACTCATGGGTTGAGATAAAGACAGTTTAACAGGTAAAGAAAAAGCTGCGCACGCAAGAAAAGCAAATCAAGGAATCCATTCACTACTTCCCATCGGCAGGCAGGTGTTCAGCCATCTCCAGGAAAGCAGGGCTCTGTCACGTGTAACGGTTACTTGGGAAGACAAACACCATCACTCTGAATGTCCCCCCCTTCCTTCTTCTTCCCCCAGCTTTATATACTGAGCATGACATCACATGGTATGGAATGTCCCTTTGGCCAGTTTGGGTCAGCTGTCCTGGCTGTGCCCCCTCCCAGCTTCTTGTGCACCTCCCGCCTTCTCAGTCGGTAGAGCATGGGAAGCTGAAAAGTCCTTGACTAGTGTAAACACTACCTAGCAACAACTAAAAGGTTGGTGAGTTATCAACATTGTTCTCACCCTAAATCCAAAACACAGCACTGTACCAGCTACTAGGAAGAAAATTAACTCTATCCTTGCCGAAACCAGGACAGTTTCACAAAGGTTCCTTTGCAGGGGTAGCTTCAGAAAGTGACCTGAGCAGTGTGTGTTCTGAGTTACGAGCGAGCCAGGAGAGAGGCAATGGCACTGCTGTACATGGAGGGAGGCAAGGAGGAGGAAACGTGTCCAAGGGCAGCGGCAACACTGCAGGTCACACTGATTGCTCACGGCCAGGACAAATCCTGTGTAATCTCACCCACCGTGTCCCGCCAGTCTCCTCCTGGTGCAGGCAGAAACTGCAGGCTCTTGGCAGAGCTGGGTCCCTCAGGGACAGGGCAGCGGTTTGGAAATAGCAGCCACCCTGGCTAGCAGAGGAAAAGTGAGACGTGCCTCCTCCAAACCCAGGTGTGCTGTCAGGACAAGGTTACCGCACTGGGCTGCGCATCACCCCGCTCCCTTTCTGGGGAGGGACTCTCAGGCTAGTTATGCCACCGAAGAAATTACGGCAGAAACTGAAACAAATCAGGCGGAGCGGCAGAGCGTTATTTTAATTTCTAACCCAGCAGCGTAATGGTAAATAGAAAAGCGAATCAGCCCATTGGGCTGGTGTTTCAGGCCACTCAGTGAGGAGAGCTAACTGCGTAGCACCTAAATTAGAAGCAGATAAACCGCATCTGCCTTTGCCCTAAGCTAACTCGACTGACTTTTGGCACAGCAGTGCCCGGCGCAGACACGTGTATAAAATGGGTGACAGAGCCGAGGCAGGCACCTCGTCCCGCTTCCTCGCAGCCATCTCGGCAACGCTTTCCTCGCCTTCGCAGGCACATGGGTCACAGAAGGCAGCCCTGAGCTGTCTGTCTCTCACCAGGCTGATCGATTTCCTCACAAATAAATGATAACATTGCATTTTCTGCCTGCATTGGCTGGTTTTGCTGGAGGAGGGTTTTGGTGGTTTTTTTTTTTTCTGGAAACAATTACAATTCCATGCTTTAGGCAGTGTATTGCTGCTTCAACCTAACAGGGTTTATCCTTCTAGTAAGAGAGACTGCCAGTGTTTGCTTTTCTTAGAAACCTAACCTGAGACTTTTCAAAGGCACGGGAACGTGGTATCTCAGTTCTTACTAACTTGAATCCGTTTCACACCCCTCGGCTGCATTCTGCGGTAACTTTAGCAGGACTGACGAAATTCGCGCCCGTGAAATCGGCGTGTTGTGCTATAAACAGCCTCCGTTGGAAGGGTGGGGCGGGCGTCTGCGGGGATGTAGCGCTCACCCCCGGCAGCTCCGATTCCCACCCCGGGCCACCTTACCCCTCCCAGAACCGCTTCG
>NW_008795405.1:14680010-14704248 GCF_000699145.1 Aptenodytes forsteri
CCGGCCCTGCTGGCAGTGGCAGCGGCATCGCTCTGACAATCGCTCCTTCCCTCCCGGCAGCTGCACGGTCAATGCTACGATAATAGCGGAGATCCTGAAATACGGGTGACAGCCATGCTGGAGCTGGGATCCCCCCTGGAGATGATTCAGCTTCTGCAGACCCCCTGGGAGGAGAGATTTAAAGTAAGAAAACAAAGCAAAGGGAGTTTTATCAGTCACTTTTAGACCGCAAACTGGGTAAATGCGAAGAGCCCGTGGTAACTGCTGGGGCAAACGGAATTGTCATGCTGACACTGTTTGCTCCCACAAATTGTCCTTAAACCGTTTTGCTTTCACTCCTTTTAAATCACATTAAAATAGCCCTAGCCTGGCGTCTCGCTGTTATATCCCTTCTCCCTAAAGCCGTGTTAAGAGAGCTACATCTGGGAGGAAATGGCCACAAAATCTTGCTCAGGGCTGGGGTGGTGTTTAATACCCAGTATTACGCTATATTGCTAGTTTTCCCTCTATATTGTTCCACTCCACAGAGGGGCTTTCCTAGCGAGGCCCCTCAGCAGGCTGGGTCTGACTCGGGAAAGCCACCTCCCTGTGCTATGAGTCTGTTGTTTTCTGTGTATTACCTATTTTAGGCAGCGAGCTGAGCAGCCTGTCTCTCACCATGTGTTTGTATGATGTTTCTGACCTTAGCCCTTTAGGTATTATTGTGGTACAAACACTACTAAATTGCTTTCCTCCTGCTGTAGGTGCTAGAATCGCATCCCTGTTTGTGAGATCTGCCTTGTCTCCTAAGCACCCTGCACAGGGACTCTTAAGCTCCCCAGGAACATAAATGACTTATGACATGGCACTTATTTTGGTTGCAGCTTGTATTACAGTTTGCTCAAGGTCTCAGTTGGGGGTTCACTACTACTTGTTTGGTTCCCAGGAGGAAAGAGAGCATCAAGTAGAAGCATGGGTACCTTAATGTCAATAAGAAATGCTTTGGGCAAAGTAAAAAAGCAACAAAAGTCCCAAAATAAAATCCCTGCCTGCATGTGGTCCTTAATGTTGAAGAGGAGCCTTGCTATCCAAGCCGGAGGAGAATTGTGGCAACTGTGCTCGCTCAGCTGCAGGACGTGAAGCTGGGATTCTTATGATGGCCTCACTAATGAAGTTAAAATAGCGTCAGAGCTTCCAGAGTCATTTCTCTTGGCCTGTGGAGTTCCGCTTCTGCTTACAAACTATTTCATACTGGCTTCTACATAGCTTTCCCAGCACCTCATCTTCTCAAATGTGCCAAAGTCTCCTGTAGAGCTAGAAACCCATGATGCTGGATTAGCTGGTGGTAAGGTCTGGTACAGTGGCATTAAGATTTTTATAATCTTTTGACTGATGAAGACACTAATTCAGAATTTACACTGGTACTGTCTAGTCCTGTTTCCTAATTAGGTCATCCAAACGGATGGGATTCCCCTCTGATGAGCCATGTCAGATACCAGTGATTCTGCAAGCTGTTCCAAATGAACAAACCCTCGTGCCTGCACAGATCGCTATCGGAGGCAGCGAGGGGTGGTGCGGGTCTGCCTGGCACACCTAGCTGACGATACAGTTTATCTGATGCCAGGGCTCCCGATACTGAATGAAAACTGCTGCAAAAAGCTACTTGAACAAAGTGCTGGTGCAGTATAAATACGCTCTTCTAGCTCTAGTTTGTTCAAAAATCATTTACCGAGCTTTCTGCTGGATCAGGTATTGTCTGACCTTTCCCTGCTGCCAGAAAGTTGACATAAAAGCAAAAAGGCTGGCAATAAATACATTGCATGCTTTGGCTAATTCTTCAGAAGTACGATTGTGTGCCCAAATTCATACTGCTGAGTGATGCAGCAAGGCATGAATCTGGTATTAATGACCATGGAGCCTCAGTCTGTATGGAGCAGCATGGGGGAAGGGAGGGGAATGTATTTATTCTATGCCAGAGTGGGAAAAAACCCTTCTGATTTCAGCTAGCAAATCAATATAGCTCCTGAAACATGAAGGCTGCTATTGTTTTCCTCACATCTTTCTCCTCTAGTTCCTCTAACTGCAAATGTCTCTTTGTATACGCATGTTTTAAAAAAATGTTGCTAAACTACTTACCACAGTCAAATCCTGTGGCAATGTTGATAATAAATTTTGTAGCATACATATAATTACCTTTTAAGTACTATATGCTTTTTTCCCCCTTTAATTTCATTGAATGCCCTCCCCTTTGTTTTACTTCCAATTTAATAGCTGTTTTTCATCTGTTTTTCCCATGCATATTCATATTCTCTTTCTCAGATTTGCCTGAGTCTTGTGAAACTGCTGTTTTACTTGGCACATTCCCCCCTGGGTTCAATAGTCCTCTTGGATTTCCAGCCAAGGCAGTTTGTTATGGTGGATGGAAACCTAAAAGTGACAGACATAGATGATGCCAGCACTGAGGAACTGTCATGCAGGGAAGATAATGATTGCACACTCGACTTCCCTACAAAAAGCTTTCCTCTCAAATGCTCTGCAGTTGGGAAATGTGAAGGAATAAATGAAAAGAAGAATCTTTTCAATGCATATCGGTATGTCCAGCGAAATGGGGGAGAAATCTGGCGTGGTTGAGCTCACACACTGCCATGTAGCCTCTAGCATCTCGTGTTTCTTCCATGCAGTGATTCTCCTTCACCTCTGTCAAAGGGTAGTTAAGGATCGCTTTGAAGCAAGTTCATTTTCCTTATAAGGCAGGAAAATAGCGTAGTAGTTGTCTGGTGAGAATGCAGGCATCTTTGTTCTGCTGCTCCCTTTCCCCAACGCCCTCTAGAAACTTGCCCCAAAGGTTGCACCTGTGAATTTATTGTTTGCCAAACAAGCCCTGGCATTTGACATCCACAGGCTACGTTTGCCGAAAGCAGTGGCAGTGCGGGCTACCTACCAAAGCCCACCAACTTTGAGCCCCCGTTGTTGGGAACAGGCTGGCTAATTCTTCCCTTGAACTCCATGTCTCCCTGTGGAGACTGTGGGCACCTATGGAAGAGCGATGGAACAGGTAACGGGCAGCAGGCTGAGACTGCTGCAGCACTTCGTGTAGGCCACCAGCTGAAGGCGCAAAGATTTCCACTCACCGCTGACACTTGGCAGGTCAAGTACCGGGGGAAGCTGGATATTTACACAGAAGGACTTAGTAAGGGAGCTTGTATTTGCAGGACTCGGTGTTAAAGGGCAAATCCCTGCGTAGTTTATTACAGCCTTGCTGTATCAAACTTGTTTCTTGTAGAACAGGAGTTTTCTAGAAGGTTCAGGGAATGAATAGGGGAGTGTTCAGCCTTTCCAGGGGTAATAAGAATGCCAAACCTTTCCAGGGCAAGGGAAAAGTCTTGCATGAGTCTTGTTCTATATAGGTCTTTTTTTGATGGGAAATCTATTGCTTAGTGCACAAAAATGGCCCGGGGGAATGAGGGAAAGCTCCATTGCGTGAGCCTTTGCAAGGTAGATTTCACGTGGTGCTCGGCTGCACGCTGTGCTGCAAGGACTAGCGTTTCAGCCCAACTCACAGGTACGGTCTGTGAGATGCCCATGAAGTGCTCAAACATAACTTATATAACCAAAGCAGACTTACTAGTTTCATATGGATAATCGAGTCATGGGAAAATGTAGACAACTTAATCACTGGAGAAATTAAGCCACTGTATTCTAATCAGTCTGTGGGATTTTTTGCAGGTATTTTTTCACCTATCTTTTGCCACACTCTGCACCACCAGCTTTGCAGCCTTTTTTGAGTGATATTCTGAACGCAACAGGTACCAGCTAATATTCATAAAATTCTTTATTATAAGTCTCTCAATGGTATTTCATGGAATTACTCATCTTTGTCATCTCTTTCTTTAAATGTAGGTGATTTACGATATGGGATAAATGAAACCCTGAAAGCTTTTGAAAAGGTTTTACATCTGTACAAGTCTGGGCTCTATCTGCAGAAAAGACCTCTTCATTTAAAAGGTACATGATTTTGAATTCTTTAAGTAACATAACTACTGAGGGAGCGAGGAACTTGGTAACTGGTCAAATTCTGATCTCCCATACATTCAAGCAGTATTTAGTCACTAGGAAAAGCACCAAAAGTATCTTTCCTTGAGCCGCCTTTTGTTGTTTCTTCATGGGAGCTATGCAAGATTGCATTGTTTTGCAAAGTAAATGCAGTGCAGACAATCTGGCCTACATATGGACATATGTTTGTCCTGCTTCTAAATACTCTTCTCATAATGTGCATCAGTGTTTCAAGTGAATATATTTGGGGTAGCTTAAGCAACTAGACCAGAGTAGCAAACTGAGTCTCTCATGTCCCTCTTCGGGGTCATCTTATCCTCTGGACCAGCAGGTCAGTTTTCTGGGCTGATACTGAAACTTCCCGTTTCACTTGGTGGCTTCTGACTGCTGAGCACGTGTTGTTATGGGAATGTACAGGGGGGAGGTCACAACACCGAGATGAGTGTGGCAGAGTAGCTAGGGCCTTGGTACCCTCTAAATTTCTTTTTTCTGAAGACCATCCTATTGGACCTGTGGATGGATAAATGAGCCTCTGTGAGGTGCGCTCCTCTGAAAAGGACCTGTTCGGTGGTGGAGATGAGGCTAATCAAAAGGAAGGCTTTAAAAGTTCAGTGGTTACTGTGGCTTACATTTTCCTGAGCGTTCACTTGCGATGGTGGGGTGGTGATGGTGGCTTGTGGAAGGAAATCTCTTCATATGTGAAAGAACTGGAATTTGCACAGTTGTGAACAAAGATATCCAGTCATTTGCACTGAAGGACTAGCAGCTTTAACAGGAATTGCCAGTATTTTCCAACAACACCTACCCATTGGCTTCACAACTAGCCCAGTAGCAACGTGCCAAAATGATCACCATCCTAGAGGTGTGGGAAGGTGGGGAGAGACTCTTAGCAGTCAGTGAACAATAGCCTGAACATCGCCTGCTCAGGTTTGTCAGGTCTTTTGTATGCCACTGGAGCAGGATCTGGCCTCCCTTTCCCCCACTGGGCTTCCTAAATCTCCTGTACCTGTGGGAGGCACCATGATGGGTGGATCAGTGCATGCCCCACGTAGCTCGGTGCTGGATCTGTGATGAGCTGGTTTTGCTGTTGGGGCTGAGCTGTAGGAGAGGCCGTTGTGAGGTTGGCTTCTCCGGAGCCGTGCTAGAAAGGTGGGTCTGCACAGCAGCCTCCCCCTCTCACCCACCCCTGTGGTCACTCCCCTGTCCCTTCACCCTTGAGAGCTCTGCCCCCTCTCTTACATCTGTGGAGGAGTTGCTGTCCTGCAGAGCTAAAAGCCAGGATTTGGGTTTCTTTTAACTTTGCAGCTCCACCCACTCCATCTAAGCAGGTCAGTTCAATCTACCACTATCACAGTTCTTTAAGAGTTTCACTGGTGTGAAATACTGCGTGTATATTGTAACTAGTCTCTGAAAGTGCACTTAAAGAGTTTCCCTAAATACCCTCTTTCTGTTCCCAGACTACATCTCCCTAAAGGGCTTCCGAATGGTGGAAGGAGAAGACTACAAGTGCTGGCCCTCCTACAGCCACCTGGGATGCCTGCTCTCTGTTCACAGCGCTGAGGAAGCCGCCACAATTTGTAACTCCCAATCGCAGTGTCAAAGTTTTATCGTCACCCAGCGGAGGACGTGGACAGGTGAGCCTGGGCAAATGTGACAGGATGCTGCCACGTGGTGCCCCTGCTTCCTCAGTCGCGAGTGGGGATGCTGCTGCTGCCCTCCTCCGTAGTGCCTTGAGTCTACGGGCGCATATAAAAGCTGTCTTTCCTATTCTCAAGATCAGATGGCTGCTGCGGTGGGCATCCAAGGATCCCCTGAGTATTTGTTAGGACAGACAAGGGAAATTATATTCTCCTTCTGCAGATTCTTTCCTCTACAGATTTTGCACAGGACTGCTAGATATTGTTAAACAGTTACTTATTTCATGCAGATATGGCTTCACTTTGGTGTTAGGCTAAACAATTCCTGTGGTATGTATAGTTTGCAAAAAGCTGTGGGGTTTTTAGAGATGAAAGAAGCTATGTAAAAGAAGGTGGTTACTATTTTTAAAAGAATGATAGCTTACAAGTTGTTATTCCCTTTATCAAAACTAAAGCCCCAAACCAATGGATTTCCAAAATGTCCCTGTAATTAGCTCTGATTATAGCCTCTTATGGTTAGCATGTTTTCAGAATTATTATAAATTACCTCATTTAGCCGACACTTCAATCATGGGCTGAATTGTTACTTATAAAGTGAAACGCTAAATGAGGTAAATGCGTGTTTTCAGCAATAGTGCTTAAGAATCATGTCTTGTCGGCTCACATGACATATAAAAAAAAAAATCCCAAAACTACCAAAAATGCAGCTCTTCCGTGGGTTTGTGTGCAATTGGCGTGTGGCAAACTAGTGACATAAGAGCGCTTACACTGATGCAACATAAATCTCTTCGAGCCGGTTTCACACCAGCAATGGATTGTGTGAGTTGTGCCTAACGCATCACATCTGGCTTCCTCACGGGGCGGCTGTTAGTTGCTGTGTTCGCTGCCTGGCTGGAAGGAACCCTGCTTAAAACAGCGGTGGGGATGCAGAAGAAGCAGCATGTGGGACAGAAGACCCTTTCTGGAGCACCTGGCTCGGATGCTGATCCCCGCCATCCCGCACCGTGCCTGCGGTCTGTTAATGTTTCCTGTGCTGACATTTTTCTTCCTCACATTTTTACAGTGCATCTTTGCAGCCAAAGATGCCAAAAGTGTGTGGCTGAAATGCAGAGTGCCTAACTTTGCCGTCTGGATTAATGAGAGCTGTGGGAACATGCTGGTCCCTCTTAAGACAACTCTGCAAAGCAAAGCAAGATGTAAAAGCCTCTGGGGCCCGATTTTGCATTCCTTGTGCACACTTGGAGAGCATCTGGAGTTTACTGGGAGTGTAAAACACATCTATGGTGGGGTGGAGTGACCCTCCGTTGAGCAAGCAGTGTGTTCCTGTGTCTCTTGCAATAAATAGCATGGGTCAAGGTGAGCCTATCATCTCCTCTATTAAACTTGCATTTTCATTTCCTTTCCAGGACGCCCACTCGCCTCATTTCAGAGTAGCCCAACTGATTTAATACCGGATGCTAACGCTGTAGTCTATATTAAACGATCGGCTTCCTCTGGGGAAAGACTTTAAAGACAATGAGATCACATAATATGATCCTGGGAGGAACAAACGACTGGGAAGAATGTCATCCGCTGAAAAGAATGACATATTTTATTTAGCTTTGGGATGGGATCTCCTTGCCAGCTCAGATAGAGTCAAATGCTGCTGTCTCCTTGATCAAAGCTCAGATTTCTCATTGCAGCCCTGCTAGCTTCTTTATCTGTTCCCACACTGCTGTTCCGCATAAATGCTCCCAGTTTTAGTCAAATGTCACTAGACTGTGCAATACCTAGCCTTGCTGCTTTGGTAACCAGCTTGTCAGCCAAGAAATAGAAATAGCTGCAAGGGATCCAGCTTGGGTAGGCTTAGTTAGTTCAGTCACCTCCAAAAACCTATTGATAACACACCTTGGAGAAGGCAGTGGCTCCTTCTGCAGCTGCCGACCAGGATTTCGTACCACTGCAAATGTAAAGGACTGGATTTCAGCGATGGGTCGAGGTTGCAGGGTTGGGATCCATAACCAGAGGTTGATGATGGGGGTGGTCTTCCAAGGAGGGTCCTGATTCAGTTCCGTCCAGGGCAGGGGAAGGAGGTGGTGTATAGGTCAACTCTGGAACCAAATGTCTGGATGTTTGGATGCAGGATTTGCATTTGACCCTGTGCGATTTGTAATGCCAGCTCCCATGTATCAACCTTGAAGGTTTTTCTCTGTTACTTTCCGTGAAAGAGCAAGACATTAAAATTATTTATGTATAAGGCATTACTCTGTATGATAAAGAATGACTATGTTTATTCTAAACATGCTGTGAAAAGTTTTTCTCTTTAATTGTCTAAGTCTTTACTGCAACCAAATGAACAAATGCAAGTGTTCCCCACCTTCAGCTCACCTAGCATCATCACCCATTCCTGAGGACAACCTGTGAGTGTGCTCAGGAGTGTACGAATGTGCCCAGGCCCCTTGGACACTTAGATCTTGGAGGATGCTTTGTGGCTGCACTTGCAGGCTCACAGGCATAGAAGAGAGAGTCTGGTCTCAAGAGCCTCCTGCATTTGCCCTTTGCTAAAAATGTAGACGTGGCCTCTGAAAAATAGGTGGGGGTTAGTATAATTTCAGGCTGTAAAAGATGGCAACGTAACGTGCCACTCCCAGGAGTGCCTGGAAGCAGTGACCATACGGTACCTCTTCTGTAGCACAGTCGGGAAAGCCCAAATCCCCGCTGCCCTCACGCCCCGCAGGGGAAGGTCCCTGGCCTTGAGCAGGAGAGCCACGCTGCAGCCTCTGTGCGGTGCCGCATTGAGTTTTCCACCACAGTGGGAAGCCCAAATCACCGCTGACCTCACGCCCCGCAGGGGAAGGTCCCTGGCCTTGAGCAGGAGAGCCACGCTGCAGCCTCTGTGCAGTGCCACATTGAGTTTTCCACTTAGCCCACACTGCTGGGTGGGAACAACAGCTCTCGGGACATTGCCATTGACTCCTTGTAGCCTACGACATTGCCATTGACTCCTTGTAGCCTACCACAGCGTGGCTATTTCCATGTGGGCATCTGTAGCAGCTGGGGTACTCCCCCCCCCCCAGGCTAAAGATGCCTGAGCTCTTGCCTGGGGTTGTGCTGTGTTTTTCATGATCTGGTCTTGTGTTTCCTAGTGCAGGATCTCACCTTTCAGCTCGTTAGTACTCTATTAACCCACAGCAATGCCATTGCATGGGGGCTTTCTCATGCGCTATAACCCCTGCTGCTTACACTGGGGCTGGGGGACTCTGATAGTGATATCAATTAATGAGAATTCCTAGTTAGCACAACAAGAAGGCTCTTCTTAGTGATGGCCACATCGCTGCAGGCTTTGTGAAGGCAAGGCTTTTTAAATGGACAGCCACAGACTGCTCTCTCCATTACAGTGGGTCCTGTGGAAATTAAAGGAAAGGTCCTGCCAGGGGTCCGCTATTGTTTTACATTGACCCCACTGAGCCGGGCTTCAGGCATCTGCTGTGTGGTGCTTTACATTAGCAAGAAGTAATGAGAGTTTATTCCGTATCTCTCAGCCTCCTGAGATACAAATTGGAAGTACATTCCCCAAAGCAAGGGCAAGGGCCAGCCCAGGGTCATTTCAGAGAGGAAGAAACAGAGAATGCAAAAGTTGAAGCGATTCCAGTTAGTGTTAGAAAGATCTTCCCATCCTAAAAATCTCTCCTGGTAAAAAAATATTGTGTATTTTAGTCATGCGATGCTCCTCTCACGTTACAGATTTTTCCATGAAGCTTTCATTGTATGATTGCCTGCCAGGCAGTCAGGTCCAGCCCCTCAGCAGATGGTGCAGAGTATGGCAGTGTCGCTTGGATAAATGTAGGTTCCAGCATCAAACCTGCAGTTATAGCCTGGGAGCAGAGACCATCTCATCCTGCCTTGAAAGTTTTGACCACACAGTGCTTAACAAATAATAATAATTAAAAAAAATCAATAAAATGGAAGTCAGGCTTCAAAGAATCCCAATGCTCAATCTGCTGTTGCCACAGCGAGTGGCTTTTGTAGGACATGTAGTCCGCCCCCTGCAAATGAGAAGGTGCATCCTTAGAGCCTGGATCCCTGTGGGCACATTCATCATGCTAGCACAGACAAATAGCTAGGGCACAGGCACACATTCATGTCCAACTCTGTTCGTGTGCTAGAGACTTAGAAGATGCCGCAAATACACTGGTAAAAGTGCACGCACCGATTTTCCTCATACCTCTGTGCAGCTCCCCACGGCAGGTAACACCTGGTGGGCATGCCGCCTTCAGTCTGATTTGGGGTGACATCCCACTGCAGTCCAATGGTGCCCAGTGAATGCTGGGTGAGGCACAGGGAGGGAAAATGTTTTATCACCCCGCTGCATCTAGAGCTATAGCTTGACATGCCTTTGAGGAAACAAAGTCACTGGAAAAAGCGGTTCCCACCCTGCTTTTTCCCAGCTTCTTGCTGTTATGATCTGCTAAGAAACCTTTTCCAGTGGCCGTGCCAGTTTAAAAGCACGTAGAATTAATTCTCTGCTAGCCTGCAGTAGGCAGCTTGTGACCCCTAAGCTTCAGGCAGCTCGCAAGCGGCTCAGGTGCAGCTTCTGTGCCAGGACTGTGTGGCGCACCCAGGCTGCTCACAACCTGAAGGGGAGGCTATGGGAGCAAGCATCTTCTCCACAGCTTTTGGGCCCATGTGGCTGTTTTGTAGTGCACTATCTTTATGTCCCATCTCACTCAGTCAGTCTTTATTCATTCCGTCCTTTTATTAAATTATAACTGCCTCAAGCAGCTTTAGACTTTCAATGCCAGAGAAAATTTCAGTGCACACCTGAAAACTGTATTTCAGTTAACTACGGTACATGCAAAACTCAGGTATAAACATTTGTTGCCCTTAAAACTCCCAGTTGCTGGAGTCAATTTGTCTCTGCTATCGCTGATCAGTATTTCAGCCACCATTGTGGAATATGTAACAGAGGAAAGTGCTTGGAAGGAAACAGCAGGGGATCGATTGCAATGGAAACCATGTGTGCTGGAGGAATAATATTTACCTAAATGTGTCTATCACATCTTCCCAAAGGATGCTGCCATTAGAAGAGAATGGATATGAAAATGTTGCCTCCATAGATAAAAGTTAGGAATATCATTTTTTTAAACACAAACTTTAATATTCTTAATTAGTTCCATATTGTAATAACAGAGATAAAGCCACATCCATAAAGGATAATACCATGTACTCCAAAGATATAAACCACAGTTTAATAAATAGCAACAGATGCCGCATGACTCATGTTTGCACAGGCGTTTACATGACTGGTGACTTCATGACAGATTGAGGAGCGGAGCGAGGGGGACAGAGCCCAATAAAGAAAAAGCAACTCCTGGTGCATCAGACAAGGTTCAAATAACAGTGAAAGTCAAGCCTGTATTCTTACATGACATATTTTGCAAACTTCAGTGATGCTCTAAGCAGCATTCAAATAGATGGACTTTCAAGTTGGTTTGGAGCATTTGATAAAAACAGGAATTTATCACAGGCAGCTGTAGGCCCAAATCGCACATCTGGGTTAACATTAATTTCTGTAAGTTCTCCTATAAATTCATGTACCAAGCACTGATGTTCGTGGCTAGAAGTCAGAGCACTTTGGTCCTACTGGGTTGAAAGAGCTGGTTTGAAGTCCTGTTTGAGGAATTAGTGAAGTGTAACTACAGTATCCAGAATAGCCCATCACGATGGCTTGGTAGGACTTCACAGTGAATCTTCCCCCATTACTATAGCACTTGCAGCAATCTTTCTCCTTGGTTCCATTGTCCCAGTGCACCAAAGTGCCACCAACAGCAGTGTGGAGATGGTGGTGGTGAAGGAGAATTCACAGAAGAGAATTTTATATGAGAGGCAATCATGAGCCCCTCTGCCTCCTCTATAGCATATGCTTAGTCCAGGGTGGTGGATTTGCCCTAAATCATAGTTCTTGGCTAATGGGAAAATGTATCAGATTACATCAAACAGGTCTGGGTGCAGCAAGGAGGGGTGATAGCCGGAGGGAACGGCTGCCAAACTCCTCTGCTTCAAATTCAGCTCCTGGCTCTGAGAGCTCCAGGCAACAGCTTGAGCTTTGGAGCCTTTGGACCCTCAGTCCTCCCTGACTGGCCAGCCCAGTTGACAAAAGTGCTCTGTTTGTTGGTAGGGGAGACTTCTCAACGCAGCTTCGGAGGAGATGATAGAGATGATGATGGATTTTTATAAGAAATATATACTTGGCCTTTCTGGGCACCAAGTTATGTCCCTGCACTGCACCCACTACCACAGCTGCCCTATCCTCACTCACTCCCAACTACCATAACCATTATCCTCCCCCAGCCCCAAATCTATACCTGACGGCTGCATGCTCAGGTCTCGCCCTCCTGTCATTTACTCACCCCACACTCCCCATGTGCCATCCCAGCCCACCTACTCCTTATACCCCTGCAGACCCCCCCCTCAACATTCACGTACAGCCCCACAGCCTCTTACCCTCGCAGCCAACACACAGGTGGTGGTGCAGCTGGGGAGCCCTTATTTCTATACCACCAGAGGCGAAATAGTCCTGTGTGTAGCAGGAGGCCACATCTGAAAGGTGTAACCGCAAGATCAGCCTGCCTTTGATTTGTAACCTCTCTTTTCATTTACCATCGAAGAAGATTTCTAGATTAGCAAGTGCTAAATACAATGTACTAATAGCCTCCTGCAAACAACCAGGGTTAAAGCTGTGCATTAGAACCACAATGCCTTAACTACGTTGTGTTATTTACATGGTGCGTCACACCTTCCAAATCCAAGTCTAGACAAGGCTTAAGAAAATGCAAATTCCTACATTATGTTACGTTTATCAGTATTTATCCTGAAATGCCATCAAAATCAATGGGAGTCTCTCGCAGACTTTTTGGCTGAAATCTGTCGCCCTACTTACAGTACTGGAAATGTAAGATCCAGCCTCAAAATGAAGTAAAAAATCAGCCACCCCCAAAGCTACAAAATAAACACCCAAATTTCCAAATTCTTGTATCTGTAAGTTATATCTCCCACATAATGTTTTTAGCAAGTGAATTGTTTTTCTCTGCTGGGAAAAACCCTGCTGCAAATTCCCTCACTGCTTCAGATGACAGATCAGAGAGTTCAGGCTTAGATTAAAAACTTGATAATGAAACCTGGGGACACAAGTTAATCATCACATTGGGTAGCCAGAGAGCCGGTTTATGAATGTCTTGGGGACACTTGGGTGCAAAGGAAATTCTCTCAGACCTCAGATGGAAAATGCCAAGAAACATTTCAGCATTGCTGCTGTATCTTGTCCAGTGCTCTTCCTCATTCATTTGGAGAGGGAGTCATGAACTCCTACTCCTAATTAATCTCGCCTTTGTTTGTTTCTTCTGATTCTTTAAATACACAAGAAACAATTCACAGTCCCTCCCAGTGAAGTTAATGCCATGGTTTGCATTTCTCAAGGCTTGACTATTTCACTTTGTCTAGCAAAACTATTGTTACATGACTACGATCATTAACTACCTCTGAAACCAAGCAGCTGCACCAGCATGAATTCACTCGTACTCTAGAGCAGTGGCAAACCCCAAAGTTTTACTGGCGCAGCTGAAGGCCAGTTCAAGACCTACTCTGGAAATTGCCTAGTCATTGCAATTGGCTTGTTTGGTTGCTTGCTATATGGTAACAACAATTAAAGAGTCTACCAAGACCCTTACGAATCAGCGAAATATTCTTTGCTCCACCCAGGGTATTTTAGGTAGAAGCCGCTTCCAGCACAGAATAACTTTTCATTTAAAAAAAAAAGTAATAGTGTTTAAGGACTGCATTTCATTAAATAGTTTTTATTTTATTTTAACCAAGTGCTTCATCTTTGAAAGAAATGTGACGTGTTATTTTAACAGTGCTTCCTCCGTCTTACTAAGATAACATGGGAGCATAACGATCAGGCTCTCATCCTCACCTTCTCTGTTTTCCTGCTGATTGCAGCTGTCATTCAGCGCTTATGGAAAAGCCCACGTGCACACGCCGGGTGATGCTGCACGGAGAGGGAGGATGGTATGCAAAGCCTCACTGAGAAGGACCCTGCAGGATGTCACCAAGGCTGTCAAGGGAGCTGCCACCCGTAGGCGGGGGAGATGGAAACAGCGTCCCCCTTGTCACAGCCCCTCACAGCATCACCCTGACACTGCCCCACCAGGAGATAAGGCGGTGGCTGGGGCAGTGGCCAGTGGCTGGTGGCCAGTGACCAGTGCAGAGCTGTGCAGCAGGCTGGCAGCGGTCGGGCACTGCTGGACTGTGTCTGCCCGTGAGAGGAGGTTGGAGGCACTGCATGGAGGGAGGCTGCCCACCCATCGCTGTCTCTGGCAGCGTGCGCGGAGGCAGAGCTCCAGCACCCACAGACCCAGACTGGGACTAGCTCTCCGCGTTTTGACATCTTTCAGCCCATGGTCTGAAGCATTGCCGACCTAGGGCTGGATCTGACGGTGCTTTGCTAAGAAGTGCAACGGCCAACGTGCACTGTAGCTTCTGTTTTGAATACAGATATCACGGATTCTTTGTTTGGAGCCATTGTTTAGCAAAGGAGCTTCAGTCCTGCCAGTCTGTAGATGAGCTATCTTGGGAAAGGGGAATTGTTCCTATGCCAGGAACCAAATCAAAGTTGTACCTTCATCCTTAGAAGTGCAGTTTTACCTTGCCTGACCCTCCCATCCTCCGGAGGACCCTGAACTTGAGAGGATGGGCTTTGCACGTTCATGCACAGGAAAAGAATGGGGAGAACAAACAAAACACCCCACCCTCTTCCACTTATGTAAGATCAGAAAGAGAGTGTAGGCTAAGCCCGGAGGACTGGATTTATGGATTCAGAAGAACCTAGTTATTAAAATGTTATGAAAGTTTTCCTCTCCTTTAAATGCATAAATATGCAGATGAAAGGAGCCATGTGATCTGGCCACTGGCCATGCTGCTGCAGGCTCAGCCTAATTATCAGCTGCCAGCTCCGCTGCTTTTCAAGTGGTGAACATAATTAAAGAAGCACAGACAATTGAAGAAAGTTAGATCGGTTCTTACAAGGCCTGCTTCTATTTTATAACCACATGGCAGCTTGGCTTTGAGACTGAATCTGCCCTTACAAGCTGAGGGAGAAGAGTTCTGCTGATCAGACGGTTTCTTTTCAACCACAAGCTCCACGTGCTTTTGAATTCATCATTTTCATAGCAAGCTATTTGCCAAGGCAAACTGCTTTCCTTGCCCCCTCCGAGAAAAAGAGGGCTCTGAAGCGGGGGGAAGGAGGCGGGTAGGACCACGCCAGCTGAGAGGGGGGTCAAAACACTTCAGAAGCGTGACCCAAATATTCAGACTCTCCCAACCAGAGAGGTGCTAACTTGTCTCAAATGCGTTGTGAAAAGAGGATTTCTGGGGCTTCTCCTTTCCCTTGGGACAGGAAATATTGAGAAACCCAGATGGTCTCGTGCATTTTGGGGAGAGCTGCATCCTGTGGGCAGGACAAAGAACTGGGACTCCTCTTCCAGAGCTGCTGGGTTTCGAGGCGAGTGTCATTGCCATTGCAGTGACAGCAAGGCCAAACAGTCTGGCAGCATCTATCCTTTTGTCATCCGTATTTGCCGGGGGACAGAGCCTGGCTCTGTGAAGTGACAGACCCGTCAAGTCTCACACGCTGGGCGTGAATCTTGCACCATGGGGTTTTTGCCTCAATGCTTTCCGCAGCTACGGTGGGGTCTTGTGCCTTCCCCAGGGGGCTCAGCATGGTGGATGCGACTGCTTGGCTCTGCCTGTGAGCCACTGTCAAGCTGCACCACGCCCGGGGGCTTGAAAAGTGGCAGGCTTCTGACTAACTTGTTTTACTGTTGTTTCATGGCTTTCCAGAAAGACACGTCTTTCCAAAAGACAAAGATTTGGCCAGATTTTAGCTCCACCATGGAGTGTGGCAGAGCTGCCCCATATGGTCCTGGGAGCAAGTCGATGCCTGCACAGCCACCCCAGCCCATCCCCAGCCTGGCTGGAGTCACTGCACACCTGCACATCCCTTGGATGAGCACAGCAGCTCCACGCCGCATCAACCTGCCGGGGCTGTGCATGACAGATTGGTGCCTGTGCATTTGTCATCTCTGGAGGAGGCTTTTCCTTAAGCTGGCCAGGTAGCAATTTGTGCTGGAAAGGTGCGTCATGCTGCAACCTAGTCAAGAAATCCTATTTCATGCATGTTCTCCTATTGCTTCAGCAGAGCCCCAGTTTTGGCTGGGATTTCATGATGCCTTGGATATGTTTTGACTACCTGTGCACCCAGACAGTAGGTTCCCTGAAGAAACACCCTGCCCCAAGGCACCACGTGCACCCCGGCCCCGAGGCAGCCCGCCGTGGTGCTCTCATGAGCCTGCTTGGCAAGGGGCATTTGCTGGGGTGCCACCACGCCGTACCCCGGGGAGCTGCCACCTCCGCTATGGAGCTGCTGCTCTCCACAGCTGTGCGGCCATGGCCCTGTGCTGCAGCAGTGCCAAGCCACCGGCACATGGGATGCTGTGCCCAGCCACCTCTGCCACAGGGGTGGGGTCCCATCCAGCGTTTCATGGGCAGCTACAATGGAGGCAGCTGTTTTGGCTCTCTTTGTAATCAACAGAGAGAAACAGGCCCTTTCTGGGGCAATGCATTTGACCTCTGTTAGAGATCTACTCCTGCACAGGACGAATTACATCCTCAAAGTGCCTATTGACTGTAGAAGCAGCTCAGGGTGACCAGTTCAGACACAGACATGTGAAATGAATCCTACTTAAGGAGCCTTGTGCCAATACTCGGCCGTGTAAGCTAAGAGATATGGCTGGTGCACTCCCTGTGCTGCTGGAAATGTGACTCTATCCTTCTGCTGAACCTTCATGTCAGAGGCTAGGGAGAGGGAGATGGGCTGTCTCCTCGCCCCCCCTGATTTATGAGCTAGATACTCACGGAGTCACTTCATCCTTTGAAAAGGAGCAGTGCACGAATGAATGTAGCTCTATCTTCCCGAGATCAGGGCCTCCTCCAGTTTCTTGCTGATTTAACCACCTTCCAACGGATAAATCATTGGGAGACAAAGCAGGAAGATAAACCTGATTATTGTGTCTCATACCTGGGCAGCCCCCATGGTCCCCTGCCTTACTGCACTGGCTTTGGGTTTTTAGCCTTCTTATGTCGTATTATATTTGTCAAGACATAAACCAGTTAAAGAAATGCAGCTCCTCTGTGCCAAAAAGTTTTGTGTTTCCCTCAAATGTTTCCTGTTTCACTGGCAAAACTGCAGCACCGCTGTTATTCCCAGATAACCAAGGATCCCTAAAGACCCCGTTTATGATTACAGGGTTGCTAAGGTGGAGATTTGCATTTTCCCTATTATGCTCGCCCTGCGCTGCTTCCCAGATCACGTTCTCTCTTTTAAGAATGAAGTAGTGTTGGGCACTAACTGCTCATTAAAAGCTATTTCAAATCATAATCTCTTTTGCTGTTGGACAAAATAAACATGCCTCATCCTGGAGATTATTCTATTGCAAAAGATAAGCAAAATGGGCCAGTTATCAGTGCTAATTATCCTATAAAGGCCATTCCATACTTATTCAATATATACTGTCAGGCCACGGAAGTCTGTTTTTTTCTAAAGCATTAATAATGCATAAGCATGCTGCTCTTTCTACCCTCAGCCAGATGCCTCTGTATTATGAGCCCACTCTCACTAATGTATTCTCTGGTAGAGGAAAAGAGGATTAATCACATGCAAGGAATGGCAGGAATATATATATTTTAATAATTCTCTGTTTTCTGTTCTCAGCATTTATTTGCATTTAAACATGAGGACAGGGATGGGAAGGGGCTGCCTGTTAGCCTGCTGGCTCTTCTCTCTGCTCTTCCAGGGTTGCTCCTGAGGTACGGTGCAGCAGGGTGTTAGGACTTCTGAGAGCCTCTTCCCCTCAACCGGCTCCCCTGAAGTCAAATGTTATCTGTAGATTTGCATCTCAGCCCTGCTATCAACTCACTATTTATCCACACTCCAGCCATATAATAGCTTTCCTTTTGGGCTACTGAGCTGTTAAATGGATTGGTTCAGTGGCTGGGAAAAAAAATATATGTGATTACACTTACAAGCACCGTTCACATACCCTTTTAAAAACCTCCATTTTTATCAGTAAAGTGCAGGAAAGAATGCAAATAATTAAATTGGAGAGTGAGAACAAACAGGAGCGTCTGACTCTGGCTCTGCCAAGCCAAAGCAGCGTCTCACCACTGCCAAAAGGGTCTCACGATCTCCTTCCTTGTCCCTGCCTCTGTGCTTCTGCCAGGTACCTGGAGCTCCTGCTACCTGGAAAACCAATTTCACCCACTAAAATGGCAGAAAACTTTCTGAGCAAAGAAATGAAAATAAGTATGCCAGGTTAGTGAGCAAAAGCTGGCTGGATAAGTGCCAGAGGAGGGGGGAGGTTGCTGAGGAGTTAGCATATATTAGCAAAGAAAGGCTGGAGAAGGGGCAGGAGGACATGGAAAGGACAGGAGGAAGGGCAGAGCTGCGGCAAGGGTGGCTCAGGGCACCATGGTACAGCACCATTGCCTGCGTGGTTTCATGCTCTACTTAAGCAAATGCAAATCCATGTTTCTGGAAAAGCTTTCCCACCACTTCCCTTGCACCATCACCTACAACGGGGCTGCTCCACAGTCTGCCAGATCAACAGGCATTAGAGAGCCAGAAACCAACCTGAAAAATATATTAGTTTTAAGTCAGGGGAGCTCCCTGATGTGGAGCATGTGGTTGCATGAGTGTGGTCAGGAGGCCAGGGAGGCAGTGAGAACACGGCTGAGAACCAGGGAGCTCCACAAACCCCACTTTTTCATCAATCACCAGTGCAGACTGACGCTGACTCACATTAATTAAGAAACTGCACTCTGGCTCTCCACCCTGGCAGCTGGGGCCTTCCACCCTGAGGCTCCTGTGCTTACAGCTCCTTCTGAACTATATTTAATGGGACTTCAACACAGAATCACAGAATCACAGAATCACAGAATGGTTGAGGTTGGAAGGGACCTTTGGAGGTCATCTTGTCCAACCTCCCAGCTCAAGCATGGCCACCTACAGCCACTTGCACAGAACCATGTCTAGATGGTTTTTGAATATCTCCAAGGAGGGAGGCTCCACAACCTCCCTGGGAAACCTATTCACAAACATAATGTGAACAACACAAGTGTACATGCAAGCTCTCTTCTACAAGGAATTTTAGGGAAGACCTCAAATTTTAACATGTGGGTTACTCCATTTCATCACAATGCATGGACTCTGGTGTCTAGTTGTCCCTTTATATGGTGGGGCAACAGAGCCTGCTGCCACATCACTTTAAAATGACCTCAGTAAGTGCTAGTATAGTCACCCTCTCCCTGAATGAAGATACCTCCTCCACGCCCTGAGGGGCACTCCCATCTCCCTGACCCTGCAATGAGCCAGCACAGGAGCTTACCTGGCAGAAAGCAATTCTCTTTTTTTGCCAGGTCAGTTTTCTGCCAGTTTAGTTTCCTGAGCTGACTTACCCCATGGTCAGATAAGCATCAGTGCCAGCAACCAGGCATGCAGGAGGGACTGGGAAAGCACACCAGATGAAACACCTGGTTAGGGATGCTTAGCTATTGTGCTTGTGCTATTCAGGTGGCTACTAGTAAAACTCTCAGCCTCAGAAAACCCAAAATCACTAGATATAATACTGCACAAAGGGATTCTGCAGACCCATTAACTTGTATTTTGAAAGCCCCGTGAGGAAGGCCAGGATGATGGAAGTGCTAAATATTTTGCATGACCCCAGCTATAAGGGGTTGCGTGCATCTTTTCTGTAATCACTCGTGGCCTGGTTACTGATGGCAACAATCTGCTCTTCCACAACAGCAGCAGAGATGCTCTTCCTCAGCTTCCCCAGCTGTGCAGGGGCTCTGCCAGGGTGAGGTGATGGCTGCTGGGGAAGGGGCACTGTCCTTGGTGAGGCCCTGGAGGAGATCTGATGTGCCCTTGGATGCTTCATGCACCGGCATTGCAGTGCATTGCCGAAAGCTTTCTTCTGAGCAAGAGCTATGGCCTCCACAAGTCCTTGTGCTTGGTGGAAAGAGCCAGGCATCTGGCTGCCCCAGTCACAGGCCTCCTTTGGACTTTTTCCACTCCTTGGTCATCTCAGCTGGTGGGAGCTGGTGGGCAGCTTTGTCACAGTGAGGCTCCTTCTGAAAGCTGGTCCCAGGAGTGAGGGTGGCTAAGCCTCCCCAGAGAACCGGTGAGTTCAAAGTCACTCACAATGGATTTCATTTCCTCGCGAGATATTTGCAGTTTGGGTCTGTGTGATGCACAGTAAATTTTAAAGGGATAAATGCATGACGGGTGTAAATCACTTTGGTGATCCAGCCTTCTACCGGAGATGAATTCTTCCCCTCATCTGAGTCAATAGAAGAGAATCCACAGCCATGACTCAAGCCCACAGCTAAAAATTGTGAAGGAAATATTCAGCAGTTTAAACAGGCAGAACTCCAGGTCCTTCTGGTATTTTCTGAAAAACAAAAGAAAAAAAAAAAGGAGGACTAGATCACCGGGTGGTGCCAGGACAGCTGTGGACTAATGCTGGTGCACCAGCTAAGACCTGGATGGTAAGCAAACAGCACTTCAGAAAAGCTGTAAAACTGAAAATAGCGCTCCATGCAAGTGAGAGAAATGGGTGTTGGTGATGCACACACTGCAAAAAGGCACCGGGGTTTAGGAAGAACTTGCCTTGTGTGCCTCAGCAAACAAACTATTCCTATTTTATAGCCCGCCTTGCAGTAATGGCACCAGGCTTCCTTTCAGTGGTGACGAAAAATTTTAACGTTTCCTTCATGTTAACAAAGGACACCTTTTCGGACAACTTCCAAGAAGACTTGCTGGAATTTCCAGGCTCTCCTTCCGGCACTGCTGGCAGAGGTGATCACCCTGCACTGCATCGCTGTGGGCTCCCCTCCTCGCCCGGCTGGCTCAGCCCCACCTCGGTGGAGCTGGATGGAGCTACGCTGGCTCTGTGCTCTGCTGTTGTCTACACAAGGAAAACAGCGCCTGCTATGAACTGATTTTAAGCTGATTTAATTAAACTGATATCAATCTCGCTAATGTAAACACAAAACAAGAAAAAAAAATTATCCCTGCTTTAAATCCTGCCTAACGTTGCAAATGGATGGTAAACAGAAGGTTGAAGGGAGGGTTAGCTGGCTCGTGCATGTTTAACTTGGGAGGCTGTATTTAGTGTTCGATTTAAAGGTAGGCAAGGTAAGCTGCTGCCTAGCATTGACAGAAGGTAGGACAGCAAAAAGACAAATTTGCAACAGTGAAACCGTTCTTATTTTTTCTGTTAAAACTGGCAAAAATTAAATTCTCAATGGATTTTAGTGTGAAATTAGAAATTTACCTGGAAAAGGTAGGAGAGGAAAAGATGATGGTACCTGTGCTGATTTAACTGCATTTTTTCCTCAACCTGAGGAGCACAGGTAGGGTGGCGTAGGAGGAAGCCTGCAGAGGAAGAGCGGAGCAGCAGCTGGGGCTGGGAGGAGGCAGGAGAGGTGGGGATGGGGCAGCACTGGTGATGCTTTGGGGAGCGGCTGGGCTGCCTGAGCTCAGGGGGTGGTGTATTGCCAGCTGGAAGGCTGTGGTGGGAATTGCTGTCGTAGGTCCACCCCGGGGCTGGTCAGACTCTCAGAAATGCTTCTCGTCTTGGCCTCAGGTCCTGGGCTAGGTGAATATTTCAGGTATGTGAGGTCCCTCTCTGCAGCTTCCCTGAAACCATGGAGACTCCAGTAAAAAGTACATACGCAGAAATGGAAAGTGGACACTCACAGGCTTTGTGCTGCACTGTCTGGGATGAGGTATTGTGGGAAGCAACCACATCTTGTTCCTCAAAGACCATCTGCTGTGCTCTCCAGACAGGTTCCTCATGCCAAATGCACCATCTGAAAGTTTGGTTCATTGACCAGACGTGCTGGGGAATGGGAGATGCTGCAGAACAGGCTTTCCTGCATGAGCTGTGCCACTGGTGTGGAAGTCGGAGGAGCATGCAGGATGGGTTGAGTCTGTTTGGTCAACAGATTTCCTTGCTGTTCATCAAAGTGAACTAACTCATAGTGCTCATTACTTCTTCAGGTACTGAAGCTATGCTGACATTGGGTTTGCCAGCTCCTGCGTGCCCTGTCTGTCGTGCAGCTCTGGAGGAGGAAGGAGATGCTCCAAGGGGGCTGCACTGCAGGCTCCCAGCACTCAACAGCTCTTTCCTTCTGCTGCTGAGGGCGGTGCCGGCATGGTCCATTGCCTACCATGTTATTAAGGCCTGAAGTGGAACTACAATGTGTATCTCTCACCAAGACAAGCCTCATCTGATTCAGTGGATGAAGTGGGGCTTCCTATCCTTATTTTCAAGTCAGATTTGGCAGATACAGCTGCTACCTTGCTATCAGCCCATGACATACCCATATGAAAATCTGGGATCAGAAATGAGTTTCTGCATAGTCCAACCAAGGAGAAAAGGGGGGAGTTTGGGGCACTTTCTTTAATTGCTATAGTGAACGAAATACTAGGAACTGAAAATTTACTAGTTCAGATGATCGTAACTTGTCTAGCCAGGCAGAAAAACTGAGGCAGCCACCTACCATCACCCACCGAGTTTGTAGCAGAGCTAGATATAAAACACTAAATGCCTGAAGGTATTTTTACTGGTGTTTCCCAGGCTGACTATGAAAAGGCTTTATTAACTTCAGCACAGAGGGGTGCTAGTGGTGGCTGCTCAGCTCCTGACTTGGAGCCGCCTTGTATCCATGCAGCTTGGGCATATCCCCTGTGGCACGGAGAAAACAGATCCATCTACAAAAGATTGGACAGATATGACAGATTTCTGGTCTTGCACCTTATCTGTTAATTTAGGCTTTAACCCCATTGCAGGTGGGGTATTCAGAAGATCCCGATATTGTTGGTAAACTAACACTTGAACATGTACTATTGTAACTGGTTATGATAGAGAAAAATCATACCTTATCCTGCAATAAAACATGAAGACGGCATACACGCTGGGGAAGTCATATGCTTACTTAAAGTCTAAGCAGTAGCACATCAGAGGAGTCATACAATTAAATGATTTCATTCTTTCCACCTTCCATTTAGCAATCAATGAAAGTTCTCCCTCCAGGGAAAAGCTAGATGAGGGGGAAGCGCTCAGCCCATTGTTTTGCCTGGAGTGCCAAAAAGAAATACATCATGATTTATATGTTAATGAGCAATTCTCGTTAGGCAATGCATTCTGCAAGGTGTTGCAATGCGGGACTGAGAGGTTGATCCGTCAGAGGAAATTAATTCATCATCAAAGCGAGACAGGGAGCTCCCTGGTGAGAGCTGTAAATAGGGCATTGGGAGAGTGACAGAGTGCTGGGTGGCATGTCCCCCTGTTAGCGCTCCCATTGACAGTCCTGCCACCGCCTGCTCTCAGGCTCCGGCTCATGCACATTATTTACAGAGCATTTCACATTCCTGGTCGGTATCCAGTCGATGTTGGTTTCAATTAGAATAAATGCTTATTGATTGAGAGGAGATGGGCCGGCTGATTAGCTCCTTGGGAAGCGGAGCACACTTGGCAGAGGGCAGGCTGGGCTCCTTGCAGAGGCAGGAGTACACGGGGCTCTGAAAATCTGTCATGGAGAAGTCTTCTAGATTAAATCAATTCACTGAAGAGTCCGTCTAATAAAGATAAATGGCCAACTTCATTAGGGAATTAATGATAGGCCTGATAAAAACCCCAGTGGGAGTCCTATTGACTTCAGCAAGCTTTCGGATCCAGCCCAATATTTGCCTTCAAGCAGTGGTTCCCAACCTTTGTTTAGGCTACTGAAAGATATGTGCATATAACCAGGCAGTAATTAGAGCAGACACACTATGTCTGTGCTTGAACTGTAGATGGAAAACTGTAGATGGAAACCAAGCATCTTCGAACTAGACTAGAGATGCCTACGAAAAAAGACAAGCATCTTTTATTTACATTAATGAGGAAATTTTTTTTAGATACTACGGAGAAGAGTCTTAGCCGGACAAATGCTCCAGGAGCATGAAATCACAGCACGTTTTCCCTTCCCCAGTCCTGCATGCGTTACCACGAACCCGGCAAGATCTAGACGCGGTGATTGACTTTGCTGCATGTTTGGGCATCTGAAACACTTAACTCCCTAATAGTCTCATGCTATGTATGACACACACCGCTGATCTGATTACACACACTTTTCTTGCTTGGAATAATAGTGGTGGGTTGCCTGCATTTATTCACATCATTTACACATGATTAAGCTGGTAGG
Organism: Aptenodytes forsteri; assembly: GCF_000699145.1. Lineage (NCBI taxonomy): Eukaryota > Metazoa > Chordata > Aves > Sphenisciformes > Spheniscidae > Aptenodytes > Aptenodytes forsteri. Next base: position 14,704,025 of record NW_008795405.1, read on the forward strand.
ATCTTTACCGGTGTGCTATCACGGTTTTGGGATCTGGGGGGTCCGCACCCGACCTGCAGAGCCCTTCCCGGGGGCGGCTCCGGGGCCGGGGGGCGCAGCCGCAGCCTCCTGCCGTGCCCGCGCCGCGGTGAAGGGCTTGGGGGTACCGTCTCCGCCTTCCCTAAGGAGCAACCGGGGAAGCTGCCTGCTGCGTGCTGCAGCGTTCCCCTCCTGTGGCCGGGATC
>NW_008795405.1:14704438-14709811 GCF_000699145.1 Aptenodytes forsteri
CCGCCGGGGCAGCACAGCTCTCATCAGGACAGGCAGAGCAGCTCGGAGCAGTGCGGGCAGGGCAGCGCGGGCAGGGCGTGCAGGCAGAGCAGGTCAGGCAGGCAGCACAGGCAGGGCAGCTCGGAGCAGTGCGGGCAGGGCAGAACAAGCAGGGCACAGGCAGAGCAGGCAGGCAGGGTAGCTGGGGGTAGCGCAGGAGGCCGGTCTGGGCCCCGGGGCGGTACAGGGGGCTGTATGTGAAGGAGGGCTGAGGCGGAGCTGGGGGGTCCTGCGGGGCCTGGGGACCCGTGCCCTGCCCTGGGGGTGGAGAAGAGGGGTGGGGGACGGAGGAAGGAAGGGACAGGAGGTGCTGGGAGGGCAGTAGAGGGGGGTGCGCTGAGGAGACGGAGCACTGAGGGGTGATGGGTGGAGGGACAGTTACATTTTTAAACATGAGTTTTCTTTTTTTTACTTCCTTTCACATTTCTTCCCGTTATTTGAAGAGTACATGTCCCTTTGGGTTCACGGCCAGTCTGTACTGGGACAAATGCTGCGATTTGCGAGCTAAGGCAGGGATGCCGAAGTGGCTGAGCTGCAAAACCTCCTCCCTCTCCCTGATGAGACTTTCCCCATCCTAGGGACAGCGTGACCTTGCCGAGCACAAAAAGCAAGTGCTCAGTGGTATCAAAAGAGAAAGACTTCAGCATGAGTCTCTAATATCGATGAATCCACAGGAACAGCAATTCTGTAAATGATTAATGAGTCCCTTTATTATTCATGCCTGTGTCAGGTGCTGCCGGGGAAAGTCCCATTGCAATCTGCCATTGCCTGTGTGCTGCCTCGCCAGGGCTGCTGCTGCCACATGTACGAGGGGGGTGCGCTGAGGAGACGGAGCACTGAGGGGTGATGGGTGGAGGGACAGTTACATTTTTAAACATGAGTTTTCTTTTTTTTACTTCCTTTCACATTTCTTCCCGTTATTTGAAGAGTACATGTCCCTTTGGGTTCACGGCCAGTCTGTACTGGGACAAATGCTGCGATTTGCGAGCTAAGGCAGGGATGCCGAAGTGGCTGAGCTGTGGGCTGCAAAACCTCCTCCCTCTCCCTGATGAGACTTTCCCCATCCTAGGGACAGCGTGACCTTGCCGAGCACAAAAAGCAAGTGCTCAGTGGGATCAAAAGAGAAAGACTTCAGCATGAGTCTCTAATATCGATGAATCCACAGGAACAGCAATTCTGTAAATGATTAATGAGTCCCTTTATTATTCATGCCTGTGTCAGGTGCTGCCGGGGAAAGTCCCATTGCAATCTGCCATTGCCTGTGTGCTGCCTCGCCAGGGCTGCTGCTGCCACATGTGCAGGTGCTCGCGGGATGTGGTTTCTGTGCAGTTTCGCTTTGCCAAATGCCAGAGGAAACATCAGTGGCACAAAAGTGCTGCTGAGACACCACTGCCTTTTTATGGGTCTTTTTTGCCAGGGGCCATTACTAGATAGGTTTCAAGGTTTAACAGAGTCAGGATATTCAGTATTAGTGGGTTGTGTTGTAGGTCATGCAGCACGTTATGCAGGAGGATAGACTGAAGGATGATAATGATGTTTTCTAGTGGTTAAAAATCTAACAAAGGTCTCACCTACCATTCTGCCTGTGGCCAGCAATAAGGAAGGAAATTCCCTTGGAGTCCGCACACAGGGGAACAGGAGTCAAACCACTTGAGCTGGACTTTCCCTCAATCCTGGGATTTTCACATCTGGCCTAAGCCTCTGGAGATCAGGCTGGGATGCTCTGTTCATGGCTGACCTCAGCGGCTCTCGTACCCTGCAGCCAGAGCTCTAATTACCCACATCATTATCTCAGCCTGCCCTGCTGGAAATGTTATCAAGGAGTATGGGGATTCGCTAGGAACACTCCTTCCGATGTAGGACGATGTAATTATTATTGCCATCAGAGAAGGGAATGACTAATAAGGACCTTCAGAGAGCGTTTCATTCATCCTTCGCTCTGTGGCTTCAAAGACAACTTTAAAAGGCATAATTAAGTAGCTCAAGTGCTAAAACTGCCTTGGCTCTTTTAGTTAATTTCTTTCCAATATCAAGACATAAAGTGGACAATAATTTCCCAGCAGGCCGACATCTCCACCCTTAATGAGCTAATGGAGCTTATGTCTGTCTGCTCTCTTGTTTTGCTCTTGCTGTGCATTTCTACCTGTTGTTCCCTTTTTTCCCCACTGATGCCAGTGATATTGCCCAGAAGAGGCAACTGCCCCATTTCCATCTCACTCCAGCGTCTCTTTGCAGAGTAGCTCCTCACACCCACAGCAGAATGCTGGGTTTTGACGACCAGCTGCATCTGCATGAAAGATTAACCTGATTCGGCAAGAGACTCAGCACTGGCTTTTTTACCAGCTTGGTAGGGCATAAGATATTTTTCAGTTTTTCTGGGCCTGCAGAGGGAAAAGCTGGATATCAGCATGGGCGACTGTGGCAATTGCTCCCCTGTTACCTTGACCAACCATCCCTGATGTGACCCCATGAGCTGACACCGTTACACGGGCTCTTTTGTTTAAAATATTCTACTTACAACATTTCCACACAGTTGAGAGTTGGGTTTTTTTCTGTGAGGATGTGTAAAATAGGGAGAAGTCCTATGTAACACAGCCATCAGGCTCTCAGAGCATGACCGTGGTGGCCTGCCCCTTCCCAACTCAACTGATGTTCACACCATCAATCCCCACCAAGAGGCTCTCCTGGCACAGCCAGGGTGACTCAACTGATGTTCACACCATCAATCCCCCCCAAGAGGCTCTCCCGGCACAGCCATGGTGTGGATGGAAGCAGGGCAAGGGCTGCATCTGCTCTCCCATCCCATGGGTTGCCGCATCCCCACCTCCCCAATGGGGAATGAATGATGGCAGCATTGCAGCTCATCCCTGCTTCTTTTAGTGAATTTGTCCTTGTGGTAGTACCTGTAGTATCAATGCCAATTTTTTAAAACCCAAGAGGCTCTCCCGGCACAGCCATGGTGTGGATGGAAGCAGGGCAAGGGCTGCATCTGCTCTCCCATCCCATGGGTTGCCGCATCCCCACCTCCCCAATGGGGAATGAATGATGGCAGCATTGCAGCTCATCCCTGCTTCTTTTAGTGAATTTGTCCTTGTGGTAGTACCTGTAGTATCAATGCCAATTTTTTAAAAACCATGCATAAACCTAAGACACAGGCAGGCCCATAACTCTCATTGAATTCAGTGCTTTCTAGTATGAATTTTAAAATATGCCGCTCCTTTGCTGTTAAAGCAAATCTATCTGCTTTAGGTTATTTCTTCAGTAAAATGCCTTAAAATGAGTTATTGTAAAGTAATTTTGGAAGCGTAAAAAAGAAAGAACACTTAAATAAACCCACAGATGCTTTTCTGACCTTTCTGGATTGAAGTCAGCTTCCAGAAATAGCAACGCAGGTGTCTAGAATTCCTTTATACCTGCATATATCAAGGGAGGGTGTTAAAATTAATGAAGTAATACCAATGTAAAGGAGGGATAATGAATTTGATTAGTTTTGTTACTTCCCCCAGTGTTACTGAGAGATGCCAACCTGTTTGTAGGAGATGTTGCAAGACGCTTGCAGGCACATAAAGACCTCAGCAAATGTAATACTGAATATGGGGCAAACCTAATGAGCTTCTTAAATGATTAACTACACATCCTCTTTCCCACACCGGAGACTAATTAGCGATGGCAGACATTTTCGTAGGGTAGTCAGAACTAGGCCAGACATTTTGATCTGAGGCGTAAACCCGACCTTTCTGCTCCACGGCTGTGGGTAAGTGGGCTGTGCTGCTGTGAGATGTTACACCCAGGCTTTTACTTCGCTCCTCTGCCACACAACAGCAGTCCTGTTTTACAGTGGGTAGCTGCTACGTCTATTCCTCGACACTGTAATGCACGGCACGGTGGCAGCAATGTTGGTCAGCGCAGCATCGGTTACCGGCAAGCGGGAGCCTGAGCCTGCAGCCAGCCCCCCCCCGGCTGCAGCAGCCCCCACGGAGTCTCTGCTGGGCGAGGTTTGTGCAGCTCAGGCAGCCACTTGTGCGAGGACGGAGCTTTGTGCTATGGGTTGCATTTGAAATCTGCCTTGGTAAATGAAATGTTCAGGTGGGAGCTTTGCCCAGAAGAAAAGCTCGTATCTGTGCAAAACAATAATGCTTAGTAATAACAGTACGAGACTTTGCTGCTCTTGGTGATCTCTTACCACCTGGCTATAAGGAACTCTTTAAATATGAATTTAGACAGAAACAAATACAATTTTCTTCACTCAATTAACATTTATAAAAACATTAAATTTGTTTTTTGGTTAAAACTCCCTGTATCAATTACTTAATTCTTTACAGACAGACAAATTCTATTTACGCTTTGTCATGAAACTGCTAAAAAAATAGGTGGCAATTTGCAAAAGCACAAGAAATCTATGTGTATCCTTCATTTAAACTCAGCACAGTCATCACTATGATTAATGTATAGGTGAGAGAGGGAATGTAGCTTAGAGATGGGTATACCTGCACCGGTTACTAAAATGCTTTTCAGCAAATCTAGTAAGATGATAATATTGGTAGCCGAAGAAAGAGCAGGTATATTTATAAACTACTGCATGAAGAAGAGGTAAATCAATTATAATCATGCACTTGGAACTGCAGAAAATTCAGGTATATGTGCCTTTGCCTCATATATATGTATGCGTGTGTATGTTATATACATAGCATATAGATTATATTTGCGTGTTATATACATAGTATATAGATTATATATGTAGGTTATATACATATAATGTATATGATATGACTCTAAAATAGCAAAAAGTGTAATTTCCGTTGGTCTAATGTTCATCTGGTTGGAAGAATACATGCACTAGCAACTCCATCATCTTCCAGGAGAGGGCAGTCATATATGTCCACAGGGTTTATAAGCGGTTTATAAACTCAAGAGCGTACATAGAGAAATGGGTTATCTTAACAGTATGAACATTTCTGCTTTCGTGGCCTTACAGACTGCAGTGTTGCTCTCAGACTAAAACATGTCCCCAGACTTTCTGAACCACCAGTCTGGGATCAAAAATACTCTCCCTAATGCTACAGCCAAAGTTTTCTGTCCTGGTTTCAGCTGGGATAGAGTTAATTTCCTTCCTAGTAGCTGGTACAGTGCTGTGTTTTGGATTTAGGATGAGAACAATGTTGATAACACACCGATGTTTTAGCTGTTGCTAAGTAGTGCTTACACTAGTCAAGGACTTTTCAGCTCCCCATGCTCTACCGACTGAGAGGGCTGGAGGTGCACAAGAAGCTGGGAGGGGGCACAGCCAGGACAGCTGACCCAAACTGGCCAAAGGGACATTCCATACCATGGGAC
>NW_008795405.1:14710019-14770789 GCF_000699145.1 Aptenodytes forsteri
CTGTGTGGTGCTCAGTTGCCGACTGAGGTTAAACCACAACATTTTCAAAGGCAGGGACCTCCTGAACAAAGTCTCATTAAGCAGCTGACAGATATTAAAGCACTGTATAAAGCTCAACATAAATACCGTAGAGCAGGTGGTCAGTGGACATCTCCCATTAGCATGGAAGTCTGCGCGGGTGCTTGTGGAAGAAGGACTGTGTTGCACCTTCCCTGCAGCCCAAGCATCCCGGCAGCAAGTTGGTAACAGTCCAAATAGCAGCTACGTCACTGGGAATCATCTGAAAGGTGCTATTAGTCTCTTTTGTTATGTTAATGCCAGGTGGAAGTCAACACAAATATTAATTGCAAACCTGTTCAGTCAAAGTGCTTTGAGCCAAGCAGGCATCGTAATTCAGCTGAGAAGCTTTGTGTTTTACTTTAATTAACTCAACAAGAAAGGCAATTGAAATGAAATGTTTTCAGTTGTGTTCTCCAGTGCTAATCAGCAGCTCATTATCTTTAATCACACCAGCATTGCTGTTCTTCTTTTCCAGCGCTGTGATAGAGACCGAGCAGGAGTGTTTGGTGGCGTACGCTGCAGGTGGGGTGATCGCAGCAAGGCGAGGGTGAGAGGGGAGAGAAACCCAGCACCCACGTGGAGAGAGCTGAGCCCTGTCACCAGATCCACAGGCACCATCACTGGCACCCAGCAGACGAGCAGATCCAGCTGTTGTCCTGACATTTCAGCAGCGTGTGCTGCAACGGTGTTGGGCTGAATGGTGAACGTGCTCCAGAAGGCCGCGTGGGGCCATGCTGCCCCCGGGAAGGTGGGTCCTGGCCCTTCCTCACCCACTTCATCCTCGCAAGGCTTTGGCGACTTCACGGGTGACACTGGACTCACAGAGATGCTCAGATCCTAATGCATGGTTGCAAAATGATAACTCACCTTCCTAAGGGCCAGTCAAGGCAAAAGGACCTGGTTTGGCTGGGTCTCCTTCCCAGCTCCCTTGAGGCCTGCAGCGGGCAGCATGCTCCTGGGTATGAGCACCTCCAGTCTGCCCAGAAGCAGACCCAGCGCCTAAATCACTCAACAGTGCCAACCCTGGGGAGGTGATGGCAGTGCTGGGGCTCTCTCGAGGTTCTAGCCCAGTCCAAGGGGCCTCTTTCCCTCTGTGCGCCATGCAAGGGACCTCTGTGCCTCTCCAGCTGCAAGGCCAGCATCCCTGGGCTGACCAGAGCCAGCACCCACTTATCTATAAAAATGTAACACTTTGAATCCTTAAGAAAATATTTACAGCTTGCAACTGCCTCCAGTTCATTATTTTCCTACATCTTCCTTTCTTGCCAGTAGGAGGTGGCTAACCAGGAGAATGACAACCCTTAGCTCTTGCAACTTTTGGGTACCAAGCCCAAATAGCCTTTTCTATCTTGGAATCATGGTTTTCTGTTGTCTTGCTTCTCTGTCCTCTTCGTAAGACCCCCATGTCCAATACTGATGTGTCTGTCTCCTTTATGTTTTCTTCATCACTGATTTAATAACCTGTGCCACCTCACTGGTTGTATTAGTGCCCATGTTTTGGGAGTCATTTTGGAAACATCAAGTATCTATATGAGTCTCAGAATGTCAAAGTTTGATAGTTTTCCTCATTCTTGCGTATTGCCAATCTTGTAACATTTAATACTGATAAATTCAATGATGCTACTCATAAAAGGACTATTTCTAGAGCTGTAGACATAAGCATGAAGCAGTATTTTGCAGTATTATATTATACAGGGAAAGAGATGTAGGTAGTGGATGACAAGCTGTAGATAAATTACCCGAAAGAATGAAATCCTTGTTTGGAAGATCCAAAAGCCAAATAAAACCCAGATGCAATCTAGAAACACAGCCAGACAAAAAGTCAAGTTTTGGCTGTGGTTTTATAAAAACCTAATCCAATAGATTGAGTTTGCAGAGCCATCCCACCTCTGAGATTTTATGTATCTGGATCACTGATAAGAAGAGCTAGCAGTGTTAGCTATTGCCAGATTCCAGATGAAATAATTCAATATAGAGCAAATGCAGATGATCAGCAGAGTAAACCTTAGAGCCAGAACACCAAACATGAAATTCTACTTTTGGGTATTAAAAGTGCTCAGGGGAAAGTACAAGGTCTATAACCAAGCTGTAAGTATTACCTGCTCTTGGGTATTGGCCCGGTACCCTGAGAGCTGATGGCAAAGTTCCCATTGACTTCAGTGCTGCCGAAGCAGGAGCTGTGCGGCTGCCCGGCCCCTGGACGAGCTGGAGCAGAGTCTGTGCAAACAGCCTGCGCCGAGCCTGGAAACGCTCCCTGCCAAGGTGGCACGTGGCCCTGCAGAGAGCTGCTGAGTAACACCGCAGTGCCGCATCTCCCCTCGAACAGAGAAACCGGGCTCAGCAGCCTCAGCCTTTACATGCTACAAAGCCCAAGGAAGGAGCGAAACCTAAATTCTTTCCTGCTCATAGCATAAGATCCATAACTCGGTGTCTGAAAGCCTTTGGGATCCTATGGTTCATACCACCTCGGTTCTTCCTGGCGTTAATGTCTGTGCATCTCCATCCTGCTGCAAGCTGATTTGCTTTGTGATGGATTCAGTACACATCGTATGAGCATGTGTTACATCGGGCAGATCTTGCATAAAGGTTACCACTTTTTTTTTTCCTTTTTTCTTTTTTTTTTCCCCCCATTTGAATTGGTTAGAAAAAATACAGCTTATCCCATATTTATTAGGTACATAAGCCCAATTGCTTTATTGTTCCTCATATTTTTTGAGAGCTTCTGTAACCTTTTCATAAAGATGAAGGTAAATGACCACCAGAAATATTTACTGGGGATGACAAGGGCTCAAGAGCTAAGAACTAGCCGCATGCGTTAGAGTACCAGCCACAACGAGAACACCCGTGTTTGGATGCGTGTGATGTATTTCAGGTTTCCTGGCCGTACTGTTAGATGCCATGTAACACTGTGGGTCAAGTTCAATCCTGGCGTAAGTTCAGTGAAATCAAATCATCTGCCTTTGGTTTACTGGTGCTGCACCAGGGACTAATTTGGCCCATGGTGTTTAATTTCGATCGTATTCAGTTTGAATTAGCATTGGTTATTTCACACAGCAGGCAGGCTTTACAAACAGGAGTTTTCTCTTCACCTCCTGCTGTGTGTGTCCCAGTGCATCTTCTTCCACCTTTGAAAAATTACTCTCTTTAGTCCTATTGTATCTAAGGGAAGTATTCATCAATGGAGAGAGAAACGTGGATTAGCCCCACATCTGCTCGCTTCTCCGCTAAGGAGCGGGGTGAAGCGGTGGAGGAGTTTTGCCGAGGGAAACAGTAGCAGCGAGCGCTGTTGATGTAGATAGAAGTAAAAAGTCTGCCCTGAGGACAGCTTGTCAAATGAAGCCTCCTGTGCCATTAATTACAGTTCCAAGGTGCAGATGAAATATGTATGTGATAGAAGAGGTTTGCTTTTTAATGTATTGTTCGAGAGATTTTTTAAAGAGACAGCATCAAACCAAGTCTTCAGTCCATAAATAGCGGGTTTTCTTTTCTTGTTGCTCATAGACTCTTGTCATTTCATTTCCAAAACACTGACGGTAGCTCTGGTTACATCTCCAAAGGCTGACTTCTTCCTGGGGAACCTACGGGAAGGGCTCTAAGACTGACAGACTGTCTGTGGCCACATCAGCTCTCACATCAATATCTAGAATTGTGAAAGTAATCCCAGAGTAATTTTATTTGTTAATTACAATTTAAATGGAACTCCATACAAAACAAAAAAAGCATAACATGAAGAATTATAATTCAGCTCTAGTTGGTATTTTTGTCTTTCATATCAAAAGCGTAACAAGACCTTTAATGAAAACACAACACGAATATACTAATTATAGAAGTATACTGACCTCTCGTCCAGGGCAGGAGCTCCAGTGATAGGCACAGTATAAACAAGCAGTATAAACCAGCTCCTGCCCCAGACAGGTTACAAAGGGAAACTTTGCTATCTACAGAAGGAAACTGAGGCAGGGAGAAATTTAATCTTTGGATTAGTGTCACAGAGGTGATCCCTGGCAGAGCCAGGAACTAAACTTAGCCTGCTGAGTCCCGGCGGCAGCAGCCCTTTCCCCGGGACAGGCTGCATTCCTCCCCTGAATACCGCCGAGCAATAAATAGCAGTGAGCGGGGGAAATGGAAAGGAGAGATGGGGGCTCTCCACTGAGGTTGGTGGTGACCTGGCAAAGCAGTGAAACAGCCGGGGAGGAGGATTTGCAGCTGGGAAATCTGCGCCTCCTGCCTCTGAGCGGCACGGGGCGGGTGGGCAGTGGAGGCAGGAAGGTCAAGGAGGAAGTTGAAGGTGACGAAGGTGACTTCCAGAAACAAACAGATGCATTCTCAGCTCCCTCCTGAAAGGGCTGAGCCCGGCAGGGATGGGTTTGAGGCCAAGCACAGCCCTGCTGGGTGCAGGGAGCCGTTGGGCAGCGGGCCCTGGGCAGGCTGCCTGCCGGGACGGGACCAGCCCCTGCACCCTGCGGCATTAACGAATGCTGGCTTGCTATGAATTTTTTGTCCTCCCTGTGTGCCTTATTTTTCTAGCTGCAGCGATGCCCATTTTCTCCTTGGGTTATCTGTAGCATCCCCACCACCTCACAGCAATCCCCCACCGCCTCTCCAGCAGCCCCCACTGCAGTACTGACTCACAGCCCAGCCTCCCCTCTCGGATCCCTGCCTTCCTTCTATGTCCCCATAACTCCATCTGTGCCGCTGGCAGGGATGGAGGTGACACATGCATGCCAGCTTCGGGGCTCTGTGTGTGCTGCATGGCCAGCCTGGCCACGCACACTGACTCTGGTTCACGTTGCCAGCCTGTCTCAAGTCAGGCAGCCTGAGTCCAACCTCTCCCCTTTAACAGAGTCCCAGATGTTTTCTGGAAACTGCAGGAACTTCAACACCTTTCAGACTTCGTTGTTGCTTGGAACTAGCCGGTGGGTTGAGGATTTATTACCGAAGGGACTGTGCAAATCTTGTTTCTTGAGGAAACAGCGATGAAAAGAAACATTAAATTGGCAAGAAAGCACCGGGCCAAACTCTGCCTTTAGATAGGTAGATGTGAGTCTCGGTTATTTCAGTGCCAGCAGTGTGTGCCTTTCCAAGGGCTCACTTTAATCCGGGCAGCCTCCCCGAAGAAGAGAGACCTTAGGAAGGGAGGACCGGCGGTGAAGGTGTGGCTGGCCAGGCTGTGCCCACGGGGAGGAGCCGGGAAGGGAGCTGTAACCTTTTAAAAATGAGCAGCCGGGTTTCTGAATGCATGTGTGCTGAAAGTAAAAGCATACTTTGCTTTCTCTCCGTCCCCTTCCCCTGCTGAAAAGCTCAGCTCGAAGGAAAAAACTTCTCACCAAATGGAAATACGATTGCCACATTGCCCTTCGCAAAAGAAACAACTTGGCATTTGACCATATTAATCCGGGAGCCTCCCCGAGGAAGAGAGACCTTAGGAAGGGAGGACCGGCGGTGAAGGTGTGGCTGGCCAGGCTGTGCCCACGGGGAGGAGCCGGGAAGGGAGCTGTAACCTTTTAAAAATGAGCAGCCGGGTTTCTGAATGCATGTGTGCTGAAAGTAAAAGCATACTTTGCTTTCTCTCCGTCCCCTTCCCCTGCTGAAAAGCTCAGCTCGAAGGAAAAAACTTCTCACCAAATGGAAATACGATTGCCACAAAGGTGTGGCTGGCCAGGCTGTGCCCACGGGGAGGAGCCGGGAAGGGAGCTGTAACCTTTTAAAAATGAGCAGCCGGGTTTCTGAATGCATGTGTGCTGAAAGTAAAAGCATACTTTGCTTTCTCTCCGTCCCCTTCCCCTGCTGAAAAGCTCAGCTCGAAGGAAAAAACTTCTCACCAAATGGAAATACGATTGCCACATTGCCCTTCGCAAAAGAAACAACTTGGCATTTGACCATATGTGGAATTTCCTTAGATGTGGGCTCTGCTGCGAGACAGATTTCTCTTAGGCTTCTGCTGCTTTCTAAATTGAAATAAAAATAATATCAATGGTGGTTTAATTTTCAGCTCTGCAGCCTTTGGGCTTCTCTGATCTATTCCGTGCAAGTTTAACATCTCATAATTAATAAGGTTTTGTAACTTTTAAGTATAATTTTGTGATAAAATGTAACTAGCTATACACTGATACTGTACTTCAAGAATGCCAGGATCCCTGATTAGTCCACATTAGCTGCTGCAGTGATGGCCTGGGGATGGCCTTTCAGCACATCTGACTCTGCTCTGCACAACATAACGATGATTTTATGTGCAGACCCTGTTGGTAGCTGAATCCCAGGGTTTGAGAGACAAGTGTTCGCCTGCTTCTACTAATTCCTGTCATTTCTGTGGATTAATAAAGTGATAGGTGAGGAATGGATCCAGGATACAGCAAGAATACTGGCTTAGGTTTGTGCTGAAGGGGAGTAAGGGTACAATATGAGCAAGGCATCACTGAGAACAGCAAGAGCAGCCCCTGAGGATGTCGAGGGGCAGCAGCAACCCTGGCTCTGCCCTGAGATGGGAGCTCTTGGGTTTGTTTAACTGCATGTGGAAATGCTGGGGTTCCCCTAAATGCTCCACTCCAGTGAGGGTACAATGCCTGTGTGCAGAAATGGCAGCGGGAGAAATTTAGTCCCCAGATTAGTTCTGGATGAGAACTGGAGAGTGAGAAGGAAGAAGCAGCTTCATGCATCCAATTAGGAAATTGTAAGAAAGCTGTCCGTACGATTTTGAAACATAAAGCATTTAAACTGTCCTTCCTGAATGCCTCTGGCTCCCAGGGCAGGCTGGGACATTTGCTCATATATTGAAAGAAGCGCTTGCTGCAGGACTATTGAGTATGTCAAGAACAAGTCGTAAGATATTTCAGTCGCAGAACTGACTACAGCTTATCAGAGAGCAACCCCAGTCAGGTGGACACCAAGCAAGCCACAAAGCAGCCCCAGCTCTGTGGCAATGCAGCCAGCTGCAGCCAGGCTGGTCAGCGTGCAGTTACAAAGGGGTCTCCTGGACCAGCTGCATCGCTTCAGTACATGGAGGAAGAGGGTTCAGTTAAGTGAAAGGATGTCACATACTTAAAGCCCCTTATCCAGCAGTCCTGCAGCAGCTGTTCCTAACCAAAATCCCAAGAGATCAGTGCCAGGTGCACCATCAGCCTGTTGGGCAAGAATATTTTTCCATTCGTTGAGACTTTTAATAAAAAAGAAAAATAAAGATCCTCATATTTTCCCTGAGCATTGAATGGAAACAATTTTTTTCTCTCTTTCCTTTCTTTGATAACAATAAGCAAATTAGCTTTATTGAGAATTTCCTGTTCGCAAGCAGCACTCCAATTTGACAGCCTGATTTAGTGCGTTTCCCTGTTTGCCTCTTGCCCACTGTGGAGCAGGGACCAGGCTTCCCCGTCACCATGCCATGGCTTCATGGGGTGACCCTAGGAAAGTCACTTCACCCCCTTCCAGGATTTCCTCCTCTCCGTGCTGGCAGGGGGGGACTTCAATCCCCCCGGGGCTCTGAGTGCCTGCCACCCCACACTGTCTGACTCAGCACCAAGGTGCTGCAGCCCTCACTGTGCGTCTTAGCCCAGGCTTCCGACCTCCAGAGCTGAGAGTCTAACCACACCAAGGTGGTCTTGAATTTCTCCTTGAGGCAGCTGGAAGTGCGTGTAGTGAAAATCTTCAGTATCGGAAAAGCTAAAACAAAACCAATCCTGTTTTCAATGAAAACTGCTTGGAAATACTATTTATGTGCTATTAAAGCAGTCACAAGAGAGCTTTCCTTTTGCCCCAGCAACGTGCCTCACCCCCAGCGTGGCTTACAGAGGTCACTTACATGGTAATAATCGGCTTTATTCACTATTCCCAAGGAATATTGTCCTCTTTGCAGAAATTGCCAACAAGGTCACAGCTTCCGTTAATTGTGACTGTGTTTATTGTAAGACGGAGGCGACTCCAAATGACTAAGAATGAAAACTCCTCCCAGATCATTCCTGCTGTCAAACACCAGTGACGAACGTTTGCAAAGAAGCAAATGAAAGTGGGTTGTAAAGTGCATCACATTACAAACTTCATAGATACCCTAATGAATAATTTCCCCTGCTGTTCAACTCTGATTCCATTAGCAATTCCTTAATTAATTCTGTCTCCTAGCACAGGAGAGCTTCACTCAGTGTTGTGGAGACAGCAGCTGCTTTGGTAGAGAAGATCAGCTGGACAGATGATCAGCTGGAGGATTATCAGATCTCTTTGGTGCTCTCTTTCTCCTGCTGGTCGTTCCCAAAAGCATAGTTTGCTCCTCCTCCAAGTTTGGGATGAAACCCTGATCTTTTGGTTATCTGTTGTGGCTAACCTTGGCCAGTGATGATTTTAATGACGTACTTTCAGCTTGGTGAAAGCATCTTGCTATGCTTGACATAGCCCTGAGCAGGGAGAAAGTCTTGGAGATGAGAATGGAAATAAGATGTCATTTATTTGAAGGTAGGACTGTGTTTGGCTGTTGTAAATATTCTGCACTGGTAATGTGCTCTCCGGGCCTGGTTTTAATAAAGACTGAAGGTAGGTGAAGGTGTGGTCTCTCTCTGACTTGCGGTGCAAGGAGGAGGCTTTCACTCCCTCAAAACACATTTCAGTGTTCCCAGGATAAGCCAATAATTCAGAGTGTCTGACACCTCACCTTCCTTTTGTCACCAAACTGATATCCTTGATCATGGATGGCTGCAAATAGTCCCCAGCGCACTGATAGTACATGATAAACGCTATGGCTTTTGCCTTCCAAAAGGACGATACTGTGCCTCCGTAATTCCTCTTGGGGTTTTCCAGCTCTGAAGCCTTTGCTGGCTAACCTTGGATATACAAGCTGTCTAGGGAAGTTATTGATTACTCTCGTCTCCACCTCCCTGCCCAGTTAGGCTGATTTATAGGAATTTTGGTAGGAACCACTAAAAACCTGGCAGAGCTCATTAATTTGTGAATCTTTTAAAGACTTCACTCATTGCAGAGACCATCTGTTTGCCTGAGTGTTATTTTTTCAGCTGCTAAATCAGGTTTGCAAGACTCTCACCTTCTCCTCAAACCCACCACTTGATACCGTAATATTTACATTCAGGGCTCAACACTCTTTTTTCCACCGATCTGTGCAGAGCAAATGCAGCTACGCTCAGCTGTGCAAGACTCAATCTTAATCCCACTGAAATAAACAGCAATAATGCCATTAAAACCAGAAGCAACAAGATCAGATTGAATCATATAATTTTTCTTGGCTTTTTATGTTCACTGAGAGACTATTCAGTAACACCTGGAACATTTGCAGAGGGAACTCCCATTAACACTAATTGCAGCTGTGCATGAAAATCTACCATGTATCGATGGGAAAACAGCTTCAGCCTCGGTCCCCCTGTGCTGGGTGACTCCTGCAGAGCCTGCCAGCAAAGAGCCACTTGCGTTTATCAGCAGATGCCGAAAGCTGGGCTCACGCTGTTGTGCTCACCTTCTCTCCATCCTTGTGTAAATGCATTTCACTTGAGCGCTAGGGCAGGCTCATTTTGGTACCTGGTGTGTCAGGAGACATTGCCAGCAACAACTGCAACAGCTCAGAAGCCAATTTTGTCTTTCGGATATAGTTTTTCTATTTCCTCACATAATTTCAATGGCCTTTCATAACTCCTCCCCAGAGAATGCAACTGCTTATAAATTAGATGAGACTAAAATGCCACTGAGATTCAGACTATCCACTCATTTCTTCTTCAAGATAAATCCTCTTCCAAGTCTTTGATCTTCTTATTTTATTTACTGTATATCTGCACGTTTGGATAAAATGTTTTGTCTGCGAGCCAGCAATTATCACTGGTAAGGTTCACATTTCTTGGAGATAGTTGGAATTTCTCCCCCATTTTCTCTTTGAATGTGCAAAATTATTTTCCCTGCCATTGGATTGGTGTCACCTGACATAGTTAATCTTCTAATCTTCTCTCTGGGGTGACATCAGAGGAGATGATGGAGACATTTCCTTTCTTGAATACAAAGCTCAGATTCAATTGTGACTAGTGAAAATCTTGTTAATAAAATTTAAAAAAATACAGATTAATGCAAAATGATGATATAAGTATTTATTTTGGGGGGCTGCTATTACTTTTGTATTTGTTGTTTCCTAGAGGACTGTTTTAGCTGTCAGCAGTATCTTGCCTTTTTTCACTCACTTTCCCTTCACTGGATGCACCCGCATGAGATCCTGTCAGCGCATCAGCTTCTCTTGTGATTGCATTATTACACTCCCCATCCATCAAGTTGAAATGTGAACAGAATGTGTCAGAAAACAATAATGAAATAAAATCCCAATTATTGGGGCTTGCTGGGCGCTTGACTTCTAGTCCGAGCCTCCTTGCTTTCCTCAGGGCAGGCTTCTGCTGATCGCCATGCAGAGGTTCAGGCTTGTCTGACCAGCAGCTCTGGAGTCTCTCCTCTGCCGCATGTGCACGTGGCACAGCATCCCACAGACCCTGGATTTGGTCCGCTGGTCCCACAGGTACGGCTGGGACCACACCGAAGCCCCGCCAGTGACTCAGGAGATGCAGGGCTGGCAGTGGGGTGGGTGGTGGCTGGCCAGCATGGTCCCCTCTTGCTTCTCTGCACTTTATCTGGGTGCAGTTCAAAAGCTGTGGTTAATTTTATCCCTTACACTAGAGGACCGAAAGGCCCGTGCTCTCCCCACCAGCCACAGGGCTTTTCAAGGGGGGAAAACCAGTCTTTGCTAACAAATTCCTAACCATGACTCCCAGGGAAAACGGCGCTAGGAGCAAAAGACTTAAAGCACATGCTGAATTTATCCAGCTCGTCTGTCTGTGCTGGCAGGAATGTTTAGCTTGTCTGAATGTGGGTCGTGCTTCGGAACTGTCCCAGTGCCCGGGGACTGTCCCCGCCTGCAGAACCACGTTTTGGGCTCTTCAGTGCTCTGAGAGAAGGTCACCCACGTCTTGATGCCAACCTGCTTAAATCAGCCTGCAGTTTCTCTTCTAGCCCTATGCCTCCCCTCCCCCTGCCCAGGCTGTGAATCCTCCCATACCCAACAGGCAGAAATCTCTTCACACAGCAGGAAAAAACCCAAGGGAATTTGCATAAATTAGAAGGGAGAAGCGCATTTCAGCCATTCTCTATTTAAACTGCGTGGAAATCACGCTGATGGGAGATATAAATGCCTGCCAAAGTGGGCAGTAAGGCGCTTGCTTCAATCTCACGGAAAATTGCAGATTTAATAATCAGATCGGACTTGGTTAGCTAAAGAAATCATTCTCACTTCTCAAGATTTCCCTCTGCCGGGAGAGAAGAAGGCAGAGGGAAGGAGAACAATTCGTCCGTGCTCCTACAGCAGCAACGAGCTTAGCAAAGCCCTTCCACCAGTAATGTTAGCAGGTGGCCAGTGTCTGGCAGGGCCTGAGATCCCACAGTGAGAAGGGCAGCTCCCTGCTTTTCCTACGAGGTTTGGACGAGACTGGCTTTATCCGTGGCTGAGTGAGAGGTGAGTCAGCAATAGCAAAAGCCCTGGTCCAGCTGGGAGCTTTCAGGTGGATCTGGCTCTTTGCATGGTCAGATGGCTGAGCCCGTCAGGTTGTGGGGAAAATTATGACTCCCCATGGGATTTAAAATCTTAAAGACCAGATTCTCAAAGGCATTTAGGCACCTAGATCAGGACCATAATGGGATGTGTAAACATCTAGGTTAGAAACTAAGTCCCGCTACGTGTCTTACGCATGTAGGTGACAGATAGTATTTGGGCACTGTGTGTACTTGTACCGTTGTAGGTGCCCTGCACCCAGGTTTCCCCACATATGTCCTCTTTCCCCAGGCATATCAGCTCAGCTCCAGGTTCTAGGTATCTCAAAAGCCCTTTGCGCAGCCCAGACTGTGGGTTATCTGCAGGATTTGTGGCATAAAAAGCAAACAAGACATTTATATTTCTTCCTGGAAAGCTCCAGAGAGGGGTATGGCCACTCTAGCAAGTGCTTAAGTATTTCAAGATGCATCAGGGCGATGCAACTGTCTTCAACAGGAGACCAAATGAGTCCAGGCAAACCTTCTTTAGGAAATACTCCAGTGACATCCTTCCACACATTACATTTACCATCCCACTCATGGTATTTGTCATGGATTTTATGCAGAGAACTATCTGTCAGGTAGTAGTATGAAGCAGACAGATTCATGACCAGTTCTCACTGTGTGTTGAGGGATAAACATCCTTCATGTTTCTTGGAAAGCCCAAGTGAGAGCAGTTATTGACAGATATTTAGCACATTTCCCACATTAGTTTAATACCTCCTAAAATCATATGTGCTTTACTTCTCACCTTTTATTGTTTAGTTCAATTTTTGGCTTTTGCATTTTTTGCCATGACAGACACCAGGCTTATTCATAAATTCCCAAAACTTTCTCCTTTCAGACTTAAATTTTCAAGGCTTGGCCTTTCTCCAGGAGCTAGGATGGCTCTTTCCAGGCTGAGAAACAGGGGAAGTTAAAAGAAATGCTCAGCTTTACTCTGGAAAAAAAAAGTCTTATAACCTCTCAAAAATCAACATTATAACTAAAGTATCCAGGGATTAAAGCTAATTTTTTAATTGGAGTAGTCCTCATCAAAGGAAGGTGTTTGTGAGTATCATTGTAAGAATTAGGTCTGTTTTGTTCAACTTTTGACCCCATGGATAACTTCATGCTTTAGTGTTTCACTGAAGAGCTCTCCCAAGGCCAAATCCTAATAATGGCTCTGGCAGACAAGCTCTTGCCAACTTTGCTGTAATAGTTTAAGATGTGTTTGTCCTCCCCCTCAATCTTCTCTGCTGGCTTCTCTGCCCCTCTTCCAGAAGATGTTGACCCCCTGTAGCAGACTTGGCCAAGGACGACGTAATGAGGGTGACTGAGGCATAGGTTTCTTAAAATGCTCTTGAAGACGAGTTAGAGCTAAGACACCAGTCTGTGATTTGGTGTGCCTTCACTGCAGGCAATTGTCCAGCTCTGCTGGAGGGCTCTAACCTTCAGCAGAGGAGCACCAGCACACAGCTGTGAGAGGTAACTTCAAAATCAGCTGCAGCTGTTTGCTCCGTGAAAACAAGTCAGAATGGTGAGCCCTTGATCCTGCAAATACTCACGCATGTGTTTAACTTTATAACTGTGAGTAGTTCCAGGAACTTCAGTGGGGCTTGAAGTTAAATTGGCATGTAAATGCTTGCAGAACTGGGAGCCTGCGATGCACAGGGTCAAGCTAAGAAAGTTTCGATTCACACATGTTGGAGCAATACGTTTCTGCAGTGAAATTGCACTGGAAGAAAAGTCCTCTGGTCTGGTTTAGGCCTTCTTCCCTTCCCAGATGTGTACTGAGATTAAGACCAGACTTCTCCATGTCTCCCTATCTTCCAGAATAGCTAGAGACGACTCCTTGAGTCTGTGGGTGGCAGCAGGATGGAGAGGCTAAGCATGATGCCCTGCACTTCTCCTCCTTGTACAGCCTCTTTGGTGAAGAGCACAGCCTGAGGCTCTGTTTCTCCCCAGAGCTGCCATCCAGGTAAGCCTTACACCAGTGAATATCCCTGTGCTGCTGCATGAGCAGACCTAGAAGCAGCCACCAACAAGGGCTGTCCCTGACAGAATGATGCCAACAGATCTTCATGCTGGCAAACCCCAGTGGCCATGGGACACCCCCAGCCCCACTTGCCCGACCCTGTGCAGGCAACTTGAGGGATGGTTTTGGGAACATGTAACTATCTACTTTTGCAGCTATTTTAGCTTCTTAGTCACTGGCCTGACATCCTAAATTAAATCCATGGCTAGCTATGCTGCTGAGTAACCAGCAGAGTATTAAAAGGCTTCTCTTCAGAGAGAAAGCAGGTAGAGAAAGCAGTGTCAGCCTTTGGGTGCTTAGACTGAAGCATCTAACTAAAACCAGCCCAAATTTTTCAGAGGTGCTGAGCACACTGAGCTCCTAGCATACTTCATGTAAATTAAGCCTTTTTTTCTTCAAGGCATTTTGAAGAAAGGTGTCCCCTGGGGCTCCAATGGCTCATTTCCCCGAGGGGTGAAGAAAGGTGTCCCCGGGGGCTCCAATGGCTCATTTCCCCGAGGGGCTGTGTCTGGCCACAGGCTCAGGAAGCGCTTCCCAGAGCCCCCCATAGAGCCCCCCTTGCCTCCCTCTCCTCCCAGCCCTCACACCAGCTCTGGGTCCGAAACCCTGACATTTGTGAAGGGCTCAGACACTGAAGGTCTGTGTCAGGTAAAGCCCGGGCTGTCCCTGACTGTTCCTGGGAGAAAAAGTGGCAGCAAACCACCCCCCTGGGTGTTGAGGGCACCCGCCAGGTCCCGCATATCTCTCTGCCAAGTCTACCATGGCTTTAACACTGCCAGAGCCTTCGCTTGCACTTCATTAAGGTGCCTAATGAACACACCAGTGTGTGCAGGTACTCTCTATGGACTGGACCCAGTCTGGAAATCTCATACCAAGCAAATCCCACGTAAACATTTCCAAAGATTAAAAAAACAAGTTGTAGGAGCAGCCATGAAATGCTTCACTAAGGCAGCATTAAAGCAGCATATTTTAAGCAAGCAAAAGTCATGAAGTTAAAGAGAAATCTGTGCTCACAAAGATATTATATACCGTGAAACAGCCTTTAGTAACAGTGTCACAAAAACTATCTCTCAGATATTACAGTATAAACAGAAGATCTTTTTTTTTTCTGCCTCCTTAAACAGCTAAACCCTGGCTCCTGCCCCCTCTTCGCAGCCCCTCTGCCAGCTTTGAGTATTTCTACTCAGACTCTTGTTTAACCTGCAGACCAAGAAGGTACAGAGCAAGATGTCAGAGCGTGTCCCCCAGCCCACCACCTCCCCCTTGCAGCTCCCCCGGGAAGCAGGAGTGCCCCGGTGGTGCAGCTCCCACCATCAATGCCACCGCACAGCAATTAGCCCGGTTCTCCAGTGCAGATTTGCAGCTTAGCTCTTAAAAGCTGTTTCATAAATATTCGATGGCCTTTCCGACCGGGTAATGTGCCTCTGTGACATTAAAGAGGAAACTCTGCGAAGGGGAGGGATGACAACAAATTTATCCACCAATAGCACACTCTTTTGGCACAAAAGCACATTCTTATCTTTACATCCCATAATGAGAAGGCAGGGAAGGGACTGTTGCTAAAGCTCTCTGGGTGGGTAGATGTACAGTGTAAGAGAAGGGTGGCTGTAAATTGTTAGATATTTTTTTCCCCCTGCCTTTGCAAGCAGAAGGACCCGTGCTTGTGTTCCTGCTGTGGTTTTCCTAAGCCCCCAGTGAGGAGGACTTCTCGCACGATGTCAGACTGCGAGGGACTGCCTGTGGGTAAGCGCCAGATTTATATTTACCCCGGTGTCCTGCCGACTAGTTCACATTCTCAGATTGCAAAGTCACACGCGAAGCCGCTTGCTTTTGAAGGGAGCCGGAGCCGTGGCAGGCAGAGGAGAAACTCCCTGCAACCACCACAGATCCCTATGTGGTTCCTTACGAGCCCATGGTGGAGGGCTGGCGTGGGTGGTATCGCCTGGATTTCCTCTGAAGGCACAGGGGCTGGACAGGAGGAAGGATTCGGTAATTCAGGCAGATGGTCTGAAGTGTCTGTGTCCAGAGAAATGATGGTATTGACGTGTGTAGTCTCGAGCTCAGGAAGGAGAGTTTCTGGGGATGGGTCCTGCAGGACCAAGCGCACTGTGTACATGTCGTGTTCATGCCTTGATAAACCTTCCCAAACGGTAACGGGCGCAGCAAGGGCAGATAAATGTAATGCGAAGGGTTTATTTGCTGAAAGGAAATAGAATTGTACTTTATTTTCCAAATAAGTGCCTTACATGTTTTGCCTATATCTGGAAAGGGGTCCTGTACTAGCACTTATGGCTGTATATGTCAAACCTTACTGAGCAGGAGAGCACGCCAGCAAGAAGCATGTTTCTCAGCTGTTTTTTTTTTAACTTCTATAGGAATTGTAAGCACTCACTAGACTGTCTGCACGAAAGGAAACTCTTGTCAAAATGCTAGAGTAATTCTCTGCCAAGGCATTGTATTAATAAAGAGATGGACCATTGAAAACATTTTTCTTCTTTTTTCCTTTTGCCATGGCAAGCATTTCTCTTTTCACATCTGTATATATACATATGTACGTACACATACTATGTAGCACTTGTGTTTCACTGGCCTGTGAAGGCTGTGTGTCAGAGATGAGGATCTGAACTAAAAAGTGGGGCTGGAGAAGGAGAAGGATGCCGCAGTGCTTTTTTTTTTTGCCCTCTCTCTGCTTCCATCTTACAAAAACAATCCCAAGTCCCAAAATACGCACTCAAAACCGGAGTGGAAACATATAAATTATGTATATGGTGCAGAGTGAACTGCACCATGCGCAATTCCCTGTGCCGTCACACAGTTGCTATCGTTGTCTAAAGAGAGGAGAGATGAGGATGAATATTTCTTGCTTACCTTCTCAAAGGGCTGATCTGTTAACCAGCAAAGCTTCCCTTCTTCAGGCTTTGATTTTAAGGGCCTGACCTCAGTTTGCTTGTTAAGGACTCTTGAGTTGAGGGTGGGATATTTCAGGGTAACAGTGACAGTATTTAGCCAGCATCTGATATTAATGATGAAACTGATATTGAGCATGTATGGCATGTTGTGTGCAGAAGTTACTGATACCTCAATTACCTTTGCTGCTGAAAGGACCTAGGAGGTTTCCTCCAGAAAAGCGTTCGTAGATGCATGATTTGAGGGAAGGAAGCAGTTTGTAATGGGCAGGAATGAAAAGTAAAGATAAAGTGATGTTTAGAAGCGGACGTGGATCGGAAACGTGCCAGCATACGCAGAGGAAAGGTTTGTTTCTGTGCTCCCCCAATAATCCTCCCACGTCCCCCAGCCGGAGCTGGCCCTGCCTCCAGCCCAGCTCCCTGGCAGCAGGGCTCACCCTGCCTCCTGCCGCTCTGCCCCACAGCAGGCACAAATAGCCAGTCACACCCAAGTGGTCACCCTCCGCACGGACCTTGCGTGATTTTCTGGTTCATGTATGTATAGATGTGTGCGTGCATATATGCATATATAAATACACACAAAACCAGCAGTGGAGATAGAAATGGTGGCACTCCTGCGCAGTTATGAAGCAATTTTAGTGAACCAGTTGCTGACATCTTGCTTTTCACAGCAAGGTATTTTGAAATGAAATAATTCTCTTTGGGGTTATTGCACTTTTACTAGCAAGTTCAGAGCTTAAAAGTTTAGCAGTAAAAAAAGGGTTGCAAAAAATCAGCATCAAACTTTCTAAAATAATGATTAGTGTCCACCAGTGCAGAAATACCACTTTGCTGAATCCAATGAGCATAGTAAGGCTAGCGTTGTACTTTTAAAATCCTTGGTTTTGAATGCAACCAGATAATATAGCTGCAAAAAGTTGTTGCAGTGACAGATATCATTAGCACCGCAATGTGGCTAGAATCCAGAGCCCTGCTTATAACACAAACCGTACAGACGTATGCATGCATCCGTGTATACACATGCACACAGCTGTAAATAAGTTTAGCCAAAGCACAATATTAGTGTCAAGTGTATGTATTGCTTCACCAACCTCTTTGCAAAGGGTATGCCGCATGAACGACCTGGAGAACTGCAGTTTGTAGTTACAGTAAATCAATGCCAGAATTTTTAGACTGCTTTCAGCCTACACAAGAATGTAGCAAGAACAGCTGCATAATTGTTCCCTCGGACAAGCAACTCAGAGGGAACTGCTGAATACAGCCTTTGAATTAAATACCTGATATGAATGGATCGATATACCAATAATTTTTCAACGAGAAGCTTTATTCAGTAAGAGTATCCTACTTCTATGCTGGAAATGGTTATGCAATTTTTCAGGATGAAGGCGTTGAGTGTTTTTAAACCTCTGTTTTATGTTCAATTCCAGCGTGGCTGCACCCTTTCGCTGATGTGGAATGGAAAATCAAACATGTGATGCAAACAAAGTTTTATTTTATTGTTTGAATGTAGCACAGAAGACATAAAAAAGGATCCTAGATGTCAGATTGCAGATTAAATGTAAGCAGGTGTGCAGTCATTTTGGACTGAATTCATACCAAAAAAGGCACTTGAAAGCATCACTATCAAAATGATCTATTAGTGAACAGAATTCTAAAATCTACACTATTAATTTCCCATTGTAACACAGGGAGATAAAGAAGAAAGAAAGATCAGTCACTTCAGGACAATGCACTCCTATTTCTTTCTCATCAGCAATTATTGACATACTGATGCTATCCATTAGTGCCAGCTACATCGATTTACTGTCATTCCTACATGCAGATAAAAGAAAAGCACATCAATTATTTAAGTGCTTCCTCTTGTGTGTATTATTTTTCTCTTGTAAGGAGACAGTTCAGTCTCCATACGACTGAACAGCTTTTCACGCACCCAGCATTTTGATTAGGAATATATGAGTCATGGTGGTTCTGGTTCCTAACACAATCCTTTTGACTTCAGAAAAAACCTCTGAAGTCACGCAAAGGTTCTTAAAGTGCCTCTTTCCTTATTTTCTTATTTCTTATTTCAGCCACAGACTGACTTTGAATGGCACGGGTAACTTCTTGTGGATAACATCACTGTTGCAGTAATACAAGGTATTCAGCCGTAATAGATGAAGATTATATTGCTGAAGAGGGAGTAGCTGTGAGCTGGGAGTCTCATATGTGCATACTTTCTCTGTTATTTACTAAAACAGGACTAAGAAGGGAAGAAACAGAATTGATTTAGCTTGTTCTGCAGCAGCTGGCATGCGAATCTAACTGAATGTCCTTAAAATTCCTCCCAAACTTTTATTGGCCTCGTTTCAGTAGAGGAGGAAACAAGACCTTTTATCTGAAGTATGTTCCTGACTCTTCAGCTAAATACTTCCTTTCAAAGCTAAAATTACACATTTCAAACATGTCTTTAAGACAGACTGGAGCCAATTTGCTAAAATTGGTGTTTTCAGAATCGGGATATCCCAGAAACCTACAGGAATTTAGATTTCCTGAAATTCAGCACATATTCTGCACTGTCATGGGGAGTCCATTTAGCTCAGCCAGAGAGGCTGCTAGTGAGCGAGACCTCCAACTCCCATGCTGGGCTGTCTCTAAAGAGCCGCTGGGAATAAAATACGGCACAAATATATTTCTGTAACAAAAAATCATTAGAAATGACTCAGCACATGCACGAGCAGTACTCCCGTCAAATAAAATTGCCCCACTTTCACGTACTCACATTAGAATAGGACTATGCTTTAAATTAATCTTTCATCAGATTTGGTAAAAAATGTCTAGATTCTTGCAGATAACTGTGTCCCCCTTAGGGCTGGATCACCAGTTCTGCTTTGCAGTCTAAACCTTAGATAAAAGGTCTTGACTCAGACACTCATGTTGCCATGTGAGTGGTCCCACTGAATACTACTGTTTGCAGGGTGAGACCCTAAGTAAAAGGCAACACACTGAAATCACCTTGCAGAATTGCTGTACAGACTGCGTTTAGTGCTCTGGGAAAAGCAGGGAAGTGGCAAGGTTTTTTCAGCATATCAACCCAGCTACCTGCTGCAGGTTAGAAAGGTAATGGCATGTCTTAAGCATCTCAAGACAGTGGTCTGCAGGATGAACGACAGCTCCTGACCCCACTAAAACCGCCAGCGCTGGCTTGCATGCTCGGAGCTCCCCGGGAGCATCCACCGGCCAGGGCGCTGGGGCTCCAGGCCTGCAGAGCTAGCTGTGCACATTGAGGATTGAGGCACGAGCAATCTTGCAGTCAGTACTCTTAGAGACAAAAAAAACCATATAAAGCTTTCAGCTTTGGGAAAGAATGGGGTGAAGCCCGAATGAAGGGTGACTGTGAACAACTACCGCTACAGAAGACTGTCACTGAAGCTGTGCAGCCTTGCTCAGGTCACTGGAGTTAGGTGCCACTGCAGAATGCCTGAAGCCTGTCTAGGGATTTAATCTGAAGGTCTACGAGTCCAGCCTTGCTCTTGGCTAACTTGCTACATGCCGTGGCCAAGTTGTTTAAAGATGCTCTGCAGCTGCAATGGACATGGCTGAGTCAAACATCTTAAAGAGGGAAGGTAAAAATGTCTGACGGTCAGTATAAATCCTCAGAAAGAAGCATTTCCAAATGCCAGCATTTACACCATTTAGTGGGTGTCTTTTGCTTCAGCCACTAATTGATCCAGGCTCACTGGGGAAGACATCATCTCTCTGCACACAACTTTCCATAGGAGAGCATCCTATCCATGAAGCAGTTTCATCTGGTTTGGTCGAAATCCCATGGAATTTCCTGCAGCCCACGTGGCTCCCTCCTGCTCTCCCCTCTTTTCCCAAGAGCTCTCTGCCATGCTCACCCGGGCCGGCAGCCTGTCCTCTGCCTGCTTGGGCGTGGGGGAAGCCCTGTCCCAGGGAGGGATGGGGAGGAAATCCCCACCGACTCCTGCCCTCTGTCTCCAGGCTCTCTGGCTGCTCCAGATCCATATAGAATCACAGAATCATAGAATCATTTAGGTTGGAGAAGACCTTTAAGATCATCGAGTCCAACCATAAACCTAACATTGCCAAGTCCACCACTAAACCATGTCCCTAAGCGCCAGACTCAACCACTTCCCTGGGCAGCCTGTTCCAATGCTTGACAACCCTTTTAGTGAAGAAATTTTTCCCACCTGGCTACAACCTCCTTTCAGGTAGTTGTAGAGAACGCTAAGGTCTCCCCTGAGCCTCCTTTTCTCCAGGCTAAACAACCCCAGTTCTCCCTCAGCTTCCTGATAAGACTTGTTCTCTAGACTCTTCACCAGCTTCATTGCTCTTCTCTGGATGCACTCCAGCACCTCAATGTCTTTCTTGTAGTGAGGGGCCTAAAACTGGACACAGTATTCGAGGTGCGGCCTCACCACTGCCGAGTACAGGGGAACGATCACCATCACAGTAGTATTAAGCACTGACAGCTAATTTTTGCAAAGCGATGAGAACCTGGAACGCTCTGTATTATTTAACAGGGTTTGTAACTGATGAACAACCTCACAGAAACTCTGATTTTGGTGTATGTACCCCTTTGCAAACTCATTTCCTTTTGCATTTGGGAAGTCAGGTCAGAAGATGAACGTTAACTATTAGAGCCAGTCACAAATTTTCCAGTAGTGTTCTTCCATCACAAAATGCAACATTTTATTGACAATTTCAATACGTTAATATATTTCCCAAGTATTGAAAATTGAAATTGAGTGGGAAGTAAGACAAAAATTTTTGGAATGCTTGAGTAAAATAAAACTAAATATAATATCTGGGTTCCTTGGCCCAGTTTGATGCAAATGAAACTGAAAGCCCAGAATTTTCTTGGCAGCTGGGAATTCTCCTGCCGACCCACTCTGTTGCTCCCCCTGGAAATGCTGTGGGTCCACGATCTGTCTGAGCAGTGCCTCAAACAGTGGAGTCTGTGCGTTGAGGGGCAAACACCAACGATAATGAAGCAATCATTATTTTCTAAGGTTTTAAAGAGTTTTTGGAACATGAGGATCAGGCAAACACGCAAGGAAAAATGAGTAACTCTGGTGCCCCAGGAATCCATGTTTTGCAAGAAAAACCCCAGAAGCAGATTTATGGTGACACGCAAGCCCTGCTGAGACACAGGGGTGGGAGCCTGCCAGACGCACTTGGAAAGCCCTCTCTGCCCGTAAGGCATGTCAAGGCAGCCCCATGATCTAAAATATTCAGCCAACGGTCCGTAAAGAGTTAAAATCGCCTGCGTGCAGCCTCACCTGCTTCACAGGCTGGTGAGGGCTGAGCCTTGGTTAAATGGCTCCCTGCTGCGGAGGGACTGCCAGGTTCAAACAGGGCTTTCAAAGCAACGAGGCTGGAGTGGCCCAAGTGTGGTCTCTTCACATCCACCGTCTCAGATCTTTTGTTGGGGATAAAAGTGCTTTTCCATTTGGGAGAAATCTGAGGCCTCCCAGATCCATGTAGCAGTTGCTGCAGTGCTGGGAAAGGAAGAGAGACAGAGAGCTGGGAGCAGCTCCCTGTTTGTACTTGCGTAAAACGCCACAGACGGCAAAGCTGGCTCTTTGTCATCAAAAGCAAAAAGGAAAGAAGCTGCTTTCTGTTGCAGCCAGGCTTGTTCTCAACAGGGGTTTAGCCCAGCTTGGCTGTAGCGTGGCTGTATGTAGCTGTGTAGTACAAGCCCCATCCACTACTCATAAAGTTAATTCCTAAAACTAGATTCAAAGTTTGCAACCTCTGGAAATAGGAAAAAGGCAGCATGGGAGCAGCGGGACACAGGCATCCTGTCCCTGAGGCTTGGTGGTAGTTAGGTGGGAGATGACTGTGTTTCGGGAGTGTCCTGAGCGAAGGTACAGGGTTAGCCTGCATCTTCAGCCGCTGCATTTAAAATGTAGCAGGTGAGGTGTCCTTCTGTGGACTAGGCTAAATATTTGGCTGGCAGGCTGGCAGGGGCTGCGCCTGCTCACTGCGTTTCCAACGCAAAATGTGAGTATGTGTGCTATGCACACATACTATGGGGCTCCAAGCGGGGGTATTTGAGCTAGCTAGCAGAGACATTAACACCCATTTTCAGAAGTCTAAGTTTGCAGAAATGTACTGAAATCATATCTGGGAGTATAAAAGAGGATTTATTTTCTTTTTTTCCCTTTTTTCCTTTTTTTTTTTTTTTTTTGAGGGGGAGTGCTGAGGAAGGAGAGGTCTTTCAGGCAGTCCTTAGAGACAGTTGAAGTTAGCATGAAAGTTGCAGCTGGGATGCTGGTTACGGATCTAGTTAAGGAAATACAGAAGATGCTACATAGTTCCCAAGTGCTCCTCCTCCTCATCCCCCCGCTGGCAGGAGAATTTTGCTTATCTGTAGAAATACTTGGAATCTGTAGTTTGTCCCAGGGTCTGTGAGCAAGAGCGCTTGCACAGGCTGTACAGCACATTTCTGAACAGTCTTATTCCATGATGTTTACAGTAACTTAAGGCATGCAAAAAACAACTGATGTGTTTTCTCTCCTCCTCTCCTCCATGCCTCACAATATCTGCAGCATTTCCAGCATAGTCTGTGTTAAGCCATCGGCATTTAGAAACCATAATTGCATTTAACGTTTGCTTCTCGCTGTCTGGAGCCCTCTCTTGCTACAGACCTGTTTCACAGGCAGTAATTTAGAGGGTCGGGCACCCACTAAATGTCCAGTTTGCCCTCCCACCAACCTGGTGAGTGCCCAGTCTCTCATCTACGTATTCAGTTGCTTCTCTGTCCCTGTCATTTCTTTCCTTACTGTCTGTGACCAGCTCCGTCACCACGCACTAATGGTTTCCACAATTAAATTGGTAGCATTCAGGAGTCCCTTAGATCTCAAACCTCCTCTAAAACTCACCTAAAAGACTGGCAAGACCCCCCAAATGCTTTCTTCCTTGTGGGAAAGAAACTCTGGGGCAGAGGAATGGGCTCCTGACAAACGCCAAGCACAGGGCATGGACCTGTTGATAATGCCTAGGATCAGTTCCCCGAAGGAGTCCTGGGTTTCACGGAGCAGCTGAAGTCACTGTTGGGTCAGTGGGGCACGTGGGGACTGGTCAGAGCTGCTCTTTGGTTCTGCACACAGGCTGTCAATCACAGAAATTGCTTTTGGAGGAAAAGCCTGTCTCTGCAAGCCCTCGCTCAAAGGACTCCAAACTGGCCTCAGTAAATTGGCTGTGGCTCTTGAGGAGTCACAACAAATTCCAACAAGATTTAGGAAAGTACAATGCTGTCCCCATCACAGATAACAGGCAGCATTTCAGAGAGGTGCCAATGGCTGGTTCATCTCAGACAGCTCCTCCCAACCGCCTGGGCAGGAACCCCCCAGTGCCGCATCACCGCTCTCAGCACTGTTTGCATGGCTCATGTTTCCATCGCTTCAGTGCTTCTTGAGAGAGCAAAGGCTTTCACCCACACCAGCTAGTGTGAGGGCATGAAATGAGGAGTTTAGAGAGATGTTTGAAAGGTTTAGGTCCAAAATCCCCTCATAAATCCATAGACACTACTTGCCAAACTTGGGATTTCATGTAGTTCTCACCTATTTTGCAGATAATCATATTTACTTGCTGCCCGCACAGCACTCCTTTGTGATGTGCTCTTTGTGAAGCTACAGGATATGCTCTGGCTTTGCTAGTACCCCTCAATCACACAGCGCACCCAAGACACTTCCCAGTAACTAATAAAACTACCGTGAAAATGGTAAAATCCTTACTGCCGCAACCAGCAGTGGGAGAGGAGCCCCAGGGCTGTTGGCTGGGGCATATTTGTGTGAGTAGCAACTCTCCCAGTTCACTCAGATGGGCATGGTCGTTCCTGCGTCTCCCCAAAAAGCTCTGATGAGAGAATGACCCTGCACTTCCCCAGCTCCATGTGTTGCAAAAACGTGTCAAACCCCAGCAGGCAGCCAGCTACCCAGGCAAGGGGTCTCCAGCCTGAAGCCAGGGTTGGGTGAAAACTTCTTTAGCTAGACAACTTGCCTGAAGAGGCCTTGCTGACACAACGAAGGAGTAAAAGCACACAAAAAAGACCCGTGTAGAACATCTGAACACCTAAGTGTTTTCCACAGGTACTCAAAAATCTACAAAGGTGACAGCAAGCTGAGGGTCGCAGGTTGTGCTTGATCATATCGCAGGAATTAAGAAGGACCTAGCTTCAGGTTAAACTTAAAATTTGTGCACCTCGTGCTTTCTGGGGGAATCAGGCTTTAGGAGCCTGATCCAGAGTCCTTGGAGCCAAGAAGAGCCTTCCCATTCACTCCAGTCAATTTGGATCATGACTCTCTTAAAATCTCAGAAATACCTTTATCTACCTGACCCATAGGTACAGACTGTGGCTGGGTCAGCTCGGTTCTTCTTAAGACAGAGAGCCTGAGCCCTGTGCTGTGCGACTGGTGAGGTTTGCTGGGTGAGACCTCACCAGCAAGCACTCTCTTGGTGTGTGGGAAGCACCGTGCATTAGTCATTCTTTGTCCCAGCATGATTGCTCAGAGAAACGTATTTATATTATTTGCACCTAATTAAAACTCA
Source organism: Aptenodytes forsteri (assembly GCF_000699145.1). Taxonomy (NCBI): domain Eukaryota; kingdom Metazoa; phylum Chordata; class Aves; order Sphenisciformes; family Spheniscidae; genus Aptenodytes; species Aptenodytes forsteri. The sequence continues at coordinate 14,735,106 of NW_008795405.1, forward strand.
GTGAATGTTTCGTATTTCCCCTACTGAAACATTGGTTAGATATGACTTAGCAGTAAGTCACAGCCATGTGTGTGGTATTATTCAGAGTTTATATATGAGGGACTGAGGCACAGCAAGATTAAGCCAAGACCAGTTCCCACTGATACAGGTGTCTAATCCAAGATGCAGAGGAGCTCTTCTTCCAGAGCACCCAGCGCAGCACTGTATTTCATATGTTCAAGCTTCATTTGCAGCTGTGAGTGTTGGGCATGTCTGTAAATCACATCCACAGTCTCTGGTCCGGCACAAGGAGATGAGGAACGCGCCGTCAGTGACCATTTGTGAAAAGCCTGGTTTCCACAAGCTCCTCTGTGGAGCAACTCTTCTCCCTTTGAGAGCTGCTCTGCAGCTGAGGCACAGATGCAATGCAGTTCCCAGCAACACTTTTCAAGCTGACTGAGCCTGAAATCATCCTTCATCTTCCTGTAATTGAATTCTTTACTGTGTTCAATATCTCCAACAGGTGAAGCTGTGATGTTATGATAAACAGCTGATTGGAAACATATGTCATAAAATACAAAATACTCTGACACCTCATAACTAGATCTCTAGTAATAAGTGTATTTGTTGCAATAATAACTTCATACTTTACCAATTGTTTGCAGATACTCTACAGTGTCGATAGCCTCACACACAAGCACCTCTGATACAGGCAGCTTGTCCCCGGGGCACTAAATCTGTCATTTTCTACAGCTCTTCTACCCCAGATCAGGGGCTGCTGGGTTCATCCTGTTGCTACAACAGTCAGCTGGCCTTCTCACACCCATCTGACTTAGGCACAAGATTGCAGTCCGTTTGTGCTGCAGGCATATGGGCCGCATGTGGAAAGGATTTTGAGAAGGGAACTACTATTTCCTGCATCTATCATAAATTCCAAATGGTATATTCAGGCATAACTGTTTGAAAACAGACAGTACATTGATGAAATTTCCCTGGGAAATTTCACCTTAACTGTTTGATTCGTCTTAGTTCTTCCAACTCTTTGATGTTCATCATGAGCCTCATAAGATTTCTTTTTTTTTTTTCCTTCCTGAAGCCAGGTTTCTTGGGTCATGAGTTTTTGGGGGTTGTCAAGATGTCTACGCACTGTCTGTTTTCACCCAGTCAGCAACATATGGGGAGTCTTATGCCACTGGAGAGTCAGAATTTTTTTTCAAAGATGTTTTGGTCAGGTATTTAAACATCTAAGGCATAGGGAGAAGATCATGTGGGAAAGTGCAAGAGAACGTGCAGTGTCTGGAACAGATATGGCAGGCTGAGGCACACAGTGCTCACACGTGTAGGATGGAGAATAATATTTCTCTAACAAAAACTGTCTTTTTAAACACCAACCACATTTTTGCGTGTTTTCATTTTGAGTCATTTAATGAAAAAATTGGAAAACTCCAGGGAAAGCATTCAATCTGCTCACAGTTTTTCACAGGAGGAGTGTTTGTTTTCTCAGCAAACTCCTCTCCTACAATTATCTGGTTTCTTCAGATCTTTGGGGAGCCTCCCCACACATAAAGTAGCTGAAGAGTCTTTTTGCTGTCCGTTACTACTCCCTGCCTACTCTGATGTCCTATAAAGCGGGGGGAGTAAGAAGACAGCTCTTTACTCTTCTCCCACTACACTGGAAGGAGACTACCACTGAAAAGTGACCGGATGACACATTTTTGTTGCGGCATGATGAGTCTCCCCTCCCTACTGTAGGAGCCTCACTGCTCAGATCAATCAAAACATAACCAACACCAGCGAGGCTTCAGCACTGTTTTGGGCTCTGGGGATGCAGAAGGACCATCAGACCCTGAGCGTGAGCATCTCCCTGCTTCATGCTGCCATCAGGATCCCAGCAGGACAGAGCCAGTTCCTGGAGCAGCACGTGTGCTCCCGTGCCACATCCCTCGCTCCCAAGGTCAGGTGTCACTGCAGGGGAGAAGAGGCAGAGGAGCACCCCAAGGTGCACAAGAAGACTCACTGCTCCATGGCTGTGAGACACAATGGTAGCCAGGAGCTGAACGTCTCCATTTTGTCCAAGGGGGAGATACAGGCTTAGAAAATACTCAGTTTTCCTAAATCGCTTTTACTTTCTCCTGCAGAAATGTGCCTCAAAGTTGAGTGCACGTTTAGCATTTGCTTCCTTTTCCTAATGAAGTTCAGCAGCTGGGTTATCCTAGATAATGGTGCCAAATCTTTAAAGATTTCCTTGTTCTGAGGCGATTGCTCAATTGACAATCTGCCTCGTTAATTAAGCTCCCTTCAGGGAGAGAGGAGAGCTGGAGGCAACTGGACAATTTAATGAGTTGATGGGAAGGGCAAGGCAAGGCTGTAGTGTGAGTCCATCCCAGCACGGCCCCGAGCACACCTGAACAGCTGTGTCTTTGCCACTTGGAGCGCCTGCGTTCTCTGGAATGAACTCGAACTGAGTTGTTTGGAGTGAGAAGCCAGCACAGGGAGATCAGATTTACTTTCCACTACTTGATGGACTGCCTTGCTGCAGGCCAGCCTGTTTACAAGTTGGCTGCCTGGAGAACGCTGAGGAGCGAATGCAGCTGGGCAGGCGCCCTCTGGTACAGCTTCTCCAGGCTTGGCCTTGTTCTTCCATGCCAAATCAGTCATTACTTGCAATGAGTCCCAGACCTCTCCTCTCAGCAGTTAATAGCATCTGACGAGCCCACGGAGATCCTTACGTGCTCAGATTTCTGTGTGTTGATGAGGTATCAGACATCTACAAAAGGTGTGAAAAATCAGCAAGAAGGCTAATTCTTCACTGAGCGTGGTCTATGGTCAGGGAGAGCCCTAGGTTTCTGCCTGGAGCTGGAGGTTAGCTTTAGTTCAGAAAAAGGTTATTAGATCCTTGTTTCTGCTTCCGTTATTTCCCAAAAGCCACTTAGCAGAACTGAATTATCTTCCTTGTCTAAATTCTCTGACTACTGATGATGCTTGGCTGCCTTCTCTGTAGTTTCAAGGCCTTATGCTAAATTTAGACAAGGAGGAGAGATTTCTCATCTGGAGCTTCATTTTGTGGGTTACCCATTGACTGCTGTGGGCACAATGTGATCTAAAAATCCCATTTACTGCACAGCCAAGTGGGTTTGGGCTAGGAAGACTGATTTCTTCTTGCTACCTACTGAAGCTCCACATGCCCTTCCTGTGAAGGGCACATGCCCTGTGCCCTGAAGGACGCTGCTGCAGGTTTCCAAACACTTAGGACCACCCCTTCCTTTCTTATATATTAGCTTAGGCAAATACTTCTTAAAAATTGTCTCTCTTCAACTGCACATGTGGTTCTCAAGAGATCCTAAATAAGTGGTGTCTCTGCCACAGGGCGGTGCTCCCTGGAGACACCCAGTCTGAGACCTCTCTGGCCCTTCCTTGGTTCTTCCAGTCCTGCCCATCTGCTGCTTCCTTCCTTGCTCTGCCCAGCAGCAAGTCCTGGGAAAATACCTTGATTTTATCCAGTGATGGAATAGGAAGCGTCAAAATACCAATCATAAGAATTTATGGGAGTTTTTTGCATCTGAATACTCATGAAGTAGAAATGTAAAAGTCATTTTCTGCTTGGAGTGAAGATCAGGAGAAATTTCTTTGTGCTTATTAGAGGAAAGCATCTTCTACTATTTTCACATCTTTAATAAAGGCGAGTTTCTCCAATTGTTATGCAATAAAGGTGGAATTCTACTAAGTATCCGATGATGACCCAAAGCACAATAGTGAAATATGAGCCACTTGCTCATGTCACTGAAATCTCAGAAGGGAATTACAGCCTTTAGCAGGGTCCATTTGAGGTATACTACTTAAGGTAATAGGGCTGGACAATCTCATTAGGATTTATTTCCACCCCGTGTAAACATGGGTTCAAAAGTACAGCTGGAGCTGTATTGGCTTTATCTTTGGCTTACAGAAGAGATTGGAAAAAGAAGTAAACAGAAAACGCAATCAATCGCTCAATCTGCTGGGCCAGGAGGCTGCAGTATATAGTGAACACAGACTTGTGCCCAGCGGGCCTGGAGGCTGAGGAAATCAGAAGAAACTTTTGTCCTTATTACATTGCATAGGCACTTTTTTTTTCCTCACACTGAATTTAAGACATATTGCATCACTCCGGGAGGGAGGAGGCGACACAAAACATTACCTCTGCTCTTCCCTAGTGGTAGTTCATCATGCTCACTGGACTTGTTCCAGACCTGAATTTGTCCATACTCCTTTGGGAAATGCATGGTTTAGGAAAAATACGTTTTCAAACATTTTGTGTGTTGCAGATTCCCTAAGTAGTCTGAGATGTTTACAAAGCTTCCAATGCGTCGGGCTTGTCCTCCCCCACATATTGATACGTGGCGACAGTAGTCCTTCTATCACGCTCTAAGTGTTTATTCTTGCTTCTGTTGAAGTCATCCAGATTGTGGGTTATTTGGAAGCATTTATTTTCTCTGCTTCTTCAGTATAAAAGAAGCAGAGGATCTTTCCACCCGGCAGAGGAGAATTTGCTAGATAGCAAACACAGAAGCCCACTAAATTTGCTGCAGTGCCTTTCTGGTAAGTGGGAATATATACACTCAGATGCTTCAAATGCTAGAGAGAGGCTGCACCTACCAGAAGAGACTCGTGGTGACCACGGCCTGAAGCCCAGGAGCTTTTGGGATCAGACACCCTGTAATCCACAGGCCAAGCTCAGGCTGCCGCATGGTCCAGCTCCTCTTACAGCAGGCAGCAGGGGGGCCATCCTAAGGCTCACCCTCGCGGGAGGGTGGACTGAGGGGCTGCACGGCCAGCACCAAGGGGGGCTTCAGCGGGCAGATGATGCGAACAGCAGAGGACATGACCTCAAGCACGTCCTTGGTGTTGCTTCCACATGGCAACATATCTGAGCCCTTCAGTCTGTGAATGGATTTTCTTGTTTGGGCAAGACCCATTGCACTCTCACCCTTCTCAGATTTGGACCATCTTTTGTGGTTTACCAAAACCCAGGGTAAGTGAGTACATCCAGAGGCCCCTGGAGATACCAAGGCAGGGAAATGCATTTGGCCCCCTCCCACACTTTCTGTGAGAGGCTTGGCTGGGAAGTAGATCCAGCATCGCTATTCTCTAAGTATAATTTCCTTGGCACTTGTTTGATGCATAAAAATGTACAATCAACACTGCCATGTAGGACAGGACTAAGATCTGCATGTTCGGAAGAAAACTAAGGGATTGAATAGAAAGAAAAATGGAGTCGGCAGTTCTAAGGACCCATCACCATAGTATCAAACCACTATTTACAAAACTTCTTTGTGAAGAAGTTTCCACATGCTCTTTCCTTCAGTTTCAGTTAAACTCAACATAGTCACTGCTCTGGATTTAAACTCTGCTCTGAAAGGCCTGTAATCTAAACATGGAAACATTTAAGTCATGCGCTAAAACAAGAAAATGAAGCTGCACGGTGTGATCCAGTGCTGTGTGAGGACCCCCGGGCTGCTCCTGGTGGAGCTGCAACGGCCCCATTGCATAGAGCAACACCCAGGGAAAATCCTCTTGCAAGCCCCAGAGCTGCCATCCTGGAGGAAACCCTCATGCAAGCCCCAGAGATGCCATGCTGGGGAGGGAAATTGTCATGCAAGCTCCAGAGCTGCCGTCCTTAGGGGGGAACCCTCATGCAAGGCCCAGGGCTGCCATCCTGGGGGGGAAACCCTCCTGCAAGCCCCAGAGCTGCCATCCCGGGAGCCCAAGGCTGTGCCAAAGCTAACAAGAGCTGCCCGGGCAGCCTGGTGAGCCAGGACAAAACATGGCCCCTCTGCGTCTCTGCAGCTGCGTTTCCAGTGCTGCCTGGCGCATCCGTCCACTGTCCTTTCTCGTATGATGTAGGTGTGCTCCGGCCTGAAAGCAGCAGAATAAAGCCCCATCTGTTTTCGGTGGCTGAGTTGTGTGAAATACAGTTCAGACTCTGGCACAAAGGGGGAAAAAAATTAATTGGGTATTCAAACTTCATTCTGTTTTAATCTGGAATTATTAAGGACATTTATATTTTTAAACACAATGTTTAACCTGACAGCGTCCCATTAAAATGCTTTATATAAGCTCATTAGGAGCTTCTGTGCAGTATCATATTTATTGCAATTAGCAAATATTAGTGGCTCAGCCAAACTGCAAGATATTTTTTCTGTCCTGCTCCTCTTTTGTTCCTCCATCTCCTGCCTGTCATAACCTAAGCATAGCCTAGATTAGATCCTTTCACACATCAGCCTTTCTGTCTGACAAGTCCTAAAGAAGGAGAAATAAAAAAAGGAAAAGGAATAGAAAATAAACCATTAGGCCCCTCTGAGAAATCAAGAGAGGCTCTTAGATTAAGTCCCTCACCAGTGTCAAGGCTAGCAGCAGTGCCAGTGGCATTAGTGGCACTAAGTCACTTAATTCCGATATGATTCAGAATCATTTGTAGCTATCGGCTTATTCAGAGTAAATCCTCTTCCTCCCAGGTCTTTTGTTTGCCATCTCTTGACAAGCTACGATGCATATAAATGAACTTGTAAGATACGTGAAGGAGGGATATATTTTCATTTGTGCTGAAGTTTCATGCCTGCAAATGCTACTGTAGAAATACTAGTCATGAATAGTATTAATAGTTAATGAATCCAATCCTTATTTTAGTTTTGTTTCGGGTTTTTTGAGCCCTTACTCAGATATAAAATATATGAAATGAAATGGAGGTTTTCCTGAATAAGGACAGAGGCCCATTTTTAGAGATGCTTAGACCTTGCTCCAGCCAGTGGCAAAGGGTGGCCCAGCTGGCCCGTGTCCCAACCTGGATCTCACGGGATGGCTGGAATTTAGCCTCTGAGGTCTTTCACAGTTCGTGAGTGAATCACAGGCTGCTAAGCCACTTAGGCCCACAGAGAGCTCGGGTTCCCGGGAAGGAGCAAAGGTTTGGGTACCTGAGTCTCAAATCCTATCGTGAGCGCGGGGGCTCCAATCTAAGTGCCAGCTCAGACCTTTCAGCCCAACTTGCCGCTTCTGTGTGTACCCACAAATGCCTGAGTCCTGACATTGCTGAGAAGATAAGCACTGGTGCTTATCCTACAGCTTCTTGAGAGGATTCAAATCCTCTATCAGAGGGCATCCTAACTAAGTGGGCAGGGATGCTGTGACCAGCCGGTGTGGAGAAGCATTTAGAAAGCTGTGCAGAAATCAGTCTTAGACCCTCCACAGCGGACCTCGACCTTTTCTCTAGCGGTGCCGTGTGGCTGCGCGGGGGAAGGACTGCTGGTCCTCTGCCAGGCTCCAGCCCTACTTGGTTTGTTTGCAGTGCTTGACATTAACGCTCCTTCCGCCCTGCATGCTAGCCTGCACTGCCTGTGTTTGATGATAGCTGGAAAAAAGTCTGACTTTTACGAGGCTGTTAGAGTTTTTTTTCTTTTTCTGGAAAGGGAGGAAATAAAGGTGCCCATGAAGCTCACTTATTCGCTTAACAATTCTATAAAAATGCATCCAATCATTATCTTCTTTATTTGTAAAGGACCTACTGCAAAAGTGCCAGGTACACGGAGCAGCAATCAGAAAAAATATTTTTCGTTTACTGTAAACATCAGAACTATCACATAAGGCTCAGTGATCAGAGTTAGAAGAGTTCATTTTGGGGACTTAAGAAATGAAGGTCCATGTTTAAAGGAGACCCATTCTGCAGCTATTAATAATCTAGATTTAAGGGCCCAATTCACAGACGTTTTCTAGTGCCTTTCTTTTCTATTGCTTGGGTCTCTGTTTCTTTTCCCAGCTGCTGCCCTTTCCTCCTAATGCTCTCCAGTGGGACAGCCTGCTACTCATACACTTGGAAATCAATCCCAGAGTGTCTCTTGCAGGAGACATACTCCAAGTGCTCATCACTGAACAAGCACAAACCCCCGAAGGCCATTGAATAGTGCTATGTGTCATTGCTACAGGCAGAAATTATCATTTGCAAGATGCCTTGAGGTAGTTCGCAGTCCCGTCTGGAAACATTCACCCTGAGTCTGTCTCATTGCTCATTCAAATCTTTTCATTGATTTCAGGGTGCTCAGCTTGGACTTACTGTTAGGACTAAACTTAGGTTCCTAAAATCTCAAGATCTCATCTGTTATTTTTATTTTAAATTCTTTGATTCAAACATGCATCAACTGACAAGTGTATCTTTGTCCTGTTGTGTCTTGCACAAACGTAATCTTTATGGCATGTACTGGCTGAACTGAAAAACAGCATTGATACCCACTTCCACCGCCTTTCCAGGAATGGGTTTAGGACACAGTCTAGAGATTAGTGCCTTGGCTGATAGTAAGGAGCATTAAGAGTGGGACCAAGATAGGGTCAGATTACATAAAAAGAGAAACACTAGCTGCAAAATCCACTGCTACGCAGAAGAGAGCAGAATATCTCATGGATGAATTTATCGGTATTTCAAAGCTGGCCCGCCAGAGATGAAGCCAGCTACAGCACTTACAAACTAGAGTCTGTATTCCAGTTATGTTAGCTGTGATCTTGCACTAGTTGGTTCACAGAAAATTTGAAAAGGAGGATAAATATTGTCTAGAATCCCTGTTGCCAAAGAAAATGTAAGCGGTATTGTTTTCAGCTGCTTACTCATTCAGAGGGAGCCACAGCACACAAGTCTTGCTGTCCTTTTTGGCTGCTGGGAGCCAGCAGCTTTCCTCTTCAAGCGTGGAACTGTGCATGCCCGGCTCTTGAGGGAAAACAGGGATAAATCACAAGTTCCTCAATGTTGCCTTGCTAACATGATGTGTGTAGTCTAAGCATGTGCAGCAGGGATCATGAACGTGCTGTTGGAAGGGAAAGTGTTTGGGGAAACTTTTACAAATGGGAAGACAAATATGCTGGTATCTCTTGTTGTGCTCCAATAAGGACACATAGAATTATGTGCAGACTGGCTAAAGAAATGACTACCTTCGTCAGTGGTAATGATGTTTGGTAACAAAGACAGATTGTGTCTACAGAGAAAAATAAGAAAGGTGACTGCCAAATAATATCAGTGAATGTATCAAGAAAATACTACTTCATTACCAAAAAAAAAGACATTAAAATCTGGTTACGTGGCTCGTCTAAACTGAGGAGACAAAATACTCGGTAACTAAGTATCACTACCCAAACGATTTAGTTATCATTACCCAGTTATTCTACTGCAACTTAAATACCTCACAAAATGACCTTTAGCAGCAAAAATTAAAACCAGCTATATTTTATTAGTTAGCAGTGAGTCCCCACATCAAAAGATGAAAGATGTCAAACATGAGATCCCATTAGAAGAAAAAAAGAAAGAAAAAAAGAAGGGAAGAGACATTAATCACAGCATCCCAGATTCGTTCCCTCTGGAGCCGGCGTTCATGGGCACCCTGAATAGCGAGTGTTGGTTTCAATCCCGGGAAAGGCCTGGCTCAGCCACGTGCAGCTGAAGGGATGCTCCGGAGGAAAAGCAGGTTTTGGCTCCTCTGTATTTGGGACTCAGGTCAGTAACATCAATATATGCTTGTTGCCCTGCTCTCTCACCTAAACCACCTCTGATTTACCTGCCCTTCACATCGGAGCAGACATAAAGAAGCCCATCGTGCAACTGAAGAAGCATCTTGTTCCCTCATTCTTCCTAGGGGTTGTTAGTGATGGGTAGAGCTTGCTTACAAAAAAACATAGGATAGTTCCAGGAATATGGTGATATTGTAATAGGTAATAAAAAATCCAACAGCTCCAAACAGAGCCTGTTTCAGGTTCAAAATGCCTATCAGTAAGCTCAGTTATACATTCATAAACAGTCATTTGCACTACAAGGATATCACCAAAGGGCCCAATTTCATTTTCTCCCAATCCACAGCAATTTACAGGACTGTGATTTAAATCCTGGTCATCACCCTGAGTGTGTATGTTTGGGGGATGGACAGTTAAATCACACGAAGCCTCTTTCTCTCACAGAAGTAGCTGTACCTCGAGAAGTCATTCAGTGCAATTATTTATTACTTGCATAAATCAGAGCAATGCAAAGAGGTCTGCCACTGAAGTTTAACAGCATATTCCAATTTCTGTTATTGTTCCAACATATCTAACTTGAGAAAAGGATGATTCCTTGGTTTTGTTGGTGGGGTTTTTTTGTTTGGTTTTGTTTTTTTGTAATGCTATATGCTCCCAGGGAAATGATAGACAGTGATTTATTTATGAAATTCCTAGAGTGGGAGGAAGCCATGCTTGGGTCTTGCTGCCATGGAGGAAGATAAATAGACTGTCCTAATATATTTAGCTAAAGAAGATATAACCCATATGAAAACAGACTAAGCAAGACTGGAGAGACATATATAAGCTGGCATGGGAGATACTGAGCCAGAGAACAGACTGTTTAGATAGAAGCACTTATGGGTACTCCCTACCAACATATGAATCATCGAGGGCATAACTGGCTATTTTTAGCAGCAGTGCCTACATTTCTTTTGCTTTTTACCTCGAGAAAACTGTGAAGGACTACATAGGAGACACTAAAAATCCATACAGAGCAATGCTGGGCTTCCTTGTAGGGATGGGCAGGGCTCAGAGTGCCCTTGGCTTGGCTGTGCAGCAGGGCCCACAGACGTGTGTGTGTGCGTGTGTGTGTCCATTCTCCCAACATACATCCTCATGTGGTGGGGAGAATTGGGGTGCTCAGGCACCCTTCGTGCTGCCACCCCCCTGCTCCCATGCTTCCCCTCAGCTCCCCTGTGGGGATCAGGGAGATTGTGTCTTCCGACATCTTAATCGTTGCTCTGGGCAAAATCCTTTGACTTCAGCTCTGGGAATCATGTTTTAATCCAAAAATTTAGCCCAATAATGGAAACCAGTGGGTAACACAATATTTGTTTTTATCATTATATTCACCATTTGGAAGTAACGGGCTGCAAACCCCTTATGATTTGTGGCAGGGCATTCCATTAACACATCTATAAAAAAGCAAAGGTGTCTCCACTGACAGCACTTAACAATTTTCTCTACTACTTTGATGACTATTCACTTTGAATGGAAAGTGCTTTTCTGCACCATTGAAGCATAGCTAGTATATAACCTCCAAGCACTCAAACGCTGAGATGCTACAAGAAGGAATGCTTAAGAGAGCGCATCTGCTCTTTGGCACGCGCTGCCCGGCTTCAGACCCCATACAGCTCACTGCCTACAGTGCTGCTGTATCACACACAAATTGGTACAGAAGGTGCCCTGTGGCATCGAGAGCGGAACAGAGCTATTTCATCTGCCTGCCGGTTTTGCATGATTACCAAGTGGATTTTACATTCAATTCCTTGTATGAAATTGGTGGTATAATCTACGCAGGTCTAGGCTTGTTTCATAAGCTTTTATTGGATAGCAGAAACAGTGTGTACTCAGCTGGCAGTGGAGGATATGGAGGCTCTAAGTTGAGAGGCTGATGCTCAAATCCAGCAGATCAGCAAAAAGCCCTCAGGATATTATTCTTGTTGCAATTACAAGTAGCAACTATCAGGAAAAGAAAGGGTAGGAGACTGCCATGTAGTGAATAGAAATGTTTCTCTTCAGTTGTTTGTGTGAATACTGCAGACAAGGATAAATAGTTGTTACTGTAAAGCTCTCAGTGACAAATTGATCCTCATCTGTGTCTCTAGCAGTCCTCTAGCTTTTCCTTATAGGAGGCAGTGGTGGGTCATCAGTGTAGTCATTTTAAGCTTGGTAAAAAAGAAGATCCCGATTTAAGCATCTCCTTGTGTGACCTTTGCTTATATTCATAAGTGTTTCTCACACAAACAGCCCTAGTGATGCTGATGCTAATAGGTAGGTGGTAGAGATGATTTCCCTGTGACTGTTAGAGACTGGAGATGAGGAACAAAAGCTCCTTTCTGAGAGCTGCCCATCCATTTCGAATGCTCTGAGTCACTTCATCTCATGTGGGACTGACTGCTTAGAAAAACCAACACTGCCATCTTTTTACCACGTTTACAGGATCACAGCCTTAGGATACACAAAGCATTACTCACTTCAGCTGATTCCATTAATGCTGAAGACACAGCCTTGTACTTACTCTGTACAAGCTGTAGAAAAGGCTTCTGTGTGAGAGGATTATGGCTACAGTTCAGATGCTCAACATTTCCTAGTAGAAATATTTCACAATGAAGCAATAGCATCATTAAGAGCTTGCAATGCATCAGCATCTGCTTTATTTCTTCTGTTAGAGTCACCCTAATTATTTTTTTTTTTGTAAGGCTATGAAGAAACTCAAAACCAATTGTTGCTGTTCTTGATTTTTTTGAAACTACTTACTTAGGAAATAGAGAAAAAAATGTCAGGCTCAGTTGTACAGCATAAACTATCAATGCAAAATGGCAATGCAATACCATGTCAATGCAAGTTGGAAGCTGAGCAGATTTCTGGTCGCCAACATGTGCCTATCTGAGCATGCTTGTATGCAAACACAAATTCAGTCTGGCATAAACTACATGAACTACGTTATCTTCCATCAAAATATTTTCCCAGTTCTGTGTGTTTCCAAATATATCTAATTTATGCATTTCTGAGTGTATAATATGTGTTGCTCACAGCTGAAGCAGGTGTATCAGCTCTTCTCCTGTTTAAATCAGAGATTCTGTCGGATATTGCAGTGGATAGAAAAAGTACTTCTCCAGGTGGCACCAGGTTTGAAAAACAAGCAGTTTGACAAGTCCACACCAGGCATCCAACACAAGCCCTCCAAACTACAAATTCTTTTATTGCAGGAGGTGTACTCTCCCTTTCCAGTGACCTTGCCACCCTAAGCAGGTTCTTATGACATCACCTTAATGCTGTGGCTTAAAAACAGCTTAATTAATTTAGCGTCTATGTATTGCTGTCTGCTGCCATTGTAACCTTCACATAAATAAAAAGAAGATAAAGCACCCAGCTGCCTCTCATGCAGAGCCGTTTGAGCCCCGGCCATAACCCACCAGCTGCTCTGGGGGCATCGCTGAGGAACATGAAGTCCATCCCTGAGGAACCGGCCCAGGCAGACCACAGCGGAGCACCAGAGTTCTGTGCAGGTCACTCGTTTCTTCCATTACTTAATTCCACATTGCCATTGACATGAGGATTACCTTGTATTTTATAACAGCTGGGATTTTAACTCCATCTATGAAGTAATTAATTTTCCTTAAGTGTGATGGTGGCTTGGTCTTAAGTAGTAAGTAGACAGGGTTACTGCAATGATGTTTTCTCTAGTCTGGATATGATACTGTAAGATAGCATCTGTTTCTGTATTGTCTGATTTTAAATACCATACTACAGCAAGAAAAATGGTTCTGACTTAGTGTTGAGCTCTGAAGAGCTCATAGACTTGTTTCTTTTTAAGTATTAACTGTTCACAGTGAGTGTTTTAGTGTGAGTTTAGATCAGAAAGTAGCTTTCCTTTTCCTTCAGTACAGTCTGAAAAGTAGACAGGTGGCAGTAAGAAAAGGACTGTAAATCTAAAGCAAGCTATAATGCCGCTAATGGTTTAACTTACTTTAACAAGAAGGGATTTGTTGCTTACTAGCTTGAGATTATATATAACTGTACTTTCAGTCAGTAAGGAAAAAACCAAGACAAGCAATAAAAATACCTGATTTTAAATATATTTCATTTTCCTAAGTAGTAGACTTGTAGATCTTTTTACATTACTTATTAGCTAACAAAAGAAATCCCCATCCTGAGATCTAGCCAAGAAAATCTGGGATTGGAGTCCATGCAGAGACTAATCTATGTAGATTAAACAGCTGTATTGTCTTTCTCCCTGCATTGTACAGCTTGGCAGCATACCCCAAAACCAAAACCAGATTTAAAAGAGAAGAATGTGTTGCATTTCTCCCCAGCCCCAGAAATACCAGCTCTCCCATACCAGGGTACAGGGGCTGCTGTTTGCACATGGCAGTGACTTTACGGTCTGCAGGTATAATCCTGGGAGATGCTGTCAGCAATTGCTGTACACTGCCAATGCCCTCAGCAGTCCTTTGCTTCACAGCGCTTGATCCCACAAAGCTGCCCGAGTCTGGCAATTGGCATCACAGCAGCAAACGGTATTATCTGAATTATGCATGTATCAAACCTGGGCTCTGCACAGCGAGAACAGGTTCAAGAAACCCTTCTGACAGCCCCATCGCTGTATTATATAGCACGTGACTCATTAACTGTGAGCAGCTGAGGCAGCCCAGGTAGAAAGATGCTTTTGGAGCTGGCTGCTTTGTTCAGAGAGAGCTTTACAAAAATGTTATGCTTGCTCTTGTGGAACAGGCTCAGGCACACTGAAGATGGAGGAGATCCGTTAAGGAACCAAGGCACTTCATCCTGGCACAAGCCAAGCATAGGGCTGTGTTGGACATCCAGGAGCTATTGAAAGACAGAAGTACAGTGAGATCTCTGAAGCTATCTGAAACTATCCGGCTGGGAGGTCGAATGCCAGGGTTTGTGGAAGACCAGATATTTTTCCTTTGTAACAAAAATCTTTGAGAAGATCCTGGGTCACGCATTGCCTGTAGTTTATAATAGATTGGATGAGGAATCCGTCCTCATGGGTTCTTCTGTGTTCAAAATAAAGAGATGACAGCTAGATGTGGATAAGTGATACTACTTTTAATCATACTTTTGCAGTTCACATTGCCCAGCGTGTGCAGGAAGGGAAACCCCAGCATGCCGGGCACCTGGGGGAGGTGGGGACGGTGGCTTTTGGTGGGTACCACGAAGCTGTGCAGGGAGCAGTCATGCTGGGTTGCCTCCTGCATGTGTTCTGGTATTGACACTGAGCCATGCATGCGCCCGGGCACTTCTCTGGCTTTTACTGCACACTGATCTTCTCCCTCTGGCCATGTCATCCTCAAGATGTTTTTCCATCTCCTTTAATCAGATTAACCAGCTGCTCATGCTCTCAGGACACTGACTCTGTGGGATGTACTTCAGACCTTGGTCTGTCTCGCCTTCATATTTACCCCCTCAACAGCTGTGTGCTCAGAGCGAAGGGATTGTGTCCGGCTTGACTTGCCGGGACACCTATATTGTTTTCTGTGAGAGGGGCCCTTTTAGTCCCCTTGGACATGCTGTGCTGTACCTGTGTTCCCTCCAAAATGGCGCTTGAGGTGGTACCTTCCCTAGGGAGACGGCAGGGGCAGAACTATACCATCTGCTTCGGACTTGTATCGTCTTCCAAAACATCTTAAGGGATGCTTGCTGGTAGAAATGAGTTTTTTACGTCGCTCAGGGTGACATTGGGCACTGTGGGATGGTAGTAAGTGATTGAGTTGGAACCTCTGAAGAGGGCAAGCTGCCACCACAGCTGAAGCTCCCGCTTCTTAGCAAGGACATGGTGAGGAGCTAATTTGCTGCTAATTTGATGTAAATATGAAGTAAAATGGGTATGTGAAAATGACTATGAAGATTTCACATACTTACATGGAGTCTGTTCTCTTACTCTGATTTTAAGATGATATATCTCCAGTGATGTAAGCCAACTTTTTCATTTGTGTCCACAACCCATATATAGCACTAAATGTGTATGCAAGCCAATGAATAAATGTTTCCATTATTGTGTTTGCAGTCTGGAAAAAAGAACCCAGTAAACCTCTGAATAGCATCAAACATATCCAAACTAGAACATAAAAGGCTTTTCCATAAATACATGCATTTCAGGATGCCTGTTACTCTGTTCTTAAAACAGAACCAGAGCTAATTGCCAATGAAATCAGCAGTCACCGTACCAATCAGATGATCAGCAAACAGCTACCACAGTGTTTACAGGCCAAAGTCTGGGCTTTGCTGTGCTCCACAGCACCTAGAAGCAGTTGCCATCACTACTTTTCTTACTGTTATTCTCCAAGATCTTCCAGCTTTACTGCAACTGGACTTGTGAAGCAGTAATTACTATGAATATACATATATCTTCCCTCATAAATCATTTCTGACACATGTGTTTTAAGTAGGGCAACAGAGATATATGAACTAGACAGGCTGTAATTGTTTGTGTGGAGTTATTTTTTATGAAGTAACTTGGATTTGAATATCAGATATTTCTACTGTGGTATTCACTACAGCACTAAATTATTGATTTTGTCCCCCTGAACACTAAATACCATTTTTAATATAAGTTCATTTGCGTGGAGCTAATATCTGTGATGCTGTGTTGGTTGCTATATTGTTTCTACAACAAACATTAGCTGCAGAAGATGAGATAAGGTATCTGTACCTAGCTCCTACCCTGGTCATACCAGAGCTGAAAGCATGAACGGGTTTACGTTTACTGCACTTGTTTTGCATAGCTTTTGCACAGTTTTACATTTACTGTTTGGTTTTACATAGCCTTGCGCTTGCAGCACTGTGTTGCAGGTATATTTGCACATTAGAAAGGCTGGATAAATGGTAACATGGTCACTACCCATTTGCCCTAACCAGTAGTGATAAAGCTGGTCTATTTTTTCAAAGGAAAACTAGTATTAAGCTAGCTAGTCTGCTGAAATACAACTGTCTATATTCAGAATTTTCTTTTTGCCTAGCAATTATAATGTTCAATATAATAGCTACTTATGACAAGTACATTTTTATCATTTCTTCCTCTAATAATCACCAAATACGGTTGTCAGAAACAAAC
This sequence comes from Aptenodytes forsteri, assembly GCF_000699145.1. NCBI lineage: Eukaryota > Metazoa > Chordata > Aves > Sphenisciformes > Spheniscidae > Aptenodytes > Aptenodytes forsteri. The sequence goes on from NW_008795405.1 coordinate 14,751,706, forward strand.
AGTAAGACAGAAACATTTTCATTTTGTAGCCTGAAAGGCCTTCTGGAAACATAGGCTTGTGTTGGAGCATTTCTCGGAATATTTCTTTAGATCCATCTGTCAAAGGAAGCTATTAAAACGGATGTTCTTTTATCTTTTTATATATTATGGGCCTAATTTGACAGCTTTTTCTTAAGTGCATTTCCTGTTGTTTTCATTGCCCTTCTGAAACACAGATGATATCATGTAGGAACACTCCCTGGTACATTTATTTACTATTTTTGGCTGATGAAATTTTCCACATCACAATTTCTAGGCTTATGAGCATCAGTATTTAGAAGTACCGACTCCTAAGTGCATTTATGCTGACATGCTATCAGCATTGACTCAGAAACATGTCCACTCCACTCCATCTTCTGTACTCAAGTCACCCCGTCAGAATTCAAGTTTCTTTCATATTCTGATTAGGTGCTTACTCCGTGTCTCTTTTTAGCATCCTTTGTTTGTAGATGGACTCGGCAGTGTGTCATTACATTCCTAAAAAGTGCTCAGTTGACTGGGGTGGAAAGGAAGCTGGAAAGCCCTGCCTGGCAAAGCCTTGCTTCTCTACCGCAGCACAAGGGAGCATCATGACGTCCTCCCTCCTGAATGGAGCCATACTATCAGCCTGAGCACGTCACCTCATTTGAACTCCTACATTATATAAAATGAGGACAGAGGTTTTAATTTATTCAAGAACATTCCCATGAAAGGAGTTTTAACTCATTTCACCGATTATGAAAACTCAGCCGTGAAACTCTTATTCAGGCAGAACTATTGATGGAAAGATCCCTATTATAGCTAGAGTATTTTTTTCTCCTAATAACAATGAAAAACCTGCTACATATTATTACATTTTCAATGAGGGCTTCTATGCAGTAGGGTTTTAATGATCTCACTGTTGCCAAGTTTTGCTTTCAAAATCCCAGTGGAACATTTTTACCAGGCCTATTAGGTAATGCACGCAACTTTTGGGCACAAATTCACTGTCTCCTACTCAGTGTCCTCACGCTAGACCTTGCCAATGACACAGATGTTCTTTTTTCCATAAATTCCATCAACCTTGGTCTGGAAGCCACAGTTTTCATTGTTCTGTTCATCTCTTGCTTTGTATGCATTTGTTATAGCTGGTCATTACCCTTTAATGAAAAACTTTCTGTATAATTTAGCTTCTCTTTAAAATAAAATTTCTGAGGCAAACAAAAGAAAGATCATTCTCTGGTGTGGGCCAGTTTTGACCCTTTTGTAAGCATCAGGAACATCTTCAGTATTTAAGATGGGAAATTTTTTATTGTCCCAACCAATGAATAAGGAAATATTTTTTTCCAAATCTCAGAACGTGTCAGTTATACAGATTTTGCAATCCTTCCTTCTTATAGACTTATTATTTCTAATGGGATAGTTCACATTTTGTCAGGCCAAAAATGGAAGTTTTAAAATTTATGAATCTTTCAAGTGTTATTTTACACAGGGCATTAACCACTTTGTATTTTCGAAAGGTTTGAAGATCCCAGGGCCATAATAAATACATTTGACTCCAAATCAGTTTCATGGAAGTCTTGCACTAAGAAAAGACGTAGACCTAATCACTGACTGAGATCTGGGCTGACTCTCCAATCGTCAAATAAATGATTGCCGTAGAGCATCTCAGTTGGGATGGGAGCCTGAGGGCATATCAGGGCTGCTGTCAATATTTAAGGCTCCTGCTGCGAATCCTCTGCCAAGGAATGGCCAATTCATCTGTTTTAGTGGATCCTTTGGTCATTCCTGTTCTATTGCCTTTCTTTCAGTATTGCTTAAGAAACGGTCCTGTACTAACCAGAAGATTAATGACATCACCTAATTGGTTTTGCTATCCTTAGAGATGATGGGCCAAATTAATCCCTGTTACAGCTCCATTAATCTTTATGGATTTACACCCAAGATTAATTCGTCCCCATGATACTAATCATTTGCTGTGTGGTCTGTGGAAAATCCCTTAACTTTGCACATTGGTTCTCTGTCCCAGCTGGAAAATGGGGGTGATAACTCCGAGTTCAGTGAAGACAAATGCTCCAAACACTCCTAGGATTGGTTAAAATGGAAGACACTTTTTAATAAAATGCACATTTTATTTTTGAACGTTAGTTTCGGTTTGCACTTGTTTTTTCACTTCTTAGTGAAGCTTGGATGGAAACTTTTCCCTATGGGGGTATGGATATGCCTGGTATTTATACCGAGTAAAGTCTTGGCACTGTAGAGCTTGGTGGGAATTTATGTGCTGATTATCCCAGGCCCGGGGTGTCACACTTCAGGTTTTACAGAAGTCACACGTGCACACCGAGCGGCAGAATTTGGCCTTTCTCATTTCTGCTTCATTTAGGCCAATTTTTACAGCTGTTCCCCAGTGAGAATCTCACTGAAGACAGCAGGAATTTTGCTTAAGTAAGGATTACAGGATTAATCCCTCTATCTCCACTCATGTTTATTTTGGCAGTCATTTAGATCGGAGATCTCCAGAGCTCCTGAGCTCAGGTTCTCTCCATTCTGCTCACAGATACGCATCTAAACGCGCCTCTCATGGATTAAAGTAGCAATTGCATTTACCAAGAGGCTTCTATATTTGCAGAAAAATGTTCTGGTAATGCCACCAATTAGATAAAACTGGGACTTCACGCAGATAATATAGAAAAGAATCTGCTAATAAGGATTGCAGCAATTTATTTCAGCTGGGACCCATGCTAGAGGTGAATAACAAGCAATCCATCAGTTAGATGACGAAAAGTACACTTGAGTTTTACAACCCATTCCCTTTTAATAACCCCAGGCACTATTACTCAACCAGAAAATATATATGTTGAAATCTGTTCTTCTCTATTTATGCATATTTAATGTGTTCAACTGCCTATATTAGCAAATATATGTATAATAAAGAAGTTAAAGGATCAGTCGTTGTAGTCTTTTCTAGTAGGAAACTACACAATAAGATTTAATGATCTTTGCAAAAAAGAAGATGCAGTGTGTTCAGTAAATAAATAATTTTTATAGTGTTTTGACATTTATTTGGTACAGCTTCTTTGAGTGATTTACAAATTGCTATGTAAGAGCAAGTACTTTTCAGCTATGTATTTTGTTTTACAGCCAGTATTAGTTATTTCTTCTTAATTCTAGATGTATAAAAGCTGTTTTACCTACCTACTGGAATTCCAACAGACATGCTAAATATACACTGAAATCATCGTCAATTATTTATTTGAGTTGGCAAGGAAAAATATTTTTAAAGTTTAATGAAGCCAGCAGTGATACATAGTTTCATGTTGCTGAGCAACAATACTGGTGGCCAGTATTTTTAAGGTAAAAGAATACAGTATAATCATGTTGATGCCTCAGGGCTCCGTTGTACCTCCCATAGTAAAACTCAGGGGAGCAGGATCAAAGGGTGCAGCGGACTGCTTCAGCTCACTGAATTTCTCATGAAGAAGCAGCGGCTCGCAGGTCAGGAGGGGAAGCTTGAGGACAGCCCCCAAACTCAACAGGTCCCAGAAACCCATGGGGAAGGAAGCTCTCACCTTCTTCAGGGCAGAAACGATTGACAGATTTGAGTAAATTGAAGGGGAAGCTTGAGAGGGATGTAGGAAAAAATTGAACGCTATAGAGAGAGTAGTTAATCTGGCGCTTCTCAGAGTTCAAGGATAAAGAGACATTAAGCGAAGTAAAAGGCAGAACATAAATTTGATTAAAAGAAAGGCTTTTGCACAATGCATAATTGATCTGTGGGACTAATTACATCAGAGTGCTACTGAGGCCAAAAGCATAAAGGATTTGGAGAATGACTAGCACTGATACAGGTCATGCAATCATCATTAGCTGCATGAGGTAGAATTTTTTTTTAAACGAGGAAAAAAAATATATATTTATATCTATCTGTCTCTATAAATATCTATCTTCATGCTTCCTGGGACTAAATAACTAAATAGCAAAACTGGGGAGAAAATTCTCCTGAGGACAAGCTATTTTATAAATGCCTGTTGTGTGGCAAGCTGAAACCCATCTGGTACTGGGCCAGCCAGAGCACAGGTCTGGGTTAGCCTAGTAGTTCTTCTTCATGTGATGTTCTGTAGGGATGTCTCCCCGTGGGCTGGCTCTTGCCCTGGGCTACTTCTTTTGTAGTCGGGCCAAATCCCAATTCGATGGGATGAGGGTCAGTGGGAAGGGAGACTTTGTACAGAGGCTTCCACAAGCTTCTGTGGCTTTGCAAGTGAAAGGAGAAGCCTTCCCACTTGGAAAAGCCACGGAAGTCGCATGCTGACTTGACTGAGTTTCTCCAAACATGTCCCTTACTGATAAAAGCAGTTCCAGCCGCACGGCGGTCCCGTGGGGAAAGGTGCAGGGCTGGAAGTAGCAGAGCAGAGCGCCGCCGTTTCCTTCACCACCAGCTTCTGTTTCCCCCTGATAATAGAGGGTCTGAAAATATGCAGCACTATGGCTTGTTATTTATTAACCACGTTCCCCAATAAACACACTGGTGCAAAGCAGTACCAGATTATCATCCTCCATTTGTGCATAGTTTTGAAAAGTGTACTCTGTGCCTGCTGGGAGTTATGTTTTCGAACGTTCCTTTTTCTGTACTCTCTGAGTCATATTCCCATCATTCCTATACCTCACAATATTTTCCCATTGCCATAGTGACTGCCTGTGAGGAAGGCACAGCCAAGTAACTTCAAACTGAACCCAAACTGCCTACCAGACTGGACCTCTGCTTGAGTTTGTCTTACATCAAGCAGCTGGTATGAACCAAATAGTGCTTTTTATTTTTAAGAGAATCATAGTTCCTTTCTGACACAGAGATGATATTGTCACCTGCCTGACCTAAAAGTCCTCCCACCAAATCATCCCAGTTGGTCTGATCCTAAATCTTCCGAGTAGGTCTGACCCCCTAAGTAGGCAGTGACTCCACACCTGGATTCTCACAGAGCAGCTAAATGAATTGAATTGCACTAGTAAAGTATGTGTTGCTCACTTGCATTTGTGTGTGCTCCGCCCCTCCCCTTCAGTTGAATTCCTTAAACTTAGAAAGAGTTTGGACCAAATCCGCATTTCGGAACACCTCCCTCTGTTGGACACAGATCCAAATGTCACAGCTTTCTCAAATGTCACACTATTACATCTAAGCAGAATGGCAAACCTGAGTTTCAGAGGTGTGAAGATATCATTTTAAACTTTGTGGTTTAGGTTCTGGAATATATAAAAGATTAATAGATTTTATGAATTTAAATGTGTATCTCAGATAATGTAAAAATCAAATTTCTTTTGTAGAAACTACTTTTGTTAGCACTGTGAAGGGCAAGTCCAGAAAATAGATAGTGTAGCCTTCAAGGTTAACGATCATTTTCAATGCCTGTTTAGGAGATTGTGCTGCTAAGAAATAAATCATATTAGATAATCGCTCTTTTATGAGGGAAGGCAGGACAGTTTGTACAGAATGCCTTTACATGTAGGTGTCTGTGAATGCAGAGAAAAGAGAGGCATAAATGCCTTTCCTCTCATACAAGGGAATAATATAAACAGACCCAAACAGTCGATTCTATCCTTAGCAGTACTTTGTGATATGAAGACAAATACAGACTGAGCTCACTTCAAAATATTTTCTGATGTGCTGATTACAGATGCTCAGGAGCATCAAACCCAGAGAGAGCTCTCCTTTCCGTAGGTGTACATGTTTGCCTGCTAAACAGCAATTGGACACTTTTAACTGAAAGCAAATACTGCAGTCAGTGTGAAAAGCCTTTTTACTTCATCAGCTTGTTCATATGAGCATTATAGGATTGGATCCAAAAAAGGGAACAGAGTAGAAAAATGAAATCCCAGACATCCCACGTATTGTTTTGGAAGCGGACAGGGAGGACACCTCAGTCCTCATGCCTACTCAGGCTTTTGGCATTTCGCTATTGCAACTGTGATAGTGATTTTTTTGCCAAGTTTTGACTCTGCTTTGTATCTTATCATAAGAGGGAAAGGGGCATTAGCTCATTTTCTAACGAGCACTAGTGGACTGGGATTGCTTCGTGTTGGCCTGACCTGACACACACCAGTGACCGTGAGAAGAAAGGCTGATTCTCCATCACTAGCCCCCAGAGTAGTAGCACCATACACACGAGTGCTCAGAAAAGTGACTTGATTTTTTTGTATATCGATTTTATTTTCGGGTATGACATTAACTAAACTGTTTTCTTCATCAGCTGGCTCTTGGGGGTGGTAGGAATATATTGCCAATGACTTAAATGGGGGCAAGATTTGATCTCCTCAGAACAGAAAAATGGAGCAATGTCCTAATTTATATTATTCCAGCTTGATAGCGACTGAGAGAGATTTTGTAAGTAAAGCGGGATTATTTGAAGCACTCGAGCCAATTACTTGTGAACCTCACGTGAGAAGAACAACAGCAAAATGCTCATGGAAGTGGGCCTGCAGCTGCTGTTCCCCAGAAAGCTTAATGGGCTGGACAATAACTCGGTGAGGTGGATCTCAGGAAACCTAGGCTGGAAAAGACCTTTAGAGTTCATCCAGTCAGTCTGACCCAAGGCAGGAGCAGCTATATCACATCAAACAGGACATATATTTGTCTAAAATGATCTTAGAGATGTTCCATGGATGCTTTGTAACTTCCCAGGCAACTTACCCCAGTGCTTTACTGCCCTTACAGTGGGAAGGATTTTTTTATTCTAATGTCTAACCTGTATGAGAATCTTTCTTGATACAATTTAAACGCCATTTAAACTGGACTTAATGCTCCAACTGAGGGGTTATCAATGCTGAATAGGGTAGAAGGATTTCTTCATACCAGTATGCTGCTTGCCTTTTCCACTCTGCATAACATAGCTGACTCAATGTTTGGTTTGTGGTCTACCCTTGGTCAAGCTATTTCCTAACCAGTTATTACCCACCTTCCAGCAGACAATTCCTGTCTAAATGTAGTGCCTTGTACTGGTCCTCAGTACATTTTATCTTGCTTTTACAGATAGTTGCTTCAAGCTGCCAAGATCTTTTTTTAAATTTTAATCTGCCTATTGACTAGCATACTTGCAGAGCTCCCAAGCTGTGACCTGCACATTTACGAAGTATGTCCTCTGCTCCCTTTTTCAGTCACTAATGAAAATGTGGAATGTAATGGGATTAAGGACAAAACCGTGCAGAATCGTATTTCATACATCCTTCCATTTTGTGTCACTTTTTAGGTATAATTACCTGAACAGTCTTACACCTGTTAGAACAGGTGTAGCAGGGTCAGCAAGGCTGTGTTTCCTGATTTGCTTATGAGAGTGTCATGAGTGTGCAAAAAGCCTTACTGGAGCTAAGTTATATGACACCAGCTGCCTTTCCCCTCTCCACAGCACAATACAGTCATAGAAAGAACTAGACTGGTTTGACAGACTTTGTTCTTACAACTAAAGCTGAATGCTACCTACTTACAACTAAAGCTGAATGTTACCTACTTCCCCTTTATCTTCTAGGTACTTATAAATAGTTTGTTTAAAAAGTCCCAGATTTTTTGGGGGGGTTGAAGTTAACCAGATGAATCAATAATCTCCTAGTTCCTTTTTCCCCCATTTTAAAGACAGGCACCATGCTTTCCTATTTCTGATCCTCTGACACCCTATACATCTACTCACTCAGAGACAGTAACTACCCGTCCTTCGCTCAGTCTTGCCCTTTAAGCATCATAGGATGAAGTTAACAAGTCTAGCTAATTTGAAAAAAATTGTCTTAATACAGTGCAGCCATGAGATGAATCAAACTGCAGAACTAACTGATCCTAGTAACAATCATCTATTTGCTAGGTTAATTTTCAGCTGGTTCAGTTCCCCCATCCGGATCCCTGCAGGCCCTTACAAATTGCTGTGGCAGCGGGATGCAGGAGGGCAGCGAGGAGGTAGGAATGGAGCAGAGCGGGGGACTGTAATGACATTTTTCAGCAGCAGCACTGGCTTAATACGTTTGTTGAAATACAGCTTTAATGAAGACAGAAACAAAAAAGTCATTAATCACTTGTACCTTCCCCGTGTCATCTGCCGATAGTTGTCACGCACCCTGAGTAGTGGACCAGCACTCCCCTGGCCTTCTTCATACGCATTGGTAGAATGACATCTTGTTACCTCACTGACCCTGCTTGTATCTTATTCTGTGCTTTTGTCTTTCTGATTTTACCTCAACATGCTTTTGCCATTCATCTATACTTATCCTCAATAGTTCAATCACTTTCCATATAGTTTCTTCTGGTCAGGTCAGAAAGGGGCTTGTGATGAAGCCAGGGACTTTATTACTACGTTTCCTCTCCTTCTTCTACACTGGGATAACATGAGTTTCTGAGCTCCAAGGGAAAACATGCAGGGATGGAAAAACCCTGGGTTTCTGTCTTCATATGCCATATTTCCTAATTTCACATGGAAGGAAATGGTGAATGAATGACAGAACAAGCACTCTTCATCAGACGAATGGAAAAAGTACAAAATGCTAAATCATATCAAAACTGTCCCCTAATTGTATTGCTTGAATACGATGTAACTCAGAGCAGTACATAGCCCATGGAGGACACGAGCAAGAGAGAAAAGGACATTTTTTCTGCAGTTCTCCAGCAGTTCTGGTCTCCTCAGCAGAGCTGAATATAAACAGATATTTTGCTCTGCTTCTAGTCTCTAATTGCATCATTTTCCACAAGTTCACATGTATGACAGCTGAAAATCATGAGTCATATTTATTCTTTTCCAGCATAAAGTATTATTTACTCCTTATTCTTGGATGGTCACCACATGACATTTAAAATAGTGAAGCTGGCAAAATGTCCTTTTACACAGTCTTACGCAGGTTCTCTTTAAAACATCTTACTGATATAAAATGAATCCCATCAACTTCTTTGAAATGCATTTTTTTCTTAATTGGTCATATGAAGCTAAATTGCATCAACATTGCTAAGCTTTTTTTTCCAGCTGAAGAGACTGTTGAATAAGAAAATAGCTGCCGATGTCTTGAAATAAAAAATGTCATGAAAAATGAGGAGATATTTTAGATGTGTAAATCTGAAAAATCTGGATCCAGAGTTTTGACTTTGCCAAACAACTGTTTAGTTGAATGAAGTCTTTGATGAGCATTAACTAGCTAGCTAGGTTATTTGTAATTATTTCTGTTTATAGCACCATAAAGCTATATAACACTTTTTCTAACAAATAAAAAGTAATGAAATCAAGACTTCAACTGAAGCTGATGGTGCTCTGCAAGGTTGCAGCAGATGAAGACTTGGTCCTTGGCCTATTCAACCCATCCCTTAGTTTAGGGGCTCATTCACCTTCATGTGGGAGTATTTGTCTGAAGGGATGGTTTTGGGAAAAGATGCAAAATTCTTCATTGCAAGATTTCTCAGACATCTGTAAAATATACCACAAGCTGGTTATGGCCAAAACATTCATTAAACAGCTACTGATATGTAAAAGAGCTGTTTAAGAGGAAGAACGCCTTAGGAAAAGGCAGCAAGCAAGCCCCTGCGAGTCAGGGCTGTAAGCTGATGTTTAGAGTGAGATCCTAGCTTGGACTGCATGGTGGTCATGCAGTGTCCCTTGGCAACCTCCAGTCCTTCAACAGCCAGTGCACGCTGCAGGGGTTTTATGTTCTTAATTCTTTCGTTCATGGCTGCATCTGCTTGTATAATTTATGGCAGACAATACATATTTTTCTTTTGAGATTCATTCTATTCTTTATTCCAACACTTACCCTGTCGGAAAGTGGTGGGACAAGGAGGGGTTATCGGGCATCAAAAAGTTGAAAAGAACTTGTCTTCTTGCCCTTTTTTTCTTGAATTATGACTGCACTAACGACAAAATCCTTTCAGTTTCCCTCCTTTCCCTTATCCGTAGCTCTGGTTTTCTCTTGCTTCTTTGAAAGCTTGAGAGAGAAACATCAGGTGGTGAAATACTTAAGAATTAAAGGGCTGCATCAGGAAGTGTTTTTAAAATTAGGTGACTTGGTATCCAAAACAAATGCACAATTGTTCTTCATGCTTGGATGGCTGGCAGCCAGGCGGCAGGGCCTGGGCTATTTCTCAGGGCTTCATTCAGAGACTGTCATTATTGCCCTTATTACTTTTTCCTCTGTCCAGGACTCCCTTGAATGCCACCACCAAAGCGAAGAATGCCACGCATGGCTTCCCCTGAGGAGGATTAGTAATCCTACACCTTGCACTGGCTGGCAGAGGTGTTTTAAGAACAACCAGCATTCTTTCCCCAAAAGCCAAATATTTTATTACTGTATAGACCTGATCCTGCAATTTAAACCCCGATGTCTATTCATGTTCCTGGGCAATTCAGCGAAAGCTTCTTTGGTTCAACCACTGACTTTGTTGCATTTTATTTCTTAAGTTTTGTATGTCAAAAGGAGATGAAAAGTGGAATTTATCTAAATTTCTGGATACACTTGCTATGAATCTGTAGAAAGAAATTACTTTGAAAAAAACATCATGTAACACAAAATTGCTTTGATCACATTGTGGGCCTTGGGTGATCGCACAGACCAGAACAAAAAAGTTTCTTCCAAGCCAAATCCTGTTCCAAAGTAAATAAAAAAGTTTAATTCAAAACAAACCTATAGTTACCCACAAAAATAAAAGCTACAGCCCATGCTGGAAATTAGTGTAAAGTATTGTTGAAAACTGTAGGGAAGGATTGTTCCCTATTGCTTTTTTCTCGAGCCAGCCAAGTTTAGATTAGCTGATGATTTAACTGTTTTCTTCCATCCCCAGGCTGTGTCTTGGGATCTTGTACTGGGAAAGCAGAAATGGGCTGAGGCAGCAAAAGCAGTGGAGGGATGAAGGTCTCAGTGTAGGCGGTCTTGGGCTCTGGCAGATAACAAAGGAATCTGTGAGTGTAGTGGGCTGAATTTCCTGCGTATCCCTTGTAGGTCATTGCCTTCCACCCTCTCGCTCCTCCACCTGCTCGGAAAAAGCGCATGGAAATTCAATGAGTTTGAACCAGTGGGCTTTCTATTGTCCCCTGCAGAAATAATGCACGCCGTACAAACGGCATATTGTATTGTTTCTCCCCCTACCTCTTTTAACAGGAGATGGATAAGCAAAACATTAAGACAGGTTAGTTGAGGCGGTAAATGGGCATATGTGATGGCAGGAGTTAGGACTACAGGTAAACTCTGCAGCTACTTTCTATGACTTGTTTAGTCACGCAAATTAGCTTTTCCAATAAACCCCTAACTAAAGCAAGCATAACATAAAATCACTAAAAGAAATGCAGTATTTTTTCCAATTACCTCACAAAAAACTTGCCATAGTTCATTTTCCATATCTGGGCAAATTTCCAGTAACATAAATTACCAATTTTAGCTCTTATTGCAAGTGTAGAAAGTGACATAAATGAGATTGGCCAGCCCCTTCTAACATTAATATATTGAACGGACGTGGTGCTTCATCTTACACACACATACATTTTTATGTGTGCTTTATTATTTACATGGCCGACAGTAAATTTTCCTAGTACGCATCGGTTCCCATGAGATGCCCTTAATCGTGCTGGATCCTGAAAACAGTGAAACAGTGACATGGGAAGGTGAGAAATTATGAATACCAGGTCTGATAAGGCACAAGTTTAAACCACCATTTTACTGACTGAGGAATGTAAGAAAGTGTTGAGATACCTCCCTCTGTTCACAGGTGCTGTGGGTATCTGTTTGCCGAGTGGAGAGACTTCTCTCTCACAGTGTAGCTGACATATATCCTTTGGACATGTATCCTGTTTTCTACTTCTGGGTTTTACGCATTCTTGTAAATTGCTACAGTCAAATTAAAATTCTCAGTCTAAAAACTGAACAGAATTACTATTTTAGTATCACTTTGTTAAAAAAAAGTCAAATTTTGTGTAACACCTTAAATGATCAATTTACTATGCTGTTATTTAAGTACAATTTAAAAAATTATATCTACATTATTGTTTGCTCTGGTCTTTCTCCTGTAATATAATTCAGAAGGCACAGATTTATATTGTTGTGGCTTTGTATAAATCAGATATTAAATTCTAACAAAATATGACTTAAATATATGCATAAAATAGACCTCTGGAATATTTATTGTCATAGTAACATCTTTATAATCATAACACAACATGTAAAAAAGAAAAATCAGTGATCTCAGCCATGTGCAGGAGGACTGTCTATATGGTGCTAGCCACACAAAAGCATCCCTTTTTCATACTCGCTGAAAGCATTTCTCAATACCTACATGCCTGGTGCTCCCCCAGGTTTCAGTGGGTGCAGGAAAGCTCCTTCTGCTGGGAGGGAATTTCTCGTGGGGAGTGGTACAGACCTGTAGGGATGACCCTCCTGTGCCCTGGCTGGTGAACTGGTGAACCTGTGCCAAAGCTATTGTACCTGAAACCAGATAATCAACTCTACCAGTAATTATGATTCTTGCCATGTATCCTGTTTTCTACTTCTGGGTTTTACGCATTCTTGTAAATTGCTACAGTCAAATTAAAATTCTCAGTCTAAAAACTGAACAGAATTACTATTTTAGTATCACTTTGTTAAAAAAAAAGTCTCAAATTTTGTACACCTTAAATGATCAATTTACTATGCTGTTATTTAAGTACAATTTAAAAAATTATATCTACATTATTGTTTGCTCTGGTCTTTCTCCTGTAATATAATTCAGAAGGCACAGATTTATATTGTTGTGGCTTTGTATAAATCAGATATTAAATTCTAACAAAATATGACTTAAATATATGCATAAAATAGACCTCTGGAATATTTATTGTCATAGTAACATCTTTATAATCATAACACAACATGTAAAAAAGAAAAATCAGTGATCTCAGCCATGTGCAGGAGGACTGTCTATATGGTGCTAGCCACACAAAAGCATCCCTTTTTCATACTCGCTGAAAGCATTTCTCAATACCTACATGCCTGGTGCTCCCCCAGGTTTCAGTGGGTGCAGGAAAGCTCCTTCTGCTGGGAGGGAATTTCTCGTGGGGAGTGGTACAGACCTGTAGGGATGACCCTCCTGTGCCCTGGCTGGTGAACTGGTGAACCTGTGCCAAAGCTATTGTACCTGAAACCAGAGAAGCAACTCTACCAGGAAGTAGGATTCTTGCCCCTGAACATACAGATCTTAAAGAGCTCTGCTACTGGAAGCTTTCAGCCTCCATTTAGGACTGAAGCCACCAAACATAGGGTTGCAGAGCTGAGCTAGAAATGAAAACATTTCAGTAATTTTGAAGAGTAGATCATTTCTTCCTGCGATGCCATCCATCATTATGCCTCTTCATATCAATCTCTCAGAGCATTAATATCTCAGAAATGCTGTTCCCATCAGCACAGATTGCATAGAAGGTGGAAAAGGAGTTGCATTCCTGTGTATCTGTAGTGCATTTTGCTTCTCATCAGTTTAGCATCATAATGTTATATCTGTGGGTGTAACAAGTCTGCAGTTGGCCATTACATACACTGAAGTGCATTGAACCCAACTTGTTAGGGGACCTGACAAAAATAAGGGTATTTCTACTGCAGGCTCTATGCTTGAAAGCATTTCATAATAAACCATACAAGTAATACCTTCAGTGTTTGCAGGCAGGGTAGTCTAATGGTTAGTGCACTCAACTGGTAGTTATTTTGGTTTGAGTCTGTTATTGACTTCCTGGTGTGACTTTGGCTGTGTCATGTCTTCCCTCTCATTTTCCAAATAATAAAGCCAACATTTAGTTCAAAAAGGTGGTGCAAGACTGAAAGCACCACTGTTTGCTGAGCAGCCTCCCTTCTTTGAATGGGAACAGTCATAGATGTGCAAAGCATTATTCTTTCCATCTTCAAAGACTTCTCTTTGTATTTACAAATTAATCAATCTGCAAAGCAATATTTTTTTTTCCCTGGGCAGTATGATTAAGAATATTCTTATTAATTACAGGGAAAATTCCACAATTCCAATATATGTCATTTGAAACAACATGATGTATACAGACATATTGCAACAAATTTTCATTTGGATTGTAAAACATGCATACCTTTGATGGTTTCATCCCACATTTGTTATATTGTATTTTTAATGTGCTCAGACTGTGCTGGCATAATGGCGATCCTCCCCTTATACCTCATCTTTCCCACATGCATGAAGCGTGCTTTGTAGTGACATTCATGAAGACCCCTGCTGTGGTTGAAACATTGGAGTCCTGCTATTTAGAATGAACAATTATTCCAGTGGTTGAAGTGTTTTCACAAAGGAGAGTGGGCGGCAAGGCGCTTCTTGCTTTCCTACCCCACAGTAGGAGAGGAAATCCTTATTTGAGCCTATGATAGGACCCTGACAGAGAACCCCACTCTAATACCTGGAGATAGTCTAGCTGTGAAGAAAAGCCACTTCTGAAGAATGAAGACAATTTATTCACCACATGAAACTCTCTTAAAAACCCCAAACATTCTCTGCTGCTGCTCACTGAAGAGAAAGGGCAAATTAAAAAAAAAAAAAAATCTGTCTAAATCAGGATTTCAGCAGACTTTAGGGAGCTAAATCCAAACCTTAACCGCAGAGCCCCCCTCTGCTAAATGCCAATCTCATCCTGCAAGTGCCTAAAACAGGCGCTGGTTCTCCCTTCCCTGGGGGCTGCCGCGGTGCGTAGCCTGCTGCTGCTGCCGGGCATTGCGGCTGCCCAGCGCTGGCTCCCCGGCTCCTGCTGAAGCACCGCGTCCTCCAGCGTTGAGGCAGAGCACCGTGCCAGTGAAATGAGGTCTGTGCCTCGATGCCAGCCTTCAGACCACCTAACTCCCAGTGGTGGTGATGAACAGCTAAAAAAATCTCTAAATCAGGATTTCAGCAGACTTTAGGGAGCTAAATCCAAACCTTAACCGCAGAGCCCCCCTCTGCTAAATGCCAATCTCATCCTGCAAGTGCCTAAAACAGGCGCTGGTTCTCCCTTCCCTGGGGGCTGCCGCGGTGCGTAGCCTGCTGCTGCTGCCGGGCATTGCGGCTGCCCAGCGCTGGCTCCCCGGCTCCTGCTGAAGCACCGCGTCCTCCAGCGTTGAGGCAGAGCACCGTGCCAGTGAAATGAGGTCTGTGCCTCGATGCCAGCCTTCAGACCACCTAACTCCCAGTGGTGGTGATGAACAGCTGGAAGAGGTCCCCGTTTCTTCTATTTTAAATGAGTGATAGATTATTCAGGGAGAAGCACACGTCTGGTACCTTGTGCTTTGGATTGTTGTCTGGGGCCAGGCACCAAGTGTTGCGGCGCTTCAGTTTTTTAATGGATGAAACCTCTGACTCACAGAGGAAAAGCAAAACTTGAACAAACACACAATTTAAAACCTTCCAGTCTCAAGCAGAGACTGACTGCTGCATTAAGTGAGACTGTAAATGGTGAAATGGACTCTTATGTCTTAAATGGAAACACAGTGAGCTACAGAATGGAGATCAGCTCCCTTTGATCATGCTGCAGTAAACGTGACCTATCAAATGATTGCTAAAGAGCTTGAGGCGCTCTTCAAAAGTTAGTCACGGTAAAATAGATGCTATAATTATATCCACTGATAAATTTTAGTGAAACCAGCACATTTGCCGATGGTGATAGATGCTTTGCCCGATGAAGATTTCTCTAGTTACAAAACACGTTCAGTGTGCGCAGCGGCTGTCCAAGCTTTCCTGATCTGTTCAGCAGACACGCATTGCACTGACCTGAAAGAACGTACCAGCCTCTATGGTGAACCGAGCCTTCACCTCCTGTAAGCTCTGCAAAGAAGGGCCAATTACACCTGATACCATTAGCAGCTCTGCACAGCAGGCTTTGCCACCAACATCCAAATCCCAACGTCCTTCCCTTACCACGTGCCATCTTCTCATTCCCTGAACAAGCCCGCTGAAGGCAATGGCATTCAGCACAGCCCCAGGTGTCAGGTGTGAAGGGTAGACTGTCCAAGCTATCACCAAACGGTGAAAACAGCCTGATACTGTCAAATGACAGCCACAGAAATGACCCAGAAGGGAAAGTCCCTCTTCAAAAGTCCTTCTCTACCAGCCAGGCGAAACATGTGTGTATTGGGCTTTTTCTCTCTACATTACTGCTAAATGTAAACAGGACAGGGATAAGATTTATATAATCAGTGTCCACTATTTTAGTGGATTTTAAAAGGATACTGTAACTCAGATTTCTTTGTTTCATATTGACATGGTGACTGGGACAGCTCGCTCTTGACTTGAGAGTAACGTTAGCTATAACATCGTATTATAATGCTATACAATTCTATACTGTGGAGAGTTATGAACTTCTGATATGAACCTGCTGCAGGGTATTTTTTGTATTTATTAGTAATGCAAAAGAAATAGAAATAAAAAAGGAAAAGGAATACATAAAACATCAAAATTATTTGACTATAGCCTATTAACAGGGAGTGAAAGCAAGGTTTCTTTGTCCTAAAATTGGAGTATTAACTCCTGAAAATTCAGCTAGGGATGGGTAAAAGCTCTTTTGTTCTCACTTAGCAAATAATCATTTGTATTACACTATTCAATACAAATGAAACTTAAATCATTAGTTACAAAATACAGCTTTCAAAAATGTAAGGTCGTACGGAGTTTCTGACACTACCAACAGTAAGCGTGCACAAACATACAGCAACAACTCCCCTCCAGATACATCAGTCCCACTATATTGCTCAGGATGCCACATTCCCATCTATAGAATTTCCCATTTTCCAATGCACTAGCTTTGATCTGTACAAATGATTAAAGCTGTAGTTTACTGAAAAATGGACAAAAAAAGAAGTGTTCTCATTGTTTTGCCGTACCAGCAGAATTCCCAGAGACACATTAGTGCATCCTTCAGCTCCATTGTCCCATTGTTCCCACAGGCAGACAGAATTTCTTTTTCATGTTGTGCCTTGTGGTGCAGTTTAGTGTAATGAGATTGTAACAGGTCTCGAAATCATTGCAATTAAATTATGAAACTGTTTTCCTTTCCTAACCCTTGCCCTCAGAATATAATGGCAGCATAACAGCATCTAGAGACTGGAGCCAAGATCATTTTCTGTCACATCACTGAGCTGATTTGCAGCGTGGTGAGCTGATAGGCTTCACTGACACCTTCACAACTAATTTCGGTGGGTAATCTATTGTAAGGTTTTAGATGTTGTATCTTCCTTTAACGATGCCGTGCTCAGATCAGGTTTAGATTTGAGTTTCTGAGTGACTTTTAATTTCCCCTCTCTGAAATGGAGCTGCATTGCCCCTTTTTGTCCTTTCTTCTGCTTTGGCAGACGTCGTAAAAGTTACTGGGCGTTTACTTCTCTTATCTTTGTAGCACTCCCACTGACAACATATTTTTTACTACAGACATAATACTTTCAGATAGCATAGATTTCATAGATTTATTTGCCAAAACTTGAAGGAGGTATAGGTTAAGCTAACATTGACATCTTATGGCAAGCACACTACTTGTGCTGAAACTGTCTCTAGCTGGTGGAAAATTAGCATGTTAAAACACTTCTCAACCTCAAAAAGAATAACCTAATCATGGCAATAATGTTTTAAAATGAAGGAAATTCTTAATTAAAATTTGTATTAAAAATGAGCTTCATTTTTCTGTTATTGTAACTTGTCTGCCAAAAATCCCATGCATGTATGTATTTCTGGGTGTACGATTTTTTAGAACAATATGGCATCTTCGAAAAGTTTAATGGCTTATGAATGAAAAGGTCATGAGAAAACCTAAGGGCTCTGTGTTAATTTTAAAGAGAAAGAATCATGGCTCATTTAAAACATTAAGAAAATCTATTGTCTTTAGTATTTTTGAAGTAATTTTCTCTTCCATGCTTTTTTGGGTTTTTATATAATTAAACTACCACAAATCTCTGTTATTTTATAGCCCACAGCTATAAAACGCAGTTATTTTTGTCAGATACAAGTTAAGCACCATCAGGCTGGGTAAGTACTTGTGTTGGAGATGACTTCACCTCTACCGATATTGGCACTGGCAATTCAGGAGGGAGCACTTTTCACTCCGCTTTAATATGGAACTGATATCTCTGCCTAATTTTACAGCATATTTTTGTGTTAGCACTACCACGGTTTAGTGGTTGGTGAAAAGACTCATATATATCAAACCCATGCCTGTAAATGGATCCACATAATGGAACTGCCCTGCAAAAAGCTCCTGAAAGGACTGAGATCTGAAGACACACTGTGTTAACTGCTTTGGCATTTTTCAAGATGAAAGATGCACTATTTTTCTTCTGGAAGCTCTTGAGGAGCTTGAAATAAAAATGCCTTTCAGTCACTGGACACTTCAACATCCCTAGCACAGAAATTGAAGCCCATGAGGTATAAAATAATGTTACGATATTACTAGCCACCAGTTTTGTACCACTACCCTCATCTCACCATGAATGGACATTATAAACATACCTAGATAAAAATATTAAAAAGTTGAAATTATTTTAGTATCCTATAGTGGAAAAGCGTGTAATATCCTTCGAACTAAATAGTTAAAACTGTATAAAATGGCGTAACAAATCACAGTATGTATCTTTTTTTCTTGTTACTGTAAGAGAGTATCAATTACAGTATTATCTTGACAACTCTATCCTGTAGCCAGCTGAATCGCCGCTGAAATCAGCGGCGGACATAAGGTGCAATTACACGCAGCCTGTCGCTTCAGTGGAAGAAGCAGGAGGAGCGTCAGATAAACCAGCAATAAGCAGAGCGTTACTGCAGTAAGGAGGGATGCTGAGGCTATACACTGCGCTCTCCGGCTGGCAGGCTGCCCCAACAGCTACTGCAAAACTTCTGCCTCGAATTCAGAGATATTCCCATCTGGAACTCTTTGCATGGCCGTACTTCTGGCTCAATCCTCGGAGCCACTCGGCGGCTACCTCCCTCCGCAGGGACGGGAGGCGGCTCTGCTCCGCCTCGCCCCGATCACGACGCCCCGTCCGGCTGGGTCCCGCGGTCAGGCGGGAGGCAGGGCCCCTCGCCGCGGCACGGGGAACCGGGAGTCGCCCCTCTTTCAGACGAGGGTCGGGTTTCGGCGGCGCAGGGGCGGCCTGGCCCGGC
>NW_008795405.1:14771587-14771982 GCF_000699145.1 Aptenodytes forsteri
GGCTGCCGGCGGCGTCTCCGCTGCCCAGGGCCGCCCAGCTCCGCAGTGTAACTCGGGGAGAGGGGGAGGAGGGAGGAAACTTCACCCCCCTCAGCCTCCCCCGTTATACAGCGGGAAACCTGCCAGCCCTCGGCGCCGGGGGGCCTCTGTGAGGAACTTCTCTTGCACCTCCTTCACGGGAATATGTGTAGATACGTGTGCGTATGTGTGTATACATGTACATATTATGTATATGTATGTGTATCTGCCTCAGAGGCAGATCTGGTAGCCCAAGCGATCACCTACCGCTGCGTGTCTCCGCTGCGCGCATGCCAACGTATGTACATGTATACGACCGAGCTGTGAGCGCACGTATGTGACCCTGAGGCGCGCAGGGGCACGCGGCGGCGGCAGCC